>NC_052132.2:35978447-36312370 GCF_016086655.4 Lepeophtheirus salmonis | reverse complement strand
ATTGTTAGTCAAAGTATTCTCCAGTATGATTTATACACTTTTTCATGCGCTCAAACCAATTATCGAAGCTCTTTTTCCACTCTGATTGAGACACCTCCAAAACATTGGTTTTTAAACTCTTGTACAGCATTTTCTGGCGACGAAAATCATTGACGGCGCATTTTTTCCTTGATGTATGGCAATAAAAAGAAGTCATTAGGGCCCAAGTCAGGGCTGTACGGCGGATGACCCATCAATTCGACGTTTTGGCCGGTCAAAAAGACGCTAGTTTGAGCCGATGTGTAAGAGCTCGCATTATCATGGTGAACAATGATTCGTCTTCTCTTGTTCCTTGTTCGTTTTCGAATTTCTCCGAAGACTTCAGGCAAACAAATTGTGATATACCACTCAAAATTGATCACCCTATGATGCTCAAGTGAAACAGTCGCCAGATGAGCAGTTTTGCCGAAGAAACAGACGTCCATTTGCTTCGAAGTGCTTCCCCCACAAAATAACTTTCGTTGGATTTAGCTCATCTTCAAAGGCCCACACGGTCGATTCTTGTTTTGTTTCGGGCTCATACGCATATATCCATGATTTGTCACCTAAAACTATATTATAAACATCTTTTAAAGCACTGCGAGCGTATTTTTTCAACATTTCTTTGCACCAATCGACACAATGCTTCTTTTGAGCGATTGTCAAATTGTGCAGGATCCAACAAGAACAAACCTTTGTTACGGCCAATCTACTTGAAATAAGGAATGTATGCTGGTGGAAGAAAGGCCCAAGGATGCCTCTATCTCACGGTATGTCACATGACAATCTTGCATTATCACTTCACACACGACATCAATGTTCTCTGGAACAACAGCCGTTTTTGGACGACCTTCACGCAATTCGTCTTTGAGGGAGCGTCAGCCGCGATTCAATTAATTTGCCAGTTTTTTAACAGTGCTATAGGATGGTGCTTCATTGCAATACAAAGAGCTAAGTTCATCAATGCACTCTTCTCGTGATAAACCACGTCGAAAGTTGTGATAAATGATCGCACCAAAATGTTTACGACTTAATTCCATTTTTTTGCAAAATTAATTTTCTCAAGTCACTGTAAACAACACAAATGATGGTCGTATGTCAAAACATTGTTAGTACGGTTCTGCTACTAAAATGTCAAACTAACCTAAGAAAATGTCAAATTGCACCTGGTAACACTTAGTGTAGACTAGGCCAGAAATATATATAGCAGCCTACGTATAATGTTTACTTTTACTTAATCAGTGCAACTTCCTTCTAACCAATAAAAGGAACATTGAAAAATAACATATTACCATACAATTTGTAACTATCAGATCATTTTGGACTCCATTTTGGTTTGGTTAACGAAAGGTTAAAATGTACAAGAAAGTGTTCACGTTAGGATTTGAAGGGAAAGTTACGAAGGGTTAAACAGAAATTGAAAAACGCCTGTGTAATATATGTTTCTTTTTTTTATTATAGACGCATTTAATAAAGTAGCTTACTGCCTACTTATTTAAAAAAAAAACTGCAGTAGGGAAAAACATGGTACAAAGAAAAATAAATTATGATTATTTTTTTTTGTTTTGTTTTTTTGCTTTACAAATAGTCAACTCTTTATACATAGGTATGTATGTAAATCGTACAAACATTAATATTAGGGGAGTTTGTATTTGAACTTTTTTAGAATTTCGATTACGGATAGTGATGATCTATCGTCATTTAGTAACAAAATAACTTTTGTAAGATTATATTTACAATGTCATTTTTAGATAGATTATCTCCATTAAAGTTTGAAAGAGGTACAAATGTTACATTTTGTCGAAAAAGATTTTAATATAGCATAATTAGATATCCTACTTAGTTTAAGTTTGATTTAAACTATAAAAAGAAATAATATAATTATTTTCGAAAGTTCCCCGGTAGGATAAAATAAGAGAAAATAGGCAAAGGAAGCTTTTATTATTTTTGTATAGCATGCATATAAAAATTTTCTATTTTTGCAACAAAAGTTGACTATAGAAAATCACTGCAAAAATATTTTTTTAGGCAAATCTATCAAAATGATTTTGCCAATCTTTAATGACTAATAAAGAGTTTATATGTTGCATAGGTTATTATTTTCTTACCAAATGACAACATTATTATACTTGTCGTAATCAGTATTTAACTTTTTTTAAAACAAACTGTCCTAATATTTATGAGTATATGCATGGCACTAGGTAGGAAGGGAGTAGCTTCATACTTTCTATATTTATGGACTTATAAACAAACACATTAAAATGGTTAAAGCCATAAATGGAAGTGACAGTTAGTATTGAATTATGTGGACATGACATCTTCAAATTTTTTAAATCAATGACGGCTGTGCCATATTTACTTATTAATGTGTATGTAGATTATTATTTTTATCAAATTAGGTTTTGACAAGATGAAATGAACACAGTAGTTTTGTTGAATTACTTTTTGCCCGTGTTTAACGCTCCGTTCAAGAATAAGTACATTGTAAATTACAGGACACTTACAACACAGGAGAGTTGCAAAAGGCATTTTTTCTTCAATATCAAACAAGATACAGTCATAATATTAAAATTACTCTTGTCTAATATAATGTAGATTATAAGTGACAAAATGAGTTATTTTTGTCATCTTTACTTTAAGATTTTCAATAAAAACTTTATTGAACGAGGTAAAAGTAACAGTAAGTTAATCAAATTTACCTTTCCAAAAAATTTATTGTTAATTCTTTTTGTACTTAAGAAACTGATCACGTATCAGCAATTAGTTTTTTAATTAAAATCTGTTTTTTGATTATATTCGATTTGATTTTTGTTTCTGTATTTTGACTCAAAAACTATGTGAATTTTAGACCAAAAGGCATTTATTTGAAGTAAAAATAGATATGGTCTGATTGACAAAAGAGTGTTTACTTCTAAAAAGTTATCAGCTGCAATATTGATTTATGTTTTCCTGAAGCAAGAAATTTCTCCGTGATAATGAATTATATTGAATGAAAAGGAAAAACTGAGATCAAATATATAAAAATAGGTAGTGTTGTGTCATTCCTTATTTATTTAGTCCATTCTGAGGACAGGTCCTTAAGACTATGAGTTCTTTGGAGTTTCAGTACAAGAAATGATTGAAAAAAATATGAAATAAGGTTTTAGGACTGAACTGAACAAGATTGAGACAGAACTGAACGAGGCTGTATTTTTCAGTCCTTCATAAGGACATACACAAAAAATGGTTTTTGTTATATCAATATCCTATTTATTATTTACAAAATGAAATTAAAATCAAATCATTAGTGTTGCTATATCAGTGACAATTATAAATTAAATCCTAATTACTTACACATCAAATAAATTCCTTATTGGAAAAATCAATTCAAAAACCAAAGCGCTATTCTTTTTCGAAAAAAAAGACATAAAATATTCTGATTTTTTTACTTATATGTTATATTTTCTCAGGGCAGGATGATCTCATTAAAAATATAAGGACATATTTGAAATCCAAATAAATTTTTATAATTTTTTTCAAATTTAAAAAATAACTTAAACTTTTTAAAACGTTCAAATTGGATACGGATAAACTCTTCACAGATTATTTACCTACTAAAAGTTAGTAAAGAGCTGAAAATACTACTGTAAAAAAGGAGTTTAAAAGATATTTGTTGTTGTAGACTTGTGTAATATATTTGTGGAGTAATATTTTTGTAATAATGCATTCAGTTTAAATTGTCGTTGATTAAGTAATATGAAATGGATCATTGATTCTTTTGATATCAGTCAAACATATTATAACTATTTAGCTATTTTTCTTTATTTCAAGGCAAATTTGATTTTTAATATGTTGTAGCTACATACACAATTTGACAAGTTGCATTTAATTTTTTTACTCTTCAATTGGTCTTACCTTCAAATATATTCGAATTATAAAACACATATTTTTGTAGGTTTTGCTGAAATTTGGAGACTTTGAGTCATACCAGCTCCATGTATTTGAGGCACCAACAAAAAGTGAGGTCAATGTCTCAGGATTATGCCAAGATAATTAGAAATAAGTTACAAAGTGCGTCAATTTTAAATCCGGAAATATTAAAATTTATTTCAAATATAATTTTAGCAATTTCAAATTCTTTAGCTCTTACGTGATGGGGTCCATAGTGAAATCAATCACTCAAACCAGCCACTTCCAGCTTCTATAGCAGCCTCTAACCTAGGCCTAAATCTGGAAGGTGGGTCTTTGTGGATCCAAATTTCTATAAAATTAATATAAATTTTGTTAAAATATAATTTATTATGTCCTGATCAGGTCCTTTATAAGATTGTTCTCAACTTTTGAAATAATTTGAGGGACAGCTTAGCACGGATCTCTCTTGTCTCTTCACATGCTGTGAGCAAGAGAATTGGTGTCTCTTTACAAACCTTGCAGAAGATCTTCCGGAGATCTACCTAATATATTTCCTGTTGTGAGAGTATTGGTGATTATACAGTATTTCATCCAATACAACGAGTAATCGAAAGGTCTATGGGATAAACTTTTTATTATGGCGGGTGTAGAAGCTGTTTCACCAAGTGCATCTCTTTTTCTCTCTATCCGTCTCAAATAATGATCTTTCAACTCATCCGGCAACAGTAAAATGCGTATATCCTTGTTTTCTATCATCATCATCATACAAAAAATTTAAAAAAATAATCCCTAGGACCCAATTCCTTTTAAGTAATAAGTGCATAACTTTGCTAATTCCGGTTGGATACTTTTTTGACAAAAAAAAGATAGACTTCTCATCTTGATGATTATCCTGAGAAAGTAAACGTTCGAATACTAAGTCATCTTTTTAGGAACTTTTTATATTTTAAAAAAATCATTATCATATGTATTTTATTTTAGTTTTTTTTTATAAAATTAGTTTATTTGTACTTGCATTCATTTTTTTAACTTACTTTTGGGTGATAAAAAAATCAAAATCTTGAATAATCGTATAACAATTATATTTCAAATTAATTCGGATCGATTCGTTTGAAAAATGTAATTACAAAATACATTCCGGTGTTACACAGGAAGTAAATATGCAAATATAATAATTTGAACGATTTTTTTTTTAAGCCAAAACACAAAAAATATATATTTTTTTAATTTTGAAGAATATCAAAAAAAATTTTTTTTTTTATGTATATTTAATGTTCTGATTCATTTTTTAAAACAAATTGTGAATATGTAAATGAAAAAAGGTTAATTGCTCTGATTTGGTTTGAAAATATGTACACTAAAACTCCAATACAAAAAAATATTTAAACAAAATGATATACTACAAGACTTTTGGTAGCTTTTATTTTAATGACATGTTGATATTTTATTCAAGCAACATTTATGCTGTATAAAAAAGATAAATTTATCTATAAAAGGATTAAAATATTATATTTTTTCAAAGTATGGTTTTTCCATATTTTGCATTAACCATAAATCAAGAAAATGGAAACACTAATTTAGATAGAAAATGAGTGTCAACCAAAATGTCAATTAGTTGCTTTTGAATTTATTTAACATGAAGTAAATGAATTATTTTTTTTTTTTTTTTTTTTTACAATTAAAGCTACAAAGAACCCCGCATAATCTAAAAAGCTACCTTAATCGATAGATATTGTTTTCTTTAGTGTTAATATGTAATTGAAAATGGATAAAACTCCGTCATTGCACAGGAAAATATACATTTTTAAATTAAAGTTTAATTATTTGTCACGTAAGCTTTCGACCTTCATTATTTTAATGCCAGTATCTTGACGTAATATACAAGATCCCAATAAATTAATGAAACATAGATTCAAATAAAATTTACTTCTTTCACAAGCATCAAATAAGGTTCTGCATGATTGCAAAAAAAAATAGAGTTTCAATTAAATTGAAGAAACATAATCTAAATGTGGATCTCCAAGCAGGGTGATCCGTTGTACTATAAATGTCAAAAAATGGATGCTTCTACAAGGAGATCAAGGATGTCTTTAAAGTCAGTCACATACACATTTAGAGGACAAAAAAGTATTTGAAAAGACTGGGAAAACTTCGTAGATGCTACATCAAAAAAGAAAAATAGACATAAGGATCCCTAGACTGACTGGCTCATGAGAGAAAATGTCAGGAGAAATCAAGTCCGATCCATGTGCAAGATGTTAATGTATTACATTGTGTCAGAGGACCATATATATATTAATTGTCAGGAAGTACCTTGGTATAAACCCTTTGTAGCATAGAAAAAATAGCGCGCAAAAAGTACATCCTTCAAAATGACCGTATAATGACTCCTCCGGCATCGCTCTAACAGTCAATAGCATGTGTGGCACCCCAAAGCCAGCCTTGGTTATGATATGGGGGGAGGGGCAGTAGCTTCAAATGTTGTGAAATCTTCCCTATTCTAAATCCCTGGTGTAGTAAACATTAATAGATTTTTTACTTGGAACTTTTGAAGACAAAAAGTACTAGCTCTAGAAACTAGCTGAAATTTAGTGGGGTACCTATCTACTTTCAGTACAATGGTGATCCAGCACAAAAAGCATGGTGCAAAAGTAGTGTTTAGCCAATTTGTATCACTTCTTGCCACTTTCTTCGCCATACTGGAATTCTTTAGGTAGTATTGAGGGAGACAAATTCTATTGATAGGATTAGTTTATTGCCACGGCTTAGGCATCAAGGAAGGATATCCCAGAAGTAACAGTATATACTGTTGGGGTTTTAGTAGTTTACTAAGCCAGTTAGAGCATCGCTCTCTCAAGCACTAGGTACTGGGAGAGGAGAATGATTATTAATATGAGATTGACCATGAGATTGTATATTTAATGTAATGATATAATATAATATAGTTTTGTAAATAATATAATAATCAGTCGTCATCATTATTGGATTGTTCTAAACATAACATATACCAACTGCACTGATGCCTTTAAATGGTTCGAGGCACTTGTTTGGGAAAAGGGCGACCATTTTAAATAAAATTCAATATTTTTGTAATATAGATCATGAATAGATGTCAATAAAAACATTATTATGAAATTTCAACAGTATTTTACCATTTTAGCAGGACTCTGTACATACTGGTCCTGCAAAAGTGTTCATGTAATTTTAGAACTTAATTACTCAGTGTATATATATATTACAACAGTTTTATGATTTTACTTTTCTACTGAGACCCCGGAGTCACGTCTTTTTAGTTTACGTTAAATTCAAAACATTAGAGTTTGTTATCATATTTCAAGAACAGCAAAGACGAAAAATATGTCTCCAAAAGAAGTTCAAAGGTAACTGTGTCATGGAGTGCCTGATGATGATCTGGGAGAAGGTCCCAAGAGTGATTGTCTAAGAAAATAGGCAACTGAAGCTGTTGTCGAACCCTATAAATAGGAGCCGGGTCTCTCCATGACGGAATGGTCATTGACGTCAATGTCTCAAGTTCCACCGTTTCAAGGCGCATCAAAGAGGCTGGCAGGTGTCACTCTACGAGTTCAAAAATTAATACTCCTAACAGCAGAGATGGGGATAAACGATCCCTCAGTTTAGCACTGAGAGAAAGTAAATACTCACAAATCCTACACTGTATATAGCAAGAACATGTAGCAAGAATTTCTCTGTTGTCGATCTTCTTTTCTTTTCCAAGGCAAATAAAGACTTACATTTATAACTTCCGATCAAGCCCTCATTGTTTCTTTCCGTCTTATATGAGTCCACGTACAATTTATTACTTTATAATTGAATGTTCTGTCTGCAATAATTAAAAAATAATGATAACAGCCTTGGAAAAAAAAGGCTGGTTCCAATTGTCAACTAGAAAAAATATGATCCCACTTTCTATGACATTTTTTTTACACCTCTATTCATGACTTCAAATTGTAATTTAAAAATAAATTTGTTGTTAATATTTTATTATATTCTGTTTATTCAATAATTTTCTTAATTAGTAAATATTTCTGAATAACTTCAAAAATAACTTTCTTTATTTCTGTAATATTAAATAAATGTAGAATCGTTTATATCATAATTTGAGACAATAAACTTAAACAACATTATTAGGTAAAAATAAATATAAAAGGTTTTATTTAATAAATTAAAAGTACATTATATCAATAATCGAATTTGCAAGTTTGATGGCATTAATCTCAGAATTTCTTTCTATTTATGTCTATCGTAAGGCTTAACATTTTATGGATAATTTTATTAAACAATAAAACTTATTTATTTATTGTTGGTTTCGACTAGTGGCGAAAAAAAAACCAATATTGTCGACACATGGAATAAGCTCCTGATGTTAATTTAAAATATCTTTAGTTTTTCCTTTTGATGATTCTTAGCTGCACAGACCTCCTTACAAGCTGAAAGAGGTCTGGGTTTGCTGCATTTTTTACTTTAAAATCTTCATAGCCCTTCTGGTTGGCGTCTCCTTGGTATTTTGTAAGGCATGCATTGACATTCACATTTTCAATTTTTTTGCTTAAGTTCTTTGGTCAGCTCATCAACTAACCCCACTATAATTGGGAGTAGGCCATTTTGTTTACTCCTTATACGAAAAGCGTATTTGATTTTACATTTTTCAATTCCGAACTTTACTACAATTATCTCCCTCGACTCCATTTCTGACGAAAGACCATAAATAGTCAGTTTTCTTCTATTGTCCTCTCTCTCCCGTAGTTCATAATCAGTCCATTGTTTGAGACTATTGAGCTCATTTTCCACATTATCAACTCTCTTGTTGGTGGATTGTATTTCATGAGTG
This sequence comes from Lepeophtheirus salmonis, assembly GCF_016086655.4. Taxonomy (NCBI): domain Eukaryota; kingdom Metazoa; phylum Arthropoda; class Copepoda; order Siphonostomatoida; family Caligidae; genus Lepeophtheirus; species Lepeophtheirus salmonis. Next base: position 36,303,612 of record NC_052132.2, on the reverse strand, counting down.
AGTCCTTTTAATTTGTTATTCAGAGACTCAAACTTCTTGCCGATAGATGTTAATTTTTCCATTAGGTCATCAATAGTATACATAGACTAAAGAGAATCAGAGATCTCCTTGTTTCTTTTTTTCTGGTCATTCTCCATGATGATGGGAAGAGGATTTTATATATGAGGTATAGTAAAAAGAATCTAGAAGAAATACTTTTGACAGTTCTTAGAGTTAGTTGCAAGTGAGATTTCAAGGATTGCACACCCGGTGAGTACAAAGAAGAGTTTTTACTTTTGACATATCTTGGTTGTCCATTGCAGGTGAATCAATGTATTACGAAATGAATTAATAAACAAGTTAGGTTAGAAGAAGATACACAGCAAATCAAAAGGAGTAAAGAGGGAGAAAAAAGTGAAAAGATTTCACGATGTGTATGAAGTAAACGATGAGATATAAAGGAGCCAACATGGATTTGAATAGGCACTTAGCAGCTCACGTGATAAAATAACTCATAGGGCAGGGAAGATTTGCTATTTGATGTATCAAAATTAAATGCACTATGAGCTAAAAATACCACTTATATGTAATTAATATCACAGGTCCCACAACACACGTCTACACATAGCGTATTTTTTTATTAAATTAAATCAACAAAAATATATATTACAATTCATGACTTATTATAATAAAAACTTATTTCTCAGTAAAAAATTGCCTCAACAACATTTAAATATAAATATGTGGTAGTTGAAAATTTTAAGCCAGTGAAAACAAGAAAGTAAGGAAACCAGGGTATCTTTCTATTGACTTTCCACTCTTTCTTACTTATATTTAATCGGTGCAATTCCATCTAATAAATTAGGAGAGGGGGGTTGGAGGGAGTCTTTCAATTACTGACTAAAGCCAAATTACGACCTTTGATTCCTACATATATAATTTCATTGTAACTCCATGTACAGAAAAAGTCATAGAGATTCGGACGATTTACGTTTTTTGAAAAATAAAATTCAAATATATTTTCCATTTTACATGAACTAAAAATTGTCATTGTTATAATGTGTACAATTTTATTTTTATAGCCTGTACAATTTCCCCCTGAATTATTTCATAAGATGTCTTGAATATATAATTTACTCTCAACCTTTCACATAGAGGCTTGTATATTACTATTTTTTGATGTCATATTTTCAAAAAAATTATAATAATAGATTTCACATTGACTGACAGGTGATTTAAAAACAAACAAAAATTTAACTCTGTTTATGGGTATAAAATTTGAACATTATTTTAAACTTTTATTTTGCAAAAATATTTTGTCAAAGCTTCAATGTGAAAGTTTGTTTTTTCCTTAGAGATACACTATTATTTTTTTCTTTGAGGAGAGAGGGGTAGGAAAATTGGAGTGGCAAAACTTTAGTGCAATAATTTTAGTTTACTTTAGAATACTTTTTTAACTCTCCGTTTCCTTCAAATAATAAACATAAAAACTGTTTTCATCAATATAACAAAAAAAGTCACATATTTTATTCTCACAAGACATTTAAGATCATTATATAGTCTTTGTGTATTGATAAATAGTGCATTTTTAAAAAAATCATAAAATGTTGTTATTTCTTTCACTGTAATACCGAGCAGATATGAACATCACATGTATAATTATTTGAGCGTAGTATTTAGAGTATTTCGGATGTGATATGGACAATGATGATATTGTGTTAATTGTAACTTTTTAGGGTTAATCAAATAACAAAATTTGATGATGCCTAGTATATTTAGGATATTAATATATTAAGAGGTTTTGTGGTCTTTTTTTGGCCATAATACAATTCCTTTTTTTTATAACTCATTCTTTATTTAATTTTATCATTTAAAGACCATTTTAAAGTAATATATACTTTCTCGCAAAATCTAGATCAGAAAAAATCAAAATAATGCATGATTTATAATAACTCATTTAAGATTATAGAAAAATTACGTATAAAAATATATATAATAATTAGAAAAGAGTGTGAACAAGAACGTTTTTTTAGAGACTGGGATTTCGAAATACTCTAAGAATGTATCATCTATCTATTTATTATTTAGTTTAATGTTTTGATGCAGTTACATGCACTTTCGATCGTAAAATTGCAGTATACAGATATATACGACAAAATCTGAGAGCAGCACCTTTACTTGAAATTTGATATGAGTCTATTTTTATATATTACCTACATTTAAATATATTTATTATTTTGACAATGCATCATATATTGTGTGTGCCTAAAGTTTTCAATAAAATAAATAAAAAATTATTACTTTACATTGTTAAAACTTTTATTAGTTACTTTAGAATACTTTAGTTTAGCATTTAAAATTATTTATTTCCATAGTAAACCTTCAGTGTAATAAGTATCCATCCGGTAAAATGATTACTAAAGTTGCAAATCAAAGCAAAATAACAATGAGTGTAAAGTGTTTATATCAGTTATTTATTCTGGAAAAAATATATTCATTTTTTTTAATTATTGTTCAACTAACAATCAATAAGACAACAAAAATATCTTCATAGAAAAAGGACAATGTTTGTAGTTAGAAAAAATATTGTCAGTGGAAGGAAAGGAAATATACCTTGTTGTGAAAAAACAAATTGTACAAGTTCCTACCAAATAATGAGATGAAACATTTCATTATTAAAAATACACAATACTAATATATCAATGGATAAAATTTCAATTGCTGTCCCATATTTTATTGTGTAATCTTTGACTTTTATCGATGAAAGTTTCTAATTATCAAGTATTCTTTGGAATATTGAAAAATCCAAAGGTTTCCAGTTTTATTAATTCTATAAAATAAGTTTTTTAAAAGACCAGTATTTCTTTGAACTATCAATAACTATATTCAACTACAATCACATTAATTGGAAAAGTACATATTAGATAAACAATCAGATTATAATTAATCAAAACTAGCAAAATTATTATTAATAGTAATACTAACTAGCTAGAATTTAAACTTCCTCTAAAAAAAACATTTCTGATTAAAATTGACATTTATTTTTAATGTATATTATTAGTCAAAATTTTGCAATGTTACCTACAAAATAACACTATTTTTACTTACTAAAGTTATAATTTAAAATGTAAAAATGACAAATAAATAAATGAAGGGTCCCGTAAAAAATAAAAACATTTTAATTAATGATTATCCCTCTTCTATGCACCCTTATTTCATCAATGAACATATACCACAAATTAAAACAACTTAATAAAATTTATCAATATACAAAATTCGGAAGACACATCAAATAGACAACAAGAACAGAGGCACAAGCAAATAAGAAAAAAATACAATAAGTAATTCACCATTAAAGGTACTAGTGGGCCTCATAAATAAGTATATTTCCTTTTAAAAGCATTGTAAACCCTTACCATCCACTTTAAAGAGACCAAAAAATTTACTAACATCGACTGGAAATAGTTAATTTGACCAGCACTACATATATTACCTTCCCGATCTTGAAGTGACCAGAATCATCAAAGAAAAAAATGTATATCTTGCAATACCTGAGATGCTAATAAGAGCTTTTGAATTCAACAACGACTTAGTCCTTCATGAGGATCCCTTTCATTATGACTTACTTAACAAACCCAGAGCTTTTGTAAATTTTGATTCTGGGTCATCCACTCCTGCAATCTATTATGGCAATAAATTGTTTTAAAATTCGACCACTGGGACAATCCACTAAAGCTTAAATATCAGATTTAAATGTTTTTGTGCAGTCCTTACATGGAGTTTTATAGAAAATAAAAGCCTTGAAACTGTGCAGTAAATTTTTTGTCGTGATAAACAAACCTAATGGACCTCTTAATTTTAATTTTCCCAAGATTTCTACAAGTTTTTTGAAATTTTCAATATTTCGAATAATTAATCTGAATTTGTAGTAAAGTTGTGATCGTTTTCGTGTTTTGAATTATCAAAAATCAATAACCTCCGGTGAACATATCAAATCTTACCTAAAAGTTGTACCATAAAAAGTGTGTTACCTTTTTAGTAATTCTGCTTACAAACAAACAAACCCAGGCAAAAAAAATACGCTTCGTTCAATTATACTGGCGGTGGTAATAAAATATAGATAATTAAGAAAGCAATAATAAAATTTTAAACGGGGGATCGAATCAAAAGATTTACACACTGGCAATTTAATTATAAATTAAGTATAATACCTACTAATTGATATTTGGTATTTAATAGCATGTAATACATTTACAAATGTACAAAATCAACATTGGAACACCCCCATTCAATTTAATTTTCTTTGTTCTACGTTATGTACATATAAATGACATATTGTGTTTTAGTGATGAACTTTATCATTTTGGCTCGTTAACAATAAATCAATTATTATGTTGAAGATGTTCCTCCATTGAAGCCTTGACATGCTTATAAATAGAAGACAAATGATTAAATTACCATGTGATCTTTAGTTTCAAGTATACAATTATTTCAGATAAATATTCTCCTTTCATTCTTGATGAATTTATTTCAACATCAAATTCGGAAGAGTAAATTGATATAAATAATTAACTAATTTTATAGATCAAAATGAAATGTAAATAGTTAACAGTTTATTATAGCTTGATAATAAAATTGCTAATTATATGTAAGGGATTATGATACTTAGGGGAAACCCCCTGTAATTTACATTTCAGAATATTTAATTAATCATAAATGGTTGTAGGAAAAAATGAAATAAAAGTTTGTAAATTTTGTTTCGAGATATTGGATGGAAACTTGTTTTGATGGATAAGAATAATTAATTATCTCTTTGTAATAATGCAATGAGATTTTCATTGTTTTTTTCAAATTGCTAAATATTGTTTATTATTATACTTCACATCAAGTAAATGTTTTTACCAGAGCCAGACCTTGAAGAGTTTTATGAGAGTAAAAATTTGCTACATAGTATAAAGTATAGGTCCTTTATATCCTATTATAATACATTGAAAGTAAATAAATCAACACCATGAAAAGTCTACTTAATTATTCATCAAAAATTATTAAACTTCTAACTCAAATTCGATATTTGTTGTATTTTTGTAAACGTTCCTACCTACAAGGACAGTTGCGACATTTGACCATTGCAATTCTGGAAAAATTATTAACTCGTACAATCTCTAAATATATTCAAAGAAATATGTTGGTACATAGTGTTAAAATTTAATGCGCATCAATCAAGTATCTCACAGTTCATTTAGCCAAAACACTCCCAGTCTTCCAATACATATAAAATCTGGATGTGAATAGCCACAAACTTATGATAAATATTTTGTACCTGACTTTCATTAATAATAAGCTAAATATGCCTTATTTCAATAAACATTTCTAACAGCATCACAATTATATATGTATTTAATTGTCACTTTCCTTAATATTGACGTAATTTTCATAACCATACCTTTAAAAAACCATAAAAAACATTATCAAATTTAATCATGATGCGCTAGTTTAGTAAAATATAAAGCTATTTTACAGAGTTTGAAATAAAATAATGACTGTCTTGTGATACTTCATAACTTTATAAAAGTATTTAAATAATTTTATTTATGTTATGAAAATGTTTCTTTTTCCTTGTTAGTAGTTGCTATAGGGAGAGAGTGGCCAGTATGGTTTAGAGCACATTAACTCCTTTAATAGCACAAAAAATATATTATGTCATAAAATGATGAACGAACTTTAATTGTATAAAAAAATCATTTTTTCAACATAGCCTCATTTGGCCTTCATGGTGGCTATCAAGCGTATATTAACTGTTGCATATGTTTTAACCATGATGGAGATTGGTTCATATGGTCTATCGTACTTACTTGAGGCTGCTGACTATCTTGATACTTTTAGTCCCAACCATTTTCCTTCCAATAGACTAACCTAAAATTCCATTGGCCTATCTTCACACAGAGATAATTGAAAATCTTGAAAAATTTTATGTTATATTTTAGAGACGTATATTAGATATATGTATTATTAATCAACCCTAGAATTAGTTTAGTGAAATTCAAACTTGTATGTGGGTTATTTACTCAAATGCAGATGAGCGAATTTTTTTCCACTTAAATATTAACTTTATTCATCTATTAGAGAAATTATGGTTATTTATTGTAGAATTATATATATTATTATTTTCGAATTAGAATTATAATTGCTATTAATGAATCAACATTTTTAGTATTTCTCAATTATAGTATAAATCTATTTTTAAATTAATTTTATAAACGTAATTCAAAAATAAATAAAAGAATAAATTGAAATAAATATTTTTTATAAAAAACTCAAGAGGTTATTTCTTCTAATTTGATTTTTTGTATATTTTATATCAGGAATTTTAATAGAAAGCCCTCTACCTGATGTATTAAGTACATATAAATCTAATAATAAATTATATCAATAATTAAATATAGGTATAGTAGTTTTCCTGAAAAAAAAGAAAAATAGTATAGAATACCAGCGCACAATAGATTTTCTCATTTCCTACGGAATAAATTTTCAAATTTAGTAAATAATCATTACTGTGAAATCGAAGTATTTCTTGATACATTTAAAAAAAATGAAGCTAATCCAAATATTTTCCTATTTATCCTTATCACAAATAGTGAACCTTTTAGAATTTCCATTATTTGACTTTCAACAAAAATAAAAAGTGGATAAAAATCCACTTGCGTACCGCTGGAATCCATGTAACTTTTTTTTTTATAAACAATATGAAATATAATACCACTATGAAATCTCAAACTATATTTTCAAATATATATTAAACACTTTTTTTTTTTAAAGTTTAAAACATGTGCTATATATATCCATAAATAACAAAAGAGTTATTATTGCTTATTCCTTTTGCTTAGGAAATAATCATTTACCATAGGAGAAAACCATACAAAAACTTTTGAAAGATTGCTTACTCATTTTATACATTTATTTATAATAAAATTCTCTATTTGGCATAAAATATAGTGTTTTTTAGGCAAGATTTCTTTTATTTTCATAAAATTGACAATCTCTAAACAAGGATAAATAGGGCTCAAATTTTAAATTTCTTCTATTTTTAAAAATTTCAAAAAAAGAACAACACTTCATGTATATATATATATATATAGTGAGTATAAAAAAGGATATAAGAACTTATCAGCGTGTTTTTGTAGTAATGTTACATGATTCAAATATTTTTGGTCTTTATTGGGCACAATTTACTGTGGAATATAAAATATTTAATGAAGTTATTATAATGAAGCTTCAAAAAATCCCGGGATCTTTTGAGGTAAATCATAATACACATCCATGATTAAAAGTAATTAAGTTAATTTTTATGGTATTATTATTAAAGGGTACTGCTTGTTAAAATATAAGGATTCTAATGTTTATTAAAGATATATTTCTATGTAAATAAGCCAATCAATAAACGTGATCCAGGCACGTGTAAAAAGATCTAAAAATCAGAAGATAAGAACAGAAGCATGTTTCTCCTTGCTTTTTAAATGATGCTATATAACTCATGATTTTTTAATAAAGTAAATATCTGATCACAAAAATACATAATTCAAATGCAGTTGATATTTTATAAATAAAGTGGGGTCGTCATAAATATAGCCTTACGGGTGACAGTGAGTTTACTTATTGTTAAATTCAGTGTTTCTTGGATAAATTTGCACAAAATTAAAATGACTAAAATTAATTAATTAGCAATAAAAAAAGATTCTATTTATAATTAATTACTATTAATATGATTCATAACAACACAGAATTCAAGCATTAAACTTTATCTCTGCGGGAAAGACCTTCTCCATACGATCACGACAAGTTGAGTCCAAGACAGCTACTGCTACAGTGATTAAGCACTTCATAAGACTTTTGACTTATCTACTTGGCCTTGTTAGTAGCCTAGAAGTAATTGATGATGTTGTAGCCCGTCATTCTGTAGCACTGGCATTTTTTTAACTCTTGAACCACATGGAATATGTTAAAGACAGTGGAAGTATATTTTGCTAGGTTTAGTTACTTTTGTTTGCATCTTTGAGCCCCAAAAAAGATAGGCAATTCATTGACGTGATGCAATATAATTAATACCAATGCTATGCAATTTCATGTTTGATTACGATTAATTATCGTAAAAGTCATTCAATTCTGTGTTGAAGCAGAACTTTACATATTGCATTCGGCAAATAAAAATTTTAGCAATCTGAACAGAATGTACACATAAGAATATCAATTATAATCAAATGAAATTATGGGATATTTTAAATATTTTTGAAATATTATATTTTTGAAATGGATAATTGTCGATGTTTAAAAATTATAATATGCCCAGTCTTAAGATATCAATTATATGTGTAGCTATGATTCATATAGTAATTTATCTTTACTTAAAAAGGTCAGTAAATATACTAACAAACATTGCCTCCCATCCTCACCCTTCAAAACAAAAATCGGAATCTTATAAAATGAAGAGGTACTGTGTTTTAAAAGTTTTCTTGTTTGCAAAAGAAAAAATGCCAAAAAAGTTACATTTTGGAAAAACATTTGAGGATTATAATAAGCAAAGTCCAAACACTCGTTTAAGTGTACACGAATAAAGCATTTAAAACTCAACTTTGATATACTTTTTGATCGATTTTGAGCGAAAACGTGAACATAATTGAGATACTTGTTCTTTTGTCTTATTTTTATTTCAACTATATTGTCCTCTCTTTTATAAGACTTTTTATTTCAAATTAGGAATAACGAATTGGAGATTAATACAACACCATCTGTATATAACAAACATACCTCATAATCGTTTTATTAGGGGTGAACCTGTGATTTCTCCTCTTCTCATTTTCAAAATTCGAAGAGATTATATTTTATGTGGAATATAATTAATTTTTCATCTGTAGATCATGCAAAACTTTGTTTGACTGTTATATTCGTATTTGGGAAAAATTAAGAGAAATGTTCCGTTCATTTATTTTTCTGGAATCATATTTACAGCTTGAGTGACGTAGAAAATTGTGCTTACATGATAAAAAAGAGAAATTACAAAAGCGTATGGAGATTTGTTCAGGTTTATAACTTATTTTATATAAGCTTGATGTTTGCAATAAGATATATTTAATCAAAATATTAATGTTAATGAATAAAACAATATTTTGAGACATTCTTATAATGTATAAAGAATAATGAGGCCTTTTCATAAAATATATCTTGGTATGCAGGAAAAATGTTTTTGGAGAAGAAGAGCTCCTAATTTGAAGGATGGATCAAAAAACTTTTTGTTATATCATATCTTAAATAATCTTATTTATTCTTAAATATAAAGAAATTAAGGCTTAATGGAACAAGTGAAGTTCATAATGCCTTCAAGGAAATAGAGGCTGACATTGAACGAATGATCGTACAAGACGTTTCTGAAAAGGTTGAAAAAATAAGATTAAAAAAAATGTTTTTCAAGCCCTTCTAAAAATAGTAAAGTTAATCTCTCTCCCGTTCATTAACCAACCCTAGGGTATTAACTATTATCTAAAAGCAGAGAGAAAACAAACGACACAACAATGACGGCAGAATTAAGAGCAAATCCTTATTTTAACAACAAATAAATTAGCAAACTTTTGATCATATGGAAAATATTATTGTCAGATGTTGATTAATATACTCTTGCTTTTCATTAGTAATTAATTCAAATTCAATCTTCTTAAACTTCTTAATTTTTCTTTGCTATCCGTCCTTAAGTTTACTTAAAATCCTAACAAGAAAGTTCTTCTTGCGTTTATAAACACTTCCAAAGAAAATCGTTGAGAGACCATTAACAAATAAATGTGTTATTTTTATTTTTATTGAAGTAAAAAAAATTGGGAAAGCAACAATTTAATCCCTCTATAAAAAAATCAATAATGTAATCATAAATATCTTCTACCGTTTTAAAGAATAATCAAAAGATAAAATGGATCTAGAATCATTTTCACAATTCAGAAATTTAATTGTACAAAAAAAAACATGGTGTCCAAATCCATGTAAAGTATTGACTGGTTAAATACACAATAGTCCTTATGACCTAAGATGATAGCTACAAAGTATTTGAGAAAAAAATACATTCTAGTTCTTTTTCTAGCAGAGTCTATATTTAAGTTGGAGTAAGTTTTTTTATTGATTATGTTATTTATTTGCTTAATTATTATTTTGGAAAAGATAACAAATTCAATTATTTATTCATTCTGATAATATTTTGAGAAATTAGTTATTTATATCGTAAAAGCGGGCTGTAATTTTAGATTGACTTCAAAATATATCAATTAGAGTTTAATTTATAAGTTTAAAGATTAAAAATCCCGATATTAAAATCTTTATTTCAACTCATATGTAGAATTACGACTTTTGCAACACCCAAGTAAAAGATTGGAGCGATACTTTTGATATTCTTAATTTTATGACCTTTTTTTCAAATCAACCGCCTGATATGTAATTTAAAGTATTTAGAGACAAGGTTTATAAGTAATACCATTTTCATACCACACCATCTCCCTTATTCTCTCTGGTGACTGTCCAATAACAGGTAATATATGTTGTTCTTCTATTATACAGGGAGCGGGGATCAAATTATCGCCTACTTCAAACTTTGATAACAACATTATCAAATAAAAAACCGGTTACCAAATAGGAAAGCTATTCTCGTCAGCTGACGATACGTAGTTCAGTTAGCATCATGCCGTCATCATATGAGGAGATAAATAGCTATAAGTGGAACGAGGAGCTTTCGAGGTCCGCCGTAGTCATGGCATTGGTTCATAATGGAGGTGAAATCTCCAATTCAACGATTGCTTCAATCTTAGAAGTGAATTTACGGACTGTTCAGCGTATCTGTAAGAAGCTAGAGGACACCTGGGATGTTGATGCCACCATAAAGAGGGCACCCAAGGAGGAGGGCGCCGACAGGAAGGTCAGGGACACCGACTTTGTCGACAAGGTGAAGAAGATGGTTGAGGATGACCCTACCAGGTCTATGAAGGCCAAGGGGTGGCCGGAGACAGGCCCTGTGTGTGGCAACAGGACTCAGCACCCTGCCATGTGTCCAAAATCTCCATGCAGTGGTTAACCGATAACTGTTATGACGTCGTAACAAGGATTTGTGGCCTCCTAACTCTCCTTACCTTAATCCTTTAGACGATTCTGTCTGGGGATATGCCGAGAGACATACCCACAGACATTCACATAGCACCAAGGCTAGCCTGATGGACTCCATCAAGGAGGTATTCGGCAACATGGACAATGAGATGGTCAGAAGAGCCTGCAGCCGGTTCAGAGGCCGTATTGAGGCCGTTATTGATGCCAACGGTGATTATATCGAATGAATGGCTACTCTATACGTATATGCTCGTCATAGTTTTAATTTTCAATAAAAAAGTTAAGAAATGTATATTTTGTGTTGTTTTTCTATAGAAAAATATTTTGACGACAATTTGATCCCCGCTCCCTGTATTTTGTAAGATTTATGCTGAATACGTCAAAAAATTAGGCGTGCTTTACAACTTTTTTTCCCCCGTGTAAACAGTGTCTCCGATATAACTTGTCCTTACGTATTTTGATTTAATTTAGTATAGGAAAAAGGGAGGATAATCATTATTTAAAATATCATAAATGAAAGTAAAAGTTATAATTTAAATATGTAAATTATAACTTTATATGTATTTAAAAAATGTATATTACAAAGGCATACAAGAATTTATTTATTCTTCTTTTACACTCACCATGACAGTTCAACAATGAGGGGACAACCTTTTTACATTTCCTATTCATATAATTGTACTGTTTTCTTGTCAAAATGTACAACTCTACGTTTAAGAAAAATGTTACTATATAGTTGAGTTTAAGGAAAAATAACAGTTGGTAATTGTACTTTGATTAGAATGAGCATAGAAAAAGAAAAAAACTATTTCTCTATGAGTATAAGTTATAAAAATACTCTCGCACAACTTTACCTTTATTGTACCCTGTATACTTTCATAAAAAATAAACAAAAAGAAAAATCCATAGAATCAGTTTACATTTTTCCCAATTCGGAGCCAATTCTTCCAAACTATGAATGGATTATTCTATAATTATTAAGAATTGTTCACAATTTAACAAGAGCTAAATCAAATTTAACTGATCAATGTTCAGTACTCTGATTAGTGGAAAATAAAAAGATACATGCACAACTGACAATAGAATAGAGTTTGGTCTTTTGTGTATGTGAAGTGAGACTGCACTCAACACTCGACCAATTTAACGACTTATACATCAAAAAATTGATAATTTTTATTTGTAAAAATAGAACTTTAACGAGTCGCACAAAGCTGAAGACAATTTTTATCGCGTAATAACTCGGTGTTTACTACAAAAATTAATGTATTTTTTTCCTCTAACAGACAGCCTAGAGTCTTTTTTTTTTTTGTGTCAAATCCAAAAAAACTATAGTTTATAATTATGTCACAAGAGTAAAACAAAAGCTAAATATTGTCACTAGAATTTTCGCAAATGCAGAAATTGTAACCAAATATTACTCAAGGCGTCTGTTTTCCCTCTTAAGGATTGCTTGATTTAACAGAGAAACGGTCAAAACCTTATATATTCATATTGTTTATTTATGTGTTTCTTTCATACATCTAATCAAAATGTGTTTCTATTTTGATATTCAGGGATTAGAAAACAATTTAATGAACAGTAAAATTAATTTTTTATAACTTAATTTGCAAATTTATTGTACATATGAGAATATACCTCTTATATAATATAATCAACTTAAAGTTTAAAGGGTATTTAGAACTTTCTACACAACGTTAAATAAAATATGTCAATGCATTAGTTAAAATTAGTATTTTACGGAATTTTTTTCGTAAATTTTATATTTATAATATTTTTTTTTTTAATTGTACTATTTTTACATTTAAATACATAATATTATTTTTATACCTAATGTTTTAGTTTAGAACAATAAGTGTGCACAAAAATAAGTCAATGTGCTGAGTTAGAGTGCATCATTAATAAAAAGTATAAAATAAAAATAAAAACTGCAGAAATTTGTGCCTTTTTCCAAAATAAGGATTTTGCTTCAGACTCTTCTCATCCTTCAGACAATCAACCAACACGTGCTTACACGTATGTTTCTCCCATATGGTTATGTCAGCCAAGGGATTCCTTCATGTAATTATTTGGTACACATGTTTTAAATTATAGACTTAATCAATCAAGAAAATCATCAAGAAATAACACTCTTAAGGGTCAAACTCATCATCTTCTGATAAGGAGTGACAACTTACTATCTCACCTTTCTAAAAAATAAGTGAAATAAACAAGAGTTAACGTCAAATGCTGAATTATTATTGTGTATTGATAAGTAAATGATGCATCTGATGAGAATTAGATTAAATTTTTGATAAACTTTTATATTAAATAGATTAAATATGTGATACACTTTTATATCAAATAGATTAAATTTATATTTTCATTTTTTGCCATGTATCAACAAATAAATAATATTAATTTATTTTCATGAATATCAAAATAAATCGTTAAATAATTTTATTAATTCAGTCGAAGCTAAATATTTTTGATAAGTAAGTTTTATAAAGCATGAATTAAAACTTGAATGGCGCAAACCATAATATAAAATCGATTGATATAGTTAAATAGGTTTTTTGAGGAAATAAAGCACTGTGGATAAATGTGAAGATCTAAAAGAAGTCTACAGGAGTGGTCGTCCAATAAAATTCACTACTGAAGCTGTAGATCTTCTGGATTATAGTATCTTGTTGACAAATATATTCCCAGGTATGCCGAATCTAACACCAAAGCATAGAGGCCTTAAAAAGTCGGACAATCACAATGAGAAGTGGACTGTCATGACATAGGTATACATAAAACTCATCTGACGCCTGGAAGCGAATATTCCTGCATACTGTAGTCATATTTAATACTAATTATACTATATATAATTATTTTAAATTATGTTACAAAAATTGTTTGGGACATTAAATTTATTCAACATTGATACCTCATTATTTATTTGTTAATTTTAGTCACAAAACTTTTGCTCCAACTGGTAGATAGTATTTTTAAAACAAACGAAAAATTATTTTATAGCATGTTTTGAGGTTTATAAACTCTATAAGAAATGAATAGCCCAATATCATTGTATTCTGAGACAGTTTTTACATTACGAGTCATATTTTTATATTACTTAAATTAATAAATATGTGTTTGTTTTAGTGAGAAAAGGTTACAAAAACGTAGTATCTTATTTGTATGCAAAAACATTTTCTCTGAATGTTGTCAACAATTATATTTTTGTATTCTATGTATGTATGTAAATTTAAAATATTTTTTACATTTTGCAATAGGAGTTGTGTCCTGACAGAAGACAAAAAACATTTTAAATAATGCAGATAAATTATCTAGTATACTTTTTTTTTATAAATATACATTTTTTCAAAAAGTTGTGAAATATGAACGATTTTTTTATTTATGCCAACAATTATGTTCTACAATTCTTCTTAGGCCAATTCTAAATCCTTTTTGAAAAAATAATTTACACTTTTTCAACCTTTAGATAAGAATATGTTTAGGAAATTATATTTATTCATTGTATATTTTTAGGTTAGTAACTATTTTACAAAAAAAAAAAAATATTATTATTTTTAAAATTTGAACACTAAAACTATGATTGTTTTTCACCTCCCTTTTCAAACTGCTGATATTAACTATGATACAACCAAAGTTTCAGAATTATGGAATGGAGCGACATATGCGAGTGAAAACCGTACTGTGGAAAACTTCTTCTTTTAAATTAGATGTGCGTAGGTTCGATTCAGTGTTGCTCCTACAGAAGGAAATTTACTTTTTTTTTTTTTACATTTATTGACATCTAAGACAATTTTCAGGTCAGATTAAGTAATTGTAATGATATAATGCTTACTCATACCAAATTGTTGTAACTCTATCTCAATCATTAAAGGAATTATAAAAGAACTATGCTAACCAACAAAAAAATGATATTTGTGTCAATTCTGATTCATATAGTTACAATTAATGTTATGTCAGGCCTTATTATTCCTACCAGACCAGGCTAAGAACTGGTCCTATCACTTTTTGAAACCTTGGAAACTGATTTTTTTGTAAATATATAAAGTGGAATGACGTCATGAAGGATCGAACCTAATAAATTTTAGGACTGACAGACAGGGCTAAAATCGAGAGGACTGTGGTCCTTATTCCTAAATTGGGATCGAAACACACGAGTTAAAAATAAAATATTAACTTTTCGCAAAAATCAATATATTTCAAAAAATTCTGATATGTCTGTGTATACTGTAAATGTTTAAGCAAGTTAAAATCTGTGGTCTTAAAAACTTTGTGAAGACGTCGTGTTTACATTTTTAATGAAATATAGTTGTTGTTTTTTTTTAAACTAGGGTTTGAACATTAGATAGTATTTAACAATAACTTCAAAATGGAATAACAAATGATACCAAGGCTGGTAAAATTTCAAAATTCTTAGTAGGCCTTTGGGTAGGCAATCTTTGGGTTTTGTCGGTCCAAAATTTAACAAGCTGGATCATTTATCGTTTTAACTCCATGAACCTAATTAACATTTTGAAAGTTTTATTAACAATGAACAAGAAAATAAGTTACCTATATCGGCAAATTTAAAAAAATCTGTTGTTGAGGAAACAGTCTCATCATTTCCAGACATTTATTTTCTTCTATCACAGTCTTCTCTTTTATAGTTGGTATTTTCCTTTTTTGTTTGCAAGATGTCTTCTTTCTTTTGGGATCTACAACTAGAAATGAATAGCTGTCTCAAGATAAAAGGATTCAACTGATTATCTATTTTTAGAGATGTGTATAAGGTCGTTCAGTGTTTCAGCCTAAAAACTTGTGGGGTATACTGTTTTCACACTGTTCATGTAGAAAAATCATATCTCACCTATGTAGACTGTTGCTGGACTTTTGTGTCATCATTAAATTCACAAGCAATAACACATAACAATATCGGGTATATTTGTAGATATCCCGTCGGGCAGGGACAGTAAAGTGTTAAAACCCCAGGTGAAAAGTTACAGAATGCGGAACCAAAACTTGCAGTAGCATTTAATGAAGATATTTTTATTTAGGAGTTTAAATTACGTATTAAACGACGACAGCTGAAACAAGAATAAGCAAGTTTTGTTTTTGCCCTATGTCTCTAAGTATAAAAACTGTCGGAGCAACAGCCAAAAATGAAGAGACCGTTGCCATCTTTATCCGGACTGCCTACAATATTAAAAAGTAAATTACTGCCCCCATCAAGCCAAGGAGAACCAAAACATGTACATCAACCACATGGCTGACTTCTGACCTCCATGTGTGGCCCTCCTCTAGTCCTGACTTCAAATACCTGTGCTTTGCAGTTTGAGGTGTCTTGGAGAAGAATCTCTTCTTCTGCATCTTTCATCCCAATTCGGTTTTTTTCAACGCTACCATTATGACAGCGTTCTACTTCAAGGCCACTTCTTTCATTGCCTAGAGTTGTCAGTCTATTCACTGCCGTGTTGTGTGTGGCTGTTATTTCTCGTGAAGAAGGACATATTGCATAAAAAACTATAGCTAATTATAATATTTAAATATCCCACTAATTAGTTTTGAGTTTTGTCATCTTTCGATCATAAAATCACGTTTTTCATAATTTAGTCATATTACTGCAAGTTTTGGTTCACCATTTTGTGGTTAGTCCCTGGATCCAAGGATTTTATGTGCCTTGTGTACCATTATTTTGAGTTCAAATGGCTCGTCCTCAGTTACTCTCAGCATGTATATAAATTACCATCAACATTTATAAAAAATAAAGATAATGAAATTCAGTCTATTTTTATATTGCTTACATATTATGTATGTATGCAGTGAGTTTGTAAGCGTTTCGAGTATGAACTTGCAATAAATTAGTAGAGCTTAGAGACGTGTAATAAAACCTTCCTCATAAAAATGGTTATTAAATTTATAAATGATCATAAAAGTAAATCATATGTTAGAAGACTCTGTTTAAACAGATATTGTACCCACTGCTCATTTACTTAGTGGCTATTTATACAGTATATGTATACATACATCTAGTTAGGCTCAGACCTTCCTCCTATATGTATGTAGATTGTATATGGTACACATTAATTTTTTATAACCATTTTATTCTGACAACTCTTACCTAGTTAGGTATAAAAAAACCCATGGAAAATAACATCAATACATGGTCAAATAATGAAAATGACATAACTTTAGTTCATAGGGCTTTGAAGTTAGTAGATTGTAGGATCTACAAACATATTTATATACATATGTAGCTTTTATATTAATAATTAATAAAAAATGGTGCTGGTTGTTTTAGCTTGGCACAAACAGCCTTGGGAGAACATATTAGGTGCCATGACGTGGCCTTCGGAGCTGACAACTTCAAATACCATGACGTGGACAACAAACTTCATTTGCATTACGAAGGGCATATCCTTGGGGAAGAAAGCCAACCACTTGTTGCTTTGGATGTTGAACTTCTGTTCCAGGCAAAAAGTTAAGAACTACAGGCGAGAGGCGTCTGTCATATGACTCTTTCATATACATCAACATATAGTAATCTTTTTATTTAAAAGAAAAAAAAATCTAAAATCAGTTCATAGCCAACCAATTTTTGTCCAACTTAGGAAATTTGCTTTAAATTTAATAAGTACTCGATTATATTTTTTTTTTTTCTATGTTCATTTAATTGGTTAGATAGAGTTGCACTGATTAAGTGTAAGTAGACATTAAAGTATTACAATTAGTCCATCTAACCTATGAATCTTTTGGTGAAATCTATATGCATATAGTATATTTATTTCTCTAGAAATCACCGGGGTGTGAACAAACACACATCATCTTTGCGAGAGTAACCCCCCCCTGAGCGGTTTTTTTGAGTACGCCACCAATTACTTGTTTTTACAATAAAAATAGTATTTAATAATAGTCAACTGAATATGAAGATCAACTTTCTGAGGGAAAAGTAAAGGACAAACGTTTGAAGTGTTTCATGTAAGTGTCCCTGAAGGATTTAAAAGGATAATTAAATAAGTTGTTGTTTGAAAGATACTGAATTCAAATTATGTATATGTTAGTTATTGCATACAAAGCTACATGATTTGGAATCGTTTAACATATCTCATACATCGCCCGTAATATGCCCAGGCAATCTATAAAATTTCCATTGGAGTGGTAATTTTACGTTGATAAATATTGTCAGTTAATATAATTGTGAGTAATTTAACTGTAAACAATTTCATTGCAAGCAATTTGATCGTAAATAATTTCATAGAAAGACTTTAAAGAAGTTCCCAAAGAGTATAAAGTTACATTGTGACAGACCACATCAATTATGTTTAATGTAAATGAAAAAAGGCTTTAGGCACCTTCTGCCAACAAATAAGTGTAACTACAAAAAAAAACCTCTTTAATAGCACAACATGTTACAACAAGTAGTTTATTTGGTTAATGTTTAGGATATATATATAAACTTTATATTTCAAACAAAATCCATGTTTATAAATATTATTTTTCGAAAATATTACATTTGATGTTAAAGAATATTTCGTTAGAAGTTTTTATTTTTAATAAACTAGTAAAACTTAAATGAAATATACAAAAGTTTAGTTCGAAAATTATTAAATAGGATCAAAGATTCCAATGTAAATAATAATTAGATATTTACTGGTAGCTGTAGTCATCAGGACATACACACATTTCATTACGTTCATTCAAATTGTTCACCTGTTTGGCATACATTTTAAAATTAAAAAACACATGAACTATCCTTTGCAGAGGAGCTGCATGAGGATTATTAGCCACCACCAAAGGTTCACATACCTTTACAGAGTCCTCTAAGTATAATACCAAAAAATAGTTAAAGTTCTTGAGTTCTGTAGTCTTGTGGGGTTTTTGATGCTCAGTGAAGAGGCAGTGTTGGGTGTTGACCCACCTTTTGGACCAGCAGCTCACTTGCACAGCCCATTGGCTGTGTGTATTATAGGAAATTAGAAGGTGTCCTTGATGCTAAAGGAAGCGGTGGCAGTGGGTTTCCACCCATTTTTTGGACCAGTAATTTACTTGCACAATCCGTGGATTGAGTTCCTTACCATCAAAGACTCCTAAATTGTCACTAGAGATCCCATATTATTTTTAATAATATGGGGTCTTTATTGACAATTTCTTCATAAAATACTTTCATTTGACAAATCTTAATAAAAGTGCACACAAATATCAAATAACTTGCAACGACATTGAAGGATAATCAAATCCTTAATAATCAAGTTGCTTGCAATGAATTCTGTAAGAATCAAATTAACCATAATACTTTTAGCTGAGAATGTAAATGAACATAAAATAACCACTCTATCAATGAATTTTATAGATTGCCATGGCATTTTGCACATTGCCCGCTCTAAGTACACGTAACATATATATAAATCAATATATTAAATTACATTTTATATTAAGAAGAAACATTAAAAGAACATTACCATTTTTCTAAGATTAGGTTACAAAATATATAGAGATTTAGGGAGTCAAAGATCTCTTATAACAGTGGTAATGGTTACACTTTTTTTGATAAATACCTTGTTGTCTTTTACTTTCAATTTTTATATTTATCGAATATAGTAATTGCTACCAATAGTTTTAAAAAGCTGATTATAATTTTGTTAAAATTAGTGCTGTAAAAAAGACAAAAATAAGACAATTAATAAGAAAACGAAAATATAATTAATGATAAATTAACATGTTGACCTTGATTACTTAGAGAATGTTCTGGAGGAGTCCAACTTTGCTACATGGTGTTTCATTACATAAGCTGCAGGAAGCTATTAGGAAGAAAATTAACACAAACCTCACTCTCTATCTAGTATAGCCATAGGCAGGACTATTACGATGTTGATCCCCAATTCTAGTCTGAGTACGACAAAAACTTACACTTATACTTCCCCAAAAAATCATATTTGTAACTTTCAGTCCTTCATGGGCACATGCACTTTATAGTATGATGTTCCCTCTACAAGAATTAAAAAATAATGAAAAAAGCTTTATGAAGTTTAATTACTATTCAGGTGTTGGAAATTTTTAGATAATATTTTTAGAGTTCTTGTTAAATTTGTGTGTAGTAATAAATTTGCATATCATAAAAAACATACAGAAACTAAATAAATACACGTCTTATGTTACATCATTATGACGCATTTTAGAAAAAGTAAATTTTTTTTTGCATGAAATAGCTTATCCCTATTGCAGAAATGTAATACTTGAGTCTGAACTTGCGACCTTTTTATTAACTCGGACTTTACTCGGATTCAGAACCATATAGACTCAGAATGGCAGTCATTTGGTCATAAAGATGTTTTTAGAATTACCGTGGTTTGAAAGCATAATCCTATGAACTTGGTTTTTCATCTTTTTTTTAATTTAACGACGGTTTACTATACAAAGTAATATTGTTCTATTTAAAAGAAAAAAAGTACATTTAATTTCTTCAAAAATCTATTCAAAATTCTTTGATTTTTTAAAAAAGCGCCAATTAAATTTATTTCAAGTCATCACATAAATTCCCAACCTTGCGACTAGTATAGCATTTTTTCAACTCTAATAATCCATGATCGTATGTGACAACGGTTCTGTTTTGCCAAATGACTTTCGTCACCGTGGAGCTCCATCCCAAAGTATGTAAATACTCTGAGACAATAAACATTAATTATGTCAAGGCCTATATCATACATAAATGAATAAATTATAGATTAATAGAAAGTCATGTAATTGTACAATTATTTTATTTTTTTACACATATCACATGAGTCAAAAATCATAAAAGTTTGTAATCCCATACAGAAAATATACAATGTCCAAATAATAGTTATAAAAATAAAAACAAGTCAATGTAAGAATTTGAAATATTATATGTTTAATTAATGAGGAGGAAAAGACAAAAGAAAAAACCGGTAGACAAGTAATCAGATCAAGAAGTGAGGATCCCAAAGCGAGCTCTATATAGATCTCTCGCTCGCTCTTTTCCTTTTCTCCAATATATCACTCAGTATATGACGTGGTATCGATCATTCTATGTTGACGTAATTATGTTGGAATATTGCTCATTTATTTAATTCTATTATAAGTAATAACACAGAAGATCCATCCCGAATCCCTCTGGCCTAGATAACTCCCTAGTCCGTCGGTAATCTTTATACACGTTAATAATTCATCATTTCCCATAATCTATGCCTGGTTAAAGACGGCTTCTAGAATCTCCATTGAGTGGAGTACATACTCTTCAAGCCTTAGTGGAATCAGTAATATTTTATTTTTAACCCTAAAAATGACTTTAGAGATAATATATTCCATTTTCAGTTTCTGCTTGTGTTTCGAAGACGTTGCTACAAGCCAATCTGAAGGGCAGAGTTCTTGGCCGTACTTTTCACGGATAATACAATCCACCATTTTAACAATGAGACCCACTTTTAGCAAAAATGAAACAAATAGAAGGAGGTATCGATGTTTTCTCTACTAAAAGAGCAAATTCTAGACTCACCATTTGTTTTGACTTATTTGTGAATAAAGAAGAGGTGGCCAATCGGTATCTTACCCATTTTTTATGGTAATCTGTTAGGTATTTTTTCAATATTGTTTTTGGGTTTAATACCTTTACCATTTCTTTCAGGTCAAGTCTCTCCCATGTTCTCTTGGCGATAAGAGACGACACTCTGTTGTTATCACCGTTTATTAAAGATCTTATTATACTATTAGAGAGGGTTTCCACTGCTTGGAAGAAGAGAGTTGAAACTTTACGTTACTGGTTTTGGAATTTCCTAGATTATACCCTCAGATCTTCCACACAATTGGTAACGATCATCGTCTTTTCTATATTAACCAATAGTGCAGACTTTATTTTAAATTTTCCCAATTTATGGAAGATTGCACGAAGGGATTCTGTTACTTCATCTCTGGAGCCTGAACAGAAAACGGTGATATCATTAGTATACAAAAGACATTTCATCAGCAGATAAAAGACATTGGTTGTTCTTTAATTATACAATGTATATGTAATTTTTATAGGCGATATACATATTTATTGTTCGGAATCGTAGGTATATGAATTTGAGTTGTTCAATGTTAAGAATCCACAGATTAGAGCTTTAGTAGTTCATTCTTAACTCTGAGTAAGGTTATATTTTGTGGAATCGAACTTGATTTCGAACCATAACGACTTTTTTTTAGATTAGGAGTACTCTAATTTGACTTTCATGCTGACAAGGTGGGTTCGAATTCAGATCTGTCTGTTTCTCTTTATGCTATTGGCATTGAAACTGGAAAAGTTCTCGTAGAAAAAAGCTACCAAAAAAGAATTATAAATGTAACCAAGGAAAAATGTAATTATTCTCTTATATGCACTTGAACAAATTCAAAAGTAGGAGCTGTTTCATGTTAATGATGTTCATACTTATATTGATTACAACATGATAATAATATGCAACTTCAAAAATTGAAGGAGTATGGGTAATTTGACTTATCTAGGTGAGGGGAGGGGCTCGCTACACCATACATTGAAAACCCCTACTTAATGATTTCTACAATTAATGAAAAACAATACTCATTAAATACCTTTTTTTCTTCATGAAATATTTATGAGACAATCCCTTTACAAACGAATGCTGCAATGCATGCAAATTACCGATTGTTTTGATAATATTTCAATATATTTACAGCGATTACATAAAACATTTGTAATGGAAATCAACGTAAATTTACAAAAAAAAATGTCAATTTTATATACGTCATTAAGTATAATTATTTAAAAGCAATTGAATTGGCAATAATTGTATTCAAATCATAATAAGGAATACTAAAGGCGCAGAGGTTTATAATGGCAGTTTGACATTGCAAAGCTGTAGTAGATTAAAATTTTCAGTCTCCTACAATGAACTTCAGCTATGGAAAATAGAATAAACAGAGATACAGTAATGCCTTTAAATATAAGATGTATTCTAAGTATGAGCTTATACAGAATATTCTTAATAACACTACGCCACATCATTTTTGCCAACCGGCTAAATTACTTGTAATAAGCTATTAATATTTTAGATACAGAAATATTTAAAATTTAAGTATTTTTCATATTCAATATATTTAATTAGTACTTATTAATTACATGTAAGTTATCTAATCAACTTAAATAATATTTAATTTCTGAACTTTTCCTGCCTCTAATATATTTATTACTTATTACAATTTATTAAATATCTTGAATCCTTAAATATTTTCATATAACTATACATTTCATAATTAAAGTTAAACTCAAAAAATCAATTTAATTGAAGGTTTTTACATGGCAAATTGTTTTAACTTGTAATGCAAGGTTTATTATTTAGTTTTAACTATAATATAATACAATTGGAAAAAAAATTGGCTTAAATATAAAATCCCTTATTTCATTTGATTGTTGTTTGATTAGTCCCATTTCGTAGGAAATCTAACAAGATAACTTAATAAATATTTTATCTTTCGAATACTGGAATTTCTTTATGAATTATTATTAAATTTAATTATCATATATTTAGTTTTTTTTATTATTATTAAATATGCTTATCATTGATTTTTTACTCTAAAAACGTGATTTAAAATAAGGCTTGAAAGCTCAAACCTTTTGCAATTAAAAATTTGAAAGATCATTTATGTGTCGTATGGTTGAAAATAACCATACTAAATTTGGGTTCTAGCCATCCGAACTTTTGTTGCATGTTGTATTTGATTACTAAACGAGAGAACCCTTTTAAGCTTAATTAGATAGTTTTTTCTTATCAGATACATTCACGAGATTTTCGAGTTTCTTGAGTAACAAGTTTTTGACTAAAAAGCTCGGTTCAGGAACGAATTATCAAACTCGTATGTCAAAATATTACTGCATATTATATAAAGGTGAATTATAATTTCAGCGGCAGCTAAAGGAAAAAGTTGACTAGTTAATTTTTTACTACAGTATCAATTTAAATGAATGTTGAATATCCCTTCCCTTGTTAGTAGTTAACTATTTATTATATAAATGAAGTTGTTTTTTTCACAATATTTTAATTAATATGGAATAATTATACTGTTGAAAAAAATAGTGTAATCAGCAATAAACTAACGAATTTCGGAATTTTTTTTATCTTGAAAGAATGATTTAAGGATTTAAAAAAATTGCCTCGGAAGCGTCTATTATTGAAAATAATCCTAATTTAGTAATAATGTTTTGTATGAAGGCTGTTCGCCGATATAAAAATAAATCTATTACAAACCAATCTCTAAGGTCATCTCTAAGACCAAGTCGAGAAGAACACCTTTACCTCGCGATGGATAATGTGTTCTTCTCGTCACAACCATTAATGCTTGCTTAATCATTATATTTGGAATTACTTCTAAGGCAATGAAAGCCAGGGTTGGATTACCAAGATATTTACTTTTGAAATATCTTCCTGAGAATATTTGCCTTTTTATATTTGATACAAAAAAGTTATTCAACACGGGTCTCCAGTCTGCTACATATTGAGCTTCAAAAGTTATCCCCGCACTTCTAAGGAACTCACCTATACTTTTCTTTTGACGATTATAATTCAGTGGTTTGTTTGAACCTAATAAAGGGAGGACTGCTATGACTCTATACTGACCAAATCTTCCTCCAATCAGTACCCGATATTTTCAACACTCCAAACATTTCAGATGGATCCGTATATATATATCCGTTCAGCAAATTCACAACTAATATGTTATAAGAATTTTTTCTTGGTTTGAATTGCCCAAAAATCACTATAGATTTTGTAATTCTTCTCGTTTTAACCACCAGAGGTTCAAGGGCTTCCACATACCCTCTATAAGGAGAGAATCAAAACCCCAGATATCAATAAAGGTCTTATCCGATTACCGTAAGAAAACTAATGTGAAGCAATATACACTTTTTGCAAGCTGATATCTTTGCTCAATCATTTATTTTATATATGAGGAACTTTTAATATTTTATAAAGACTGTAAATGGGACCTATATTTTCTCAATGAAGCTACATTATAAAATTTGTTTAAATAAATAAATTTGCTGATCCATTTTTTTAACCGATGACACTAGAATGATATATATCTATCAATTTTTTTTTTTTTTCGTGTCTTAAAAATGATTAATAGCTTCATAAATATACATACATTATTATTAAACAATCATATAACCAGAAATTATTGTCATGATTATTGAGAATGGTGATTACTTTATGTCATTACATTATGTAATATTGTGACAAACAATTCAATGATATGTGACAGTTAACTTTATGTTAAGTGTATGCCATCACATTTAAAACAATTTCAAATACGAAAAAAACACTCGGGCAAAATCTTAATAATATACACTTTCGAACATATTTTGTAGCATTGACTTTTAGAGCTGTAATTAGTTTGTCTTTGATTGTTGAGTACAGAATGGATCTCAGTTTATCTTTTATAATTTAACTTTTTGATTAGTTTTTGTACAAATGACTTGAAGGCAATAATTGAATTTATCTATGAGCTCAGAATCCAAAGACTCATCTCAGTTTTTCTGGCAATCATCTGATATATCTGGTATTGTAGTAATTTAGAACTATTATCGTTCAAAGTCATTATTTACCCTTAAAATAATCCCCAAATGAAAATTAGGAGTAATAAAACTTATATATAAGTGTTTTTACGATTAAAAAGAGTTATTATTGATTCTCTATTTTGTTTTGAACTCGATATACTTCCATGTTTATGCTGAAAAATCATGAAAAACGGCACTCTTCTTTAGACCCTTATAACTTATTCATAATTCATAGTGATGAGGAATATCATAGCTTATGTTATAAAAAATATTCAATAAATAATTTTCTAAAAAAGATTAATTAAAAAAATATGCATCTCCTTGGATTTTTGTTCCATTTTGTAGAAGATTGAGGCAATCGAAGGAAGATACTTCTAACATCTCAATAGATGTTCGAATTTGGATTCCGAATTTCTGGGCGATGATGATAAAAATAAATTTCAAAGAAAATACTGGATATTATTTCTAGGAAAAACTTAACATGGATCTAACAGAGCTTTTGAGAGCTTTACCCCGTGAGCTTTGCTGGAAGAAGTTGTCTTCATCATAGAGTTCAAATTTGGTCATGGAACTTCCACTTCTAGGTGATAATGAGCTAGTTAATTTTAATACTGTCTTTAAGAGAAAGGAAGAACTGTTGAAACACTTTGGAATTGTTTCCAGAGGGCAGGTAACCGAATCTTAGTCATGAGGTGGATAGGAAAGGCAAAAGCGAACAAGGGTCAACATATCCCATTCGACATTGCTTAAGAGGCTCTAAAGATACGACTGATTAGAAGAGAGATAGAGAAAAACTTGAGTGTTAACCCTCCGGTCCTCTTAGTCTACAAACTTCTCCAGAATCTGGATCGGTCTAAGTAAAACTTTCTAAAATTGGGATGGAAATCCGTCATAATGAATACCTTCACCAGCACCAAGGAAAAATGGTTGAAATATCATCTTGTAACCTCCCAATCTTCACTAAAAAATATAGAGAAAATGAAGCTGATACACTCTGTTCTTTGTGTAAGAATTATATTAAATCCTCCTTTCATTTGTTCTAAAAATGTAGTAGAATTGAAGCTGTGAGGAAAATTGTACAAAAAAATAAATATAAGAGGAGTATGACATAGAAATTAAGAATGAAGATTCTCTTGTGGCTATACCCACCCATAACAAAAGCAGACTCTATGGTAACGAAAATTTTATACAAAATATATTTTAACCAAACGTCTGTCCTCGATGATTATATAAATATATAATTTAAAATATTACAGATGTTTTAAGTTGTATTTGGTGCAAAAGGGCTTAAGGAGCTGGATTTTATTAATTAATTAGTACAAGTTCTTGTTATTATTGAGTGTTTGAGAGGAAGGAGAGAGTTATTTTATCGCGAACCACTCTTTAGTCATTTTCTAGCGTAATTTATACAGAAAAAATTCAAATTATACATTCAATATTTTCTGTAAAATAAGCCATGATATTCCTCATCACTATGTGTTATGTATAAGTTTTAAGGGTCTAGAGAAAAGTGTCGTATTTCATGATTTTTCAGCCTAAAAATGGAAATATATTGAATTCAGAACAAGATACAGATTTATATTAGTTTTATTAATACTACACTTAATTTGTGGATTGTTTTAAGTGTAAAACCTGACTCTAAACGACAATCGTTCCAAATTACTATAATCCCAGGTATGTCAAAATTCAGATTACTGAGAGAAAAACTTAGATCAGTTTTGGATAGTGTGCTCAAATATAAATTCCATTTTTGGCTCGAATTCGTCAGTACAAAATGAGTGTTCTTCTGTGTAATGAACGTTTTGTTGTATTAAGAGTCATTTTCAATTACAGTATATATAAAACATATGGAAAAGGGGGATGATAATTTCTTATACTAAGTACTAGCCAAGTTATCAAAGCTTGTCTCCAATTCAAGGGTCGAAGTGTATTTATAGCTTTTAATAATATTAAAATGCTGTTTATTGCATAATTTTATATATTTATTTTTCTAAAATTGTTGTTGATTGATTTTGACTGAACTCCATATTTATCTTTTTAATCAAATTTGTCAAAATTTGATTAAAAGTAAAGCCTATTCATCAAAGAATATCAAAAAAAAAAAAAAACATTTGCAAAATGTTTGACAATCTTAAATATGTTTTAAACAAAGTATGTAAGTATCATGATTAAAAATTAATATAATATTTATTTTAGTCTGAATAGGGAAGAAAAAAACGACTTTCATTTTTTTTTTAAATTGAAAAAGCTATGCTACTTAATAATAAGAAAAATCAAAGTTTTTTTAGTGCCACTCTATTTGCTTTTAATAAAAAACATGTAAAAAATAAAGATTTTTGTTTGATAAGTATATTGTGGAAGTATTTAATTTAACTGTTCTTTAGACTATTAACAGTGAACTTAAATTATTTTTTTTTATATTTCAACGACGGCAATGTTTCCTTATAACTTCATCAAACTGTCTACTCAAAAACAAACCCATTGAGGGAAAAACTAAAATTAGTTTTCGGATTACTATCTATAGATAAATTTAGTAAATATCTTAAATTCCGTGTTTAAAAAACATAAACAATCATTTCCATGTGGTATAACTTATATTGATAAATGAAACGTATTTTGAACCTTCTGTTAAACTCTTGCGAATGTTTGCACAACAGAAGTTATTTACCCTACCTTAATGTGAATTTTAATTTATCATATTTTCTGTATACATTTTTTTTTTTTTTTGGGGGGGGAAAGGGGATTTAATTTATTAGGTATTAACACATTTTGAAATTAATTATCAAAGGTTTTCAAGAATATTTTTGATTTTATAATTTTACAACTCCAACAAATAATTTGGAAAAGGAAGAATATGATTATGTCAAACTGAGTAGGGAAAATTATTTTATGAGTTTATGGAATGAATCTTTTATATTGATGTATGACTTACAATTATGTGCCTTCAAGCTATATGTACAACAGGAAATTTGTAAATTATTCATAACACAGAAGAAGAAACCAGAGAATAAAATCAATATTACTCTGAAGAGACAATTAATAAATATTCATTTCCATATTCATCAATGCTTGGGAATAACCTTTCAAAATCTATTCGATAAAATGTTATGTAGTATCGTTTTGTACAATGGAAATGCCAATTGAATATCATCCTAAAAATTCTTAATTAAGGTGTACTAAAAATAAATTCTATAATTTTAATGGTTTTATTATTATTTTTTTAATGTTTATCTCTTTGTGAATCGAAATATTGCTTTTTGACGATTTCCATCATTTTATCCACATTTTCGATAAGTGACCTTGCATCTTTGACATCAAGATTACCAAAATGGAATATAACAAAAATTATGTTTCATTAGTTCTTACAAAATCAGGTTGATAAACACAATTTACATTGTCAGTCCCCTGACTAGCGTTTTCACCTTTATTGACGAAAAAATGTAAGATACAGGGGGGTGTCCGCGATAAATTGGAACTATCTTAAAATTCAACCTGCTTGATAAAAATGGAATTTGGAGTGTATTTGTTAATATTAAAAAGTTAGAAATGATATTAAACAATAAATTTATTCAACATGTCCTCCCTCAGCAGCCACCATCTTCTCCATCCTGCCCCTAAAAGGTTTGTATGCCCTGATGACTTCCGCGGAATCGACAGCATTCAACCCCTTCATAATGGAGCCCTTCAGGACCGCGATGCTCTTGTGGCTGACCTTACACACCTCCCTCTCCAGCTTCCCCTACCAGTAGAATCACACGGATTCAGGTCGGGTGAGTTGGAGGGTCAGGTGTTGCGATCCCAGAAAGTGATGTCGTGGGAGTTGAAGAGGTTAGTGGTCCTCAAGGCGATGTGTGCGGGCGTTGAGTCTTGTTGGAATATGAACTCCCTCCCAGCGGACGTATCCTACATCCAGGGGATGACGAACTCCTTCATGACTTCCAAGTACCTTATCGCGTTAACCCTTTCCTTGCTATTGAAGAAGAAAGGAGGCGGCATCACCTCACCGGTGCTGCAGATGAGACCTAGGGTCATCACGGAGGCCGGAAACTTTGTGGTGAAGACCGCAGGGACCTCTTCTCTCTCCTTGGCAAGCCACCTGTCATTCTGGACGTTGTAGCTTCTGTCGACAGTCCAGTGCTTCTCGTCGGAGAAGAAGATGATTCTTCCTCCATGGCTCTTCAGGTCATTGAGGAGACGCTTACCGTTGGTGAGCCTGGTGGCCTTCATGGATGCTGTGAGGATGTGTTGTTTGGCCATTCGGTATGACCTGTACCCGAGGTCCTCATTCTCAGCCTTGGAGACCAGCTGCTTGCTCACTCCACGGTTCTTGGCCAACCTGGACAAGGAAGTCCCCGCCGAAGCCTTGATGGACTTCCGGAGGCCTTCAAAGAAGCGGGGAGTGCGGATTCGGTGACTTTTCATGTTGTGGGTCTTGCGACAGACCTTCCCCTCAACCTCCCAGGCATTGAAGACCCGGTACACCGTGGTGTTTGGGTAATTAAGAAGCTTGTAGATAGCAGAGAGCTTGTGTCCTGCGCGAGCCAATTCGAGGATGGCGCCTCTCCTTGCTTGTTCCATGATGACTATTGTTTGTTGTCAAAACAATTGCAGTGGAAGTTATAGTGTATTGTTCACGCTACCTTTTATATTAGTATGATTTAACCCCGAATATCCATATTATTGATCTGGATGAAGTTTAAAATAGTTCCAATTTATCGTGGACACCCTGTATAGCGTATTTTCTCTTTTCTATTGGGTACTTTTGACGCACACTAGAAACAATATTGAGTCAAAGTTTTTCTAGTAGGAAATCTTATATATTTATACCCACTAACGTACACCCATCACAGTTATAAAACGTGAGATACACATTTTTAAAGCCATCTATTGGAAAAATAATAAATTTATTTTTACTACACTCATTATTTTTTGAAAAAGACGGCAGTTGTTTCCAATAATTTAGATTATTTGTTATCAGATTAAAATTTATATGTTTTTATAAAAAAATCATTTTAAATATATTTGTTGTATCTTTCCAACATTTTTTCTTAATAGATGCTGTCCGAAGGTATTTTCTAAATATGACAAAAAAGTTCAGATCATGGCCAGCGTTCTTGATCGTGCTCTCAGTCCCATTTAGATCAGTGATATGCCTCATCATGTTGATGTGAAATCATTATTGACCTTGGTCTCCAGGATACAAATAAATATAGAATTTCGCATCCTTTTGTATTTATCACTTTCTTAGTGTTCTTCCGGTCACTAATCTAGCTGAGTTTTGCATTTTGTATGCAGCATTCAGAATGTCAATAAACTCCAATAATATTTTTCCAAATGTACAACAAAAATAACATAGATTTTCTGATTTCTGATCAAATTTTTGAAAAACGAAGTTTTATTGTTTTTAAATAAAGAATATTTAACGTATTTACCAAATATGGTATTGAACCACCAAGAAAGAAGAAAATTTTATATTTCTTCATATATGCAGAATGTCTTATATTTCATAGGCATATTTGAATACATTACAGACTTTTAGTTTAAATATGTGGTGGAGTTAAGATACCAAATAACTTTAACTACAATTAAATACTTTTATTTGATTTAAGTGGCTTATATTCATATCTATGCGGGCTTTCAAATAAAATCCGTACATTTCTTATAATTTTATAGTCACGAACAATTTTTGTAAATTTAAGTGAAACTTTCAGTGCTTCCAAAGGGTTTATATATGCAATATTTGCAACCAAATAGTCAATTTTGAGAAAAAATAAATAAACTTGCCATTTTTGGATATATTTTACTATTTTTGTTTCTAAATATCAAACAATTTAAACGTACATTTTTGCATTTGCACTCTGTAAGTACAGTGTGCGGCGGCAAATCGTGCTGTAATTGATACCCATGTACAATTTCGCTCATATTTTCGAAAATAAAAGAGGCATAGAATTGAAACCAGTTTATTGGGATGTCATTAGCTATATAATTTCTCAAAATGGCCTCCCTTAGCCACCAGCATGGTTTCAATCCTGGGGCGGAATGCCCTCCCTCATACCCAACCTGAGTGTCTTTTCGAACCAGTGAGGCTTCATCTTTTTCCTCTTGGAGAACACCAATTCATGACCGAATCAGGGTGCTTTGACAAGTCAAGGGACCTTATTAATTTGGTAAGCAAGGTACCTGTTATTCCTAACGTTCTTCGGCTGGTCAACGTTCCAAGACTTGCATTGTTGATCGATCCTTCTTTAGCCAGCTGAGTAGTGTCGTCCCTTTCAAGATCCTCCTCGCCTTTATCACCTCCTTTAACAGCTGACGTTACCTTCTAACGTAAAAGACGGCTCCAGTTCCTTCGCTTTCCTCCTGAGCGTTTTTTCGAAGACCTCGAGGTCCTTGGCCATCCTTCTTTTGCTATTCATCAGGCTCCTGTCTATCTTCTCCTTCACCTAGTCCCAAAAAGCAGGAGACCGAATTTTTATGAGACCACCGCTGCTAGGACTCAATGCGAGCCTCAGGCTATCCTTTTCCACTTTCTTTACCTTGAAGACTAGCCTCTACGAGCAGCCGACGATCCTGATTGTTTAAAATAAGGGATATAATCCCTAAAGCAGTTCAAATCCTACTGCATGGTTCGTTGCCACACACTGTAAAGTCTTATTTATATCTCGTAGAGTGTACATTGCACATATGTGTGAGTTTGTCTATGTAAGAAAGTAAAAGCAAAGAAAATGTCAATGATTTTCTATATAAAGCAAAAAAATTAATGTGTTCTATTTCCTCTCTTCTAATAATAATTCTTGATTTTATTCCCTTAGCAATAAATGTGTATATGTATTCATACTTTACAAAAATGCATATTATATGTATTTACAAGGGTCTTTAATTTGCACACACTTGCCAATTTGAGTGTTTTATGCACATACAAACAAAAAATAAGAATAAATAAAAGGAAATGTCACGTCTCAACTGTTTTTTATTGTATAATTTTTGGTTATGAGTGGTGAATGTTTTTGTTTAGTTGTTGAAAATCTTTTTTGTGTGTGACTTTGAATGTCGTTTAGGGTTGGTGAAAAAAAAATGGTCTTGATCCAATTGTTTTATTCTTGAGATTTTTTATTTTCAAATAGAAATACACTATTTATTTTTATTTATTTTCTTTGGGGAAAAACATTTTTTCTTTGTGCTACAATGCATTTACTCGATTGATGATCATTTTTTTGGCCACGATGCTGATTATTTTGGGATTAAATAAGATAACTGTTCGATTAATTTTTCTTGAATTAACTAACAGTGTGCGTAAGGATAAAAAAATCATAGCGGACAACATTAACAAAATCATAAAGAGCCCAAACGTGATTAAGGTTATTCCTTGAAATGGATTAATCTTTAAATAGTACATCCTCAAAAAATAATGTTTGATCGATTATTTTTCTAAAACCAATTTACAGTGCCGTAAGCAAAAATCCATCATAGTGGAGAAAATTAACAAAATCATGAAGAGCCCAAATGCGATTCATGTTAGTACCTTGATATTTATTAATTAAAAAAAATCTTCCGTCCTTAAGATTTAAAAACATCAACATTTACCCTAAATTTCAGCCTTTACACGAGGTCAGAATGCCTTACATGGACTGATTACATAATCATCATGCATCGCCATCCACTCCCACTCAATTGAGACCTTCAGTTCAACAGTACTTTTATTAGGGACTGCTTCGGGTTTGGCCTCAACGGCACCCCAAATCCAATAGTCATTTGGGTTCAGGTTTAGTGAGGATGGAGGCCAGAATCTCCAAGGTCAGTAATTAGTTTTTAATTGATTTTTCTTTATTTAAAGTAATAATTCCAGGAATTTACTAAAACTTTTCAAATTTTGAGAAATATTTTATGCAAAGTTGTATATGGCATTGATGAGCAAACATCCGCTTCATGTCAAACAACTTTCTAAAAGTATTTTATCTGTTAATAACCGAACAAATATAAAATAAAATATCGACCAAAAGAACAATAAAAGTTATTATATTCATTGTAATGAAATTGTGAAATATATTGACAACTTTGAAGAGATTTTAATGGAAAAGGGATTCTAAAAAAAGCTAGAATGATTTTTTTCAAAACTTAGTATAAATAACATACATATTCTTTGACGACGAATTATTGTCAGTTTCTATCAACAATTAATCTCATTTATCCTTTTTCAGTGATCTTAATGTAGCAAAAAATTATTGTCACAATGGAATAATTCAGCATCCATATATTTGAAAGGCAGTATATGGGGACCAAAATTAGTATCATAAATCAAAGGATGGTTTATATTTGTACCGAACATTGTTAGATATCTTAAATCCATTCATAAATTTGAACACAAAACCGATAATTCACTAAAATACTCAACTATATATAATGTAAAAAAATTAGTTCTCCTTTTCTTTAATTTTGTTCAAGATTGTTTTTTATATTTGCTTAGCACATATATGCTATATTTAATGAAGTCTCTGTGCTTTTGTAGGGATTATATATATATATAGATATTTGATGAAGAAAATATTGTTTATTTTAAGCTTTTATCCTTCATAATTAAACGTTAATATTTATTCGCAAAAGTTAGTTTTAAGGTTTTTGAAATAAATTAATTAATCTTTTTAAAGTACCCCCCTACTCCCCTTTAAAAAGGATAATGATAACAATTGTAAAGAGATTGAGAAAGTAGATTACGAGGGGTGCAACAAATTATCTCATTAAAAACTATTTCTATTGGGGATGTTTTTAGACATAAACTGTCTAGAAATTTATTTGGAATCATTATACCTAGTTTTGTGACACTATTTATTTATTTGATACAGTCCAGTCTTAGGGCCCCTCCTTTCAGTCCTTGGAACTGATCCTTCGTTCTGTCAGTACTAGAACTGATTAAAAAAGAAGATAATGTTGAGTGATGTCATCAAGGACCGAAATTTATAAG
This sequence comes from Lepeophtheirus salmonis, assembly GCF_016086655.4. Classification (NCBI taxonomy): domain Eukaryota; kingdom Metazoa; phylum Arthropoda; class Copepoda; order Siphonostomatoida; family Caligidae; genus Lepeophtheirus; species Lepeophtheirus salmonis. Next base: position 36,269,014 of record NC_052132.2, on the reverse strand, counting down.
TTTAAAGACTGATATGAAGGACTTAACTAGACGGGACTACAGTCTTCAGTCCTAAATAAGGACGGATACAACACTATTAGTTTCTATGTGGAGATTGGAAACTGCAAAAACTTACACAATTTACAAAATATTCTTAAATGCCTGATATATTTATTGCAATTTATGTTACAAAATAGTATTATTTCATACAAAACCATTTGCAATATTCTCTGCTATTTATTTGTTCAATTTAGTCATCATTTGGCTGCTATTATCACAGTAATTCTGTAGTGGAAAAAGGAGCCGGAGTTACGGTTGGAGCCTTGTTCTATTTTATTCCGGGCCTAGTCAACGGTTGTCTTCAAGGAATTCACTATTCTATAAACTCTTCTAATCTTTATTTTTTTAAGTCTACAGTGTTGACCCTAACTAGTTTTACACATTTAATTATTTTCAACCCGGAATGACATTGTTGAAAAATCACAGCGAAGGAAAACGAGACATATTATCTCTGAACTTAGCAAGCTGAGGTGGTTGGAAACAGCTAAGAAGATTCTAAATTTTCTCAAGGCCAACAAAAATTTGGGCACCGTTTTACTCTTTTCTGATGATATTTTTTTCACCGTTGATACCTCTGTGTAAAAGCAGAATAATCTGTTTTACCACCAAACATCCAGACAATGTCTCAGCTTCAATGGGATATATCATAACAAAAAATCAAGTAGCCAAGAGGAAGGAAAGAATCAATCAGATGCTAACGTCGAACTTCACGATAAGAAAGTGCTCCCTTTTGCCAGAGAATAGTTCGGGGGAAACTTTAGTTTCATTCAAGACGGAGCTCCGTGTCATTGTGCCGATAAGACTGACTACATAGTCTAGGTTTAAAAGGGATTTAGGCCTCGTATTGAAAATGATAAAATATGTACGACTAGAAAAGATTAACCCTGTGTAAATATATATTGTTAGTTATATTTTGAATAATTTTTTATTTAAATGTGTTAAATAAGTGTTTTATATTTAGTAGATTTTAAAATAATACATTTTCTAAATCAATGGAAAAATTTAACTTAGCAACACTTAATTACTAACATGTTTTGAGTAAAAAAAAAACCCCCTTATCTGAGGGGGGAAACAAAAAAGATACATTGGTACAAGATCAAGAAAGGAGAATCTTGAGCCACTTCGAACAAATAATCGTTGGTAAACCTTTAATGTTTTGTATTAGTACTTCCCATCGATGGAGTGGGATTTGAAGATTATAATTGCTTGAGAGATTCACCGTGTATTTTATGTATTGTACTCAGGAGAAAAGCTACTCAATGTTCCACCTATCTTATACTATGAGTAATTTACAATGAGGCAATCTGAGATACTCAGTCTTACATTTAAGTTTTTCCAGATCTCTTATTCTACAATTTGAAGGATCTTTTAGAATAGATGACAAAAGTACAAATTTCTCTCATTAAGATCTGTACAACACTTGTTTCTAGTTTGTACCATAACCATTTTTGGCGTATGTCAGTGAATTGATTCTGGAAAATAACGTTTGGATCTGCATATTCCATGCCATCTTCAAGACCAAATCTGCCAAACCTTCTTCTCACGATGGATGATGGGTCTTCCTCTTCATCCCCAATACTAATCCTAAAAGCTAGCTTAATCATCTTGTTTGGAATAACTTCTAAGGCACTGAAAGCCGGGATTGGAGGACTGAAATGTTTACAAATGTAATATTGTCATGAGAACATCTGCTGTGCTCTGTGGTATAGAATGAAGTTTTTTAACAAGTGGCTTCGTCTGATACATATTCACCTGCAGAAGTAATCCCTGTAATTTTGAGAAACTCACTCCTAATGTTCAGTTGGTGATTACAATTCAGAGGTTTGTTTGAGCCTAATAAAGGGAGGAAATTAACAATGGTAGAGCTCCATACTGAGCACATCTTCTCCCAATGATGACTCACATGTCTGTATCTTAAGGTGCAACTAGTACGAAAAATCGAGGAGATTTACATTTGGTTTATAAGGTCGTCATTTTGACTTCTCCCAATGATGTTTTGGAGGATATCTGAAATAATAATGGGTTTCCTCTCTCTTACCTTTTAATGTCCTCATCATTATACAACATATTTTTTCAATTATAAATTAAAGTTGTGACCTTGAGTCTCGTTCCCCACTCTGATGCAATTCTAAAGTCAATTAAAAGGTAATAAATGGGTGCTGCCATCTCATATATTTCATAGATACTTTGTAGCAGAGACATTTTTAAATAAGTTACTAACAACCTTAGATTTTAAATTGTATGAGTATGTAAATTTTCAGTTTCTAACCGGTAATTATAGAATGTGTACTTACAATATTATTAAATTGATTATGTAAAGCCTTAAACATATTTTATAATGAATATGCAGTGCTATTCATCTGGCTTCAAGTCCATTAATAAAGTTGTATCGTTCCTAATGATTGGTATTGTACAGGGTGTCCACAATAAATTGGAACTGTCTTAAAATTCAACCTGCTTGGAATTTGGAGTGTATTTGTTAATATAAAAAAGTTAGACATGATATTAAACAATAAATTTATTCAACATGTCCTCCCTCAGCAGCCACCATCTTCTCCATCCTGTCCCTAAAGGATTTGCATTCCCTGATGACTTCCGCGGAATCGACAGCATTCCACTCCCTCGTAATGGAGCCCTTCAAGGCCGCGATGCTCTTGTGGCTGACCTTACACACCTCCCTCTCCAGCTTCCCCTACCAGTAGTAATCACACGGATTCAGGTCGGGTGAGTTGGAGGGCCAGATGTTGCGATCCCAGAAAGTGATGTCGTGGGAGTTGAAGAGGTTAGTGGTCTTCATGGCGATGTGTGCAGGCGCTGAGTCTTGTTGGGATATGAACTCCCTCCCAGCGGCCGTATCCTTCATCCAGGGGATGACGAACTCCTCCATGACTTCGCAGTACCTTATCACGTTAACCCTTTCCTGGGGATTGAAGAAGAAAGGAAGCATCACCTCACCGGTACTGCAGATGACACCCAGGGTCATCACAGAGACCGGGAACTTTGTGGTGAAGACCGCAGGGACCTCTTCTCTCTCCTTGGCAAGCCACCTGTCATTCTGGACGTTGTAGCTTCTGTCGACAGTCCAGTGCTTCTCGTCTGAGGAGAAGAAGATGATTCTTCCTCCATGGCTCTTCAGGTCATTGAGGAGACGCTTACCGTTGGTGAGCCTGGTGGCCTTCATGGATGCTGTGAGGAAGTGTTGTTTGACCATTCAGTATGACCTGTACCCGAGGTCCTCATTCTCAGCCTTGGAGACCAGCTGCTTGCTCACTCCACGGTTCTTGGCCAACCTGGACAAGGAAGTCCCCGGTGAAGCCTTGATGGACTTCCGGAGGCCTTCAAGGAAGCGGGGAGTGCGGATTCGGTCTATTCTTATGTTGTGGGCCTTGCGGCAGAACTTCCCCCCAACCTCCCAGGTATTGAAGCCCCGGTATACCGTGGTCTTGGGGTAGATAAAAAGCTTGTAGATAGCAGAGGGCTTGTGTCCCGTGCTAGCCAATTTGAGGATGGCGTCTCTATTTGCTTGTTCCATAATGACTATTGTTTGTTTTCAAAACAATTGTGGTGGAAGTTATAGTGTATTGTTCACGCTATCTTTTATATTTGTATGATTTAACCCCGAATATCCACATTATGGATCTGGAAGAATTTTAAAGTAGTTCCAATTGATCGTGGACACCCTGTATATAGGTAATATCCAGTCTCTAATATACTAAAAACAAATTTTTATGAATGGATTGAGATGATAGGCCCCTAATTTTTTTTACTATCATCTTGTGATTATAATCAAAACAATTCAAGATTTATACTTTCGTATGTTACGGAGTGCAAAATTTCATATAACACCAACAGAGCTAAAGACTATTTATTAAAAGAAATATTATTTAAAAAAAAAAACAAATATGAAATAATTTTCAGAAATAGTACTATTTTAAGAATGTCTTCACTTTACAACATATAATGATTTCATCATTGTGATGAAAAAATGATAACATTTCCAAGTAAAAGATCATTTTCCTCATTGATTTGTACTTTGGATTTTTCTCCGATTTAGAAAAAGACAAAAAATGCTCAAAATATTTTTCCAATTGATATCTTTTATATCTTATATCATATTTTTTATAAAATCATTGAGACATTGCACATTCACGTAAAATCCCTTGAATCCAGGTCAAAAATATTTTGTAGTTTTTTTTTGTTTCTAAATGTTGACGAGTAACAAAATATGAAATTTTCTAATAATCATCAATATTATTATCAATCGTTAATAAGACAGGGGAACAATAACTTTGTACAAAAAGAATTGAAGGCAAAAACGGAATTTATCTTTGAGCGCAGTATCCAAAACCGATCTCCGTTTTTTTCTTCAGTCATCGGAGTTCTGAAATATCTGGAATTATTATAATTCGGGACTGTTATCCTTCAGAGTCATATTTAACACCCTTAAAACAATCTCCAAATTAAAAGTAGGATTAGTAAAACTTATGTAAAAGTGTTTTTTTAGATGAAAATTTGTTTTTATTGATTCTTTATCTTGTTCTAACCTCGATGTATTTCCATTTTTAGGCCAAAAAATGATGGAAAACGACGACAATCATCTTCAAACACTAATCACTTATTCATAATACATAGTCATAAAGAATTTCAAAGCTTATAAATACATTTACATATATTTATTATATAAAAATATTTAATGTATAATTTAAAAAAAGTATACATATATATATAAAATATGCATTTCTAATGATTTTTTGTTCCATTTTGTATTTTTTAATGATTATATTTTGAAATATTAAATTTATCTACTCATTGGAAATTAATTGCCTTATTGTTTCGATCCTAGCATCTCATTCCCAATGAATCCTCAGATGAATTCTCCTCTGGTCGTCCCTTGTTGAATTCGGAATACGAATTAAAACATCTTTTGAAATGGACGATCAAAATATAAGTATCTTACATTTGATTGCTTCCCTCTTTTTTACAGGGCATGACGTCATGAAATTGGCATTGAAATCGGAAAAAATATGATGGTCATGTTGAATATTTGCAAGTATACTTCCATAAAAATGAGATTACTTAAAAAATATTTTTTTAAGTGATCACATTTTGCAATATAAAAATTATCTATATATATTGTAATTGAATCGTTTTGTTGTTTCAATCCTGGTATCTCATTCCCAAGAAAGGAGTCCGATCCTAAAATAAAAACATATCTAGTCAGATCAAGATACCACATCATTAATAACACTAAATAATAATAAACACTTTCACATGAGTTTTATTTTAATTTGGTGATTGTTTTAACGATTACGATAATAATTGAATTGCTATAATCCAAGATATTTCAGATTACTGAGATCAGTTTTAGGTTCTACGCTGATAGATAAATTTAATTATTGTCTTTAATTCATTTGTACAAAATTCCCCTCCCCCTTAATTATTCCCATATGTAATTAATTAAATATAATTTTAAAATGTTAATAATTATCAACTATATTACAAAAAATCGGTAATTAAAAATTTAAATGTAATTTATCTTAGTTTTTATTTTGGAAATAAACATTTCATATTAAATTAGTAATGTATTTTAAGTATGTTTTATTACAAACCTTTTTTGGTCATTTCCATAAACAAATATACAAGATCTGCATCAATTAAAATACAGGCCATTTTATAAAAGGATTTACTAAAATGGTACATTTAAGGAGTCAATTTCTTTTGGATGTAAAGGCTTGCCAATAATTTGGCTTACCCCTAGTTATGTTTTATGCCTCAAATTGATTCTATTTTAAATTTAAATTACATAAAAACGCATCTTACTGATATTTTTCAGAATTTAATTTTTTTTTAAATTATATGGGTGGGTCATTTTAACCCATTTATTATAAAAGATATTTTGTGTTATAAAAAATCATGAAAAAACTGTAAGACATATAAAATATTGATAATTATTCTTGTGTAGACTAATATGAACATTGTTTGAAGACGAAGATCCAGGATAAGAGACATAGTTTTTGAGAGGAAAAAATACATCAATAAGAAGTTATTGAGATTGGACTCAAAAAAATTTGCTGCATTATTCTTGAATAGTGTATAATGTGTCTATTTAGTAAGAATGAATGTACCATCATGATACATTTGATTTTGAATCTACAAAAATATCAAAAGTGGTATTTTCTCCCCAAAACAACGAACATTTTAAATCACAGAACCTCTTTATTTTGAAAGAGGAATTTGTTGAGTTTTGAAAACGATAATATGGAAAGTTTTTAGTGAATAAATTGCGTTTACTTACATGAAAGATGTGGTAATCCGCCTTCATACATGATTATTGACGAATATAATGTCAAGAAAAATAACAGTTTTAATATTAGAAAGGGAAAAAAGTATGTGGTATTGTTTTTTTTATTCATCTTTTAATATATCATTGTGGTCTTTGCATCACTCACTGAATGAAAAATCCCCTTCTGCTTTCGGTACATTTTTTTCCCCCATTAATAATTATAAAAATCTTCTAAAATAGAATATTATAGGGGTATTTCCTCCAATAAAAATGTATAACCAGGGATTTATTTTAAAAAATAGAGACTGATACAGACTTTAGACTTAAAATAAGTTGTTCAAAGTTCTGAGTTACGTACGTGAGGGTATGTTTTATTCTGATCAGACCAGATTCCTGAGCTCTGGAGAGTAAGTTTGTTTTTTGCTAATAAGTTGATTATTTCTTCAAACAAAATCAATTCCCAGTGTTTTAAAGTTTTTGTCATGGTATGGGTTGTTCACTCGAAAATGCACCAAAAACATAATAAATAAAAGAAATGAATTATTGTACTAACAGAAAGAGGGAGAACAAATACTGAATACGAATTATAAAAGGGGGAATAGGAAGATGATTAGCGAGTTAATTTTAGTATGTATTTTCATTATGGTTGAAAGAGGAGCATTTTTCTAATTATTAGTAAAACTTGTCGATAGACAAGTTTTACTAAATTCTGGGGTTATTTAAAGCATTAATAAAATAATTTGAAATAAAACATTTACGTCCTAGACTATGTATTATAATTATTTTTCTAATTCATATGATATGGAATGATTTACATTTTGAATAAACTGCAGACATAGAAATCAATAGACATTTAGACAGAAAGAGCTGATTCATTTCTTGTTTTTTTCTTCTTATTTTCTATTTGATACATTGGTTATTCATAAAAGTCATTGGAAAATCTATGTCAATAACAAGCTTTCTTCCTACCACCAACTATTTATGTATGTTTATGCTTGTATTAAATATAGATCAAATGATATATTTGTGTTGTATTCTGTGTGCACGTTACTTATGTAAAATAGATGTATAAATGTGAAAAAAGGTAAATTATGCATATTTCCCCCCGTAGTTGGAACCCAGTAGCAGTAGTGATAAACAACAGTTACTCCAATATTCTTGAAAGAATTATGCAAAAACTTATCAACCCAATAATACAGTTTATATAATCTACATTATTTGCGTTCATATTTCATCTATATATTTGTTAAGTTTAGCTTAATCAAATCCAAAATGGTGTCCTACTGTGTACTGAATAAGTATTGCATCACATAGCATGCTGTAAATCATTTTCATATAAATGAAGTCAAATGAACTCGGGCATGGTATAAATCAAATATTTATTTATTCAATATATATGCAGGAAAACTGTTTGCTAACCTGATCTCAATTAGCGGCAATGAAAGTCTCCCAACGGGCCGGAAATCAGTGTACACTTCTGAGATGTAAATGTTGATAATCTTTTTCCATTTTTTATTCATGGAGCACTGTGCCAGACTCGGCATGTATTGGAATCCAGCTGGATGAGGACCTGGCTCTGGCTTGGCCAGAAGTTAATTAAGAAGCTATTAGCAAGACTATTACATTGCTTCAAAGGGAATTGTTGACTTTTTAGTTAAGAATAGGCCTTACTTTGACTTCCTCATAGTAGTTGACATGGTAGACGGATCTAAAGACTTATTTTTGCTAATTTGGCTATGTTTATGATGCGATTGGCCGCAAAAGAGTATTGGGCAGCTTTAGGGTTTAGTTTGACTGGACTATTGCTGAGAGGACACTCCTTGAGGCCGGGCCCTCTATCCTAGCACTTGCAAACGCAGTTGATGGCGTGGAAGTGGAACCCGATCTTCTTGAAGTTCTCCGAGATGTCATGGGCACTGCAAATGAAAGTATAAATCTCCAAACTTTGTTTTTCCTATCTTTATTCAGAACTAAGATATATTAATTTATTGTTGCTATATTTTGTTTAAATGATAGCAACAACAGCTTTTTATTAATGTCCATATTTTTATTATTGAAATCTCTTAAAAATACAGTTAAAGAGGTGGTGTTAGACTTGTTCACTATCCAGTATAAAGAGCTACAATTTTACTAAACTAACTACAAAAATACAAAGCTATACTAGGAGGAGGCCCTGTTACTATAGGAATATAAGCAAATTCAATGTTTGTCAAACTGTTCTAAATGCGACATATCTTGGAAGTATTTTCTTGAAAAAAAATTGGCCATAAACAAAACCCCTAACCAACTAAAAAAAATCCAGCCTGAATGAATTTAGTTTTTATAGAATTTTCAAATGAATAAGAAAAAGCTTCCAAATGGTGTAATCATTATTGCCTTTTTAAACATATCGTAATAGCTTCAAGTGTTACTTTAAATCAACAAAATATAGTTTTAAGGTCATATTTGATGTCAAAGGTCACAATAAGGTCAATTTTTTATCTTAGCACGTCTACTGAAGTGTCCCTCTTTTAGGGTGATCTGTTAATTTGGTCTTCTGTTGTCTATTGATGAAAAATTTATGTATCAAAAGTTTTAGTCTTTATAGGCCATTTTTGTGTTCTTATAGCCATTTAAAAATTATTTTTTTAACAAAAGGAACGTTTTTCCTCTGAGTTCATGTCCAATGTATAGTATTAAATTTTCTTAACTCTTCGTTAATAAACTGGGACATTTACACGCCCCGAACTTAATAAAAACGCTTCTGACTAATTGATAAAGCCTTATTAAGGAAAGATTTGTAATGTTAGGAATTTTTAATTGATGTTTAATTAATTTAATTGACTGTATTGCTTAAAAGTCTTATTTTTGTTTTTACTAGATTCCATTTTAATGTTTTTCTTTTAAGGATAACAAATTATATCTTGTTAACACTCTAATCTCATTATGTTAAGATTATTTAAAAAAAAGAATTTATCATATATCTTCTTTTTTATTTTTATACAAATATTTTTAGAATTTCAAATAATATTTAGGAGTGCAAAATGTATGAAATAGTTTTAAAAAATGATAAAAAAATTAAATGATGTAATTATTATAATCGTACAACTGTTTATTATATGATTAATCACGTTTTTTTTTTATCCAGTTCACTAAGTCGAATTTATCGCACAATCATATAATTTTTTAGTTTGTCAATTTTAAAATTATTCATCTTTTATTATGATTATTCTAATGATTGATTGATTCAAATCGGAATTATCTATTATTAATCTATGAATCATTCTCTACTATAATTAAAAGAATAATCCCACTGTTGATAAGAATTGGCTAACTACCAAATGATATTAGTGTCTATTGAACGTCGTGACTTGTGTTATTAATACTTTGTACAAGTTGAGACGTATGTACAAGTTGTAACATGTATTACCAGATTGTTCAAGTTGCTGCAATATTCTTCGCCTTAAAATGCCATATTTAATTACAACAAAAGTCATTTTAATGATTAAATATTAATTGATGTTATCTTTTCATTTTTATTGATCAAAATTACTTGGCTATGAGTAATGTAACTGTGATCAGTTACAACTGGTAAAAAATTGTATTTTGTACTATCTTTATTATTTTTTCGTTTGAACCCCAAACTGGCATTCTTTAGATAAATAAATAAATAAGTTTAACAAAGATTGTTTGCCTGTTATTACTTGGATTTTGAAAAAAAAAAAGGGTTTAAAGTTTATAATCATGGATATTTAGTCCCACAAGAAAAAAATATAGTGGAAGTATCATATACTTTATGACGTATACCAAAAGTGGCTTTTATTTTTTACATTTCTTAACTGAGCAATTCTATCTTTTTCTTTTTTGGGATAATATTTTTTGGATAATGTAATATTTCTTTAAGATTATTTTTGTTTAAATATTGAAAGTGTTAGTAAATATATTTATTGAGTACGAATACGGTATGCCAATCTTTGTAGTGCCTTTCTTCGAAAAAAGAGCTTGGTTTACAAGCATGAGCATACAGTAGACACAAATTTTAAAACAATACATATTTCCAATCGTTTTAAGTTATTCATAATATCAATTCCTTTAGGTTTTTGTAAGTGGCTGACCTTTATAAACCAGGTATTCTACCACTGTATTATGTAAAGAATACAGAAAAACGTACTCAAAAGTAGAAACATCACGTTTCAAGTCAATTTCATGGATATTTATATATAACAATATATTTTTGTTTCAACATTTAAACTCATTTTAGTCCACCTTTACTTTCTATAAAACAAGTAAGGAGATATAGACAAGTATATATATTTTTAAATAAGTAGTAAATTCGGTGAATGTTTGAACATCACTGTGTTAACCAATTTTTATTTTTTAATTATTTTCCTTTATCAGTGTTCTTAATGTTGATGGGTTTAATTCCAAATATCTTTAGTTAAGCTGTGAGTATTGTTATCCCGAAACTAATATTTCCGCCCAGTTTCAGTCACAATATATGTAAATATTGGTAATTCTTAACATTCCTATATTTATTTAACTAAAAATTAAAAATAATTTCGTTAATTTTTTATTGGGGGCGTCCACATTTTATATGGGGTAAGGAACAAGCTGAGAAATTTGATTATTTTTTTCATTTAAAAATATGTCAAAACTATTTTTATAAAGATTTGTTTTTAGTGATTTGGGAGATTAAGTCATTAACTGACCAATTTGTATTACATAATATATATGTATGTATCGGTTTTCAATATTAATACTATATAGTATTGTTTTAAATGTCTCAGGACTGTAGTACCACTATTGTATTGCTATACTGAACCAGGGAAATACCTGGGATAAAGATGACATTTTTCCTTTACCTAAACGAATATTTTTCCCCTTTATTATACACAATAATATATCAGAGTAAAAAAGGTTTTATATATATATTATGTTTAACATATTTAAAATTTAAATCAACAAATTTTAGGATAATTAGTCTACCTCACATATTTTATAACAAATTTTATCTGAACAATTACCTTTCTCAAAAATTTAATTTTTTATTATTTTAGATAAAAAAACCTATGTTTATTTCGATAAAATGACCAACGAACAATGAATATAAATTCAAATTATACACACATAACTCTAAGTTTATATAATATACATAAAAAGAAGAATCTATGAGTCAAGTTGGAGAAAAAGTAATTAAATGACGTTGATGGACTGACATTTAGAAATCCATGACTTAATAACAATATCTGTGTACAATTCAAGAAATGATAGAACGATAATTCTATAGTTTAAAAGAATAGGCTAACTACCACTAACTGATTAGATACCTCTTTTTCCCTGTTCCTTTTCGGAGAAAAGGTTAAAAGAGACAGTAAAAATAACGACGTGACAAAATTATTATAGATTAGTGTCTCCATAATTTAAGCAATTTGATTGTTTATGGAACTCTAATATTATTGTACATATATGGCATAAAAAATGATGAATCTGAAGAAAGTTGAGGGTTCTTTTTTGTTTTTGTTTTTCAAGGTTACAATGATTTGTTGTATGTAAGAAAAATAAGTAATATAATTTTATAAATTGGATTATTTTAACAAAATTTAATATAAAATTACATGGCGTTTTATATAAATAAGTGTATGTATGTATATATCTGACGTAATGAACTACATTAAGTTTATAAATTAGTTTATTTCTGGTTTGAGATAAAGGCATACGAAGAAAAGTAGTGAACAAAAACATCATTTTCTTTAAGGACTTCAATTAATCTATTGAGGCCTATCAGTTGAAATAGTAAAGAGTGATTGGTAATAATAAAAAGTTTTGAATTTTATACAAAAGAAGTTGACTTAGGTTGAGTTTGAGGTTTCGATCATTTCCACAACAGATGTATCGTAGTTATTTTTCCTTTTTATTAAATGATCAACTTTTCTTTTCATAATTTTGATATTTTGAATTACAAAAAGATGAATTTTCATACAAGAAAATTATATTTGAGCGAGTTTGAGTAATTTTCATTAAATTGTTTGCTTTAGTAAATATGATCGATTTAATAGCAAGAAATATGTCCAGAAAATTTTTCTGAAAATATAATAAATACAAGTGATTCCGATTGGAGAAAAGAGTTACACAGAATTTCCACAAAATTTAGGTACATTTTTTGAAGCAGAAATTTTATCAAAGTTAAGTGTTCAAATTTTTAAAATTCCTTGAATATGAATTATATTATCTAAAAAAGGAAAAAGAAAAATATTTTAAATATTAATATGTATACAATTCAGTTTTTATGTAATTTGATCAGCCTCAATTCATTATTGCTTCAATAAAATTTATAAAACAAATCAATATTACAGCTTAACTAAACTTGATTTTTGATGCTTCAATTTCCTTTGGTCTAAAAACAATTAAAAAATCGAGATGTTATTCCCTTTTATTTAAAACCCTTAAAATATGGTGTTTTTTTAACCTGGAGATTCGAATTTCTCAGAATTGTATGATTGCATATAAAATAAACTCCTTATTTATCAAGAAGGAGTATAAATTTTCCAGAAAGAAAGCTTACTTTAAATTAAACTATTTATTTATTTCATAATAAATAGTTGGCTACAACATATTTACAGAGTAATTTTTTTAAATCGAATTGTTTAAAAACCAGATTTGATTCAAAGTACAGACTCATGGTCAAATACTACTGAACTTGATTATGGAATATTTATAGTTTTATGTTGACTTGTACTTCAAATACTTTTTTTGAAATTTTCCCATATTTTTTATAGGGCTTGAAACCCTTAAGCCCACACACAAATTGTTCATATTTGAAATATGGCCAAGTAAATACTAAAAAAGTAAAATTTGAGTTTAAATTTGTGATTTTTTTTAATTCCAGGAAGTGTATTTCCTTCTAGTCTGTTTTCATTTTTCTTATATTGTTGATGAGATAACATTCTACCTTAAAAGTCAGAGAGTAATACTAATGATTTGTTTGGGACTTATAAGAAAATGTCCTTGATTTTGTGTAGAATTAAGGATCTATGTCAGAATAATTAATGTCCATTACTTTCTAGATACAGAGTGAGAATTAGTGTTCTAATAGCCGTTGGTTGCTAATTTAATAAACCGTTATGACCAATAAATTGCAGAACTTTTTTATAATTTTCATGGTTACTAGTATATCATTTTTGGATTTATTTTTTTACATGCCGGCAAAATATATTTTTAGAAATCTAAACTTAGTTACTGAGGTAATTACTGTGTAATGGCAAATAACATATATAAATTATGATAATTAGGAATATAAAAGAAGATAATTTCGAAATACAAATGAACTTTAACTTTTTTAATCTTATAATATTTAAAAAGAATTCATTAATATGTATTTTGTTCATTTATGACAGAGAAAAAGTTAGAAGTACTTAAGAGTTACATCCACAATTTATAAAATAATAATGTACAATTGAAAAAAATATAACATTGCAGAAAATGCAGAAGGTAGTTAAATTGACAAGAAAAATAAATAAATTGTTTTTGTTTTCGTGCAGATAAAAAACCGCAATTGAACTTATATTTAATTCATTACCAACTTAGACCAGGTGTCCCATTAAAGAATATAATTGATGAATATAAATTGATTTAAATAATAAGTTAGCGATTATATTCAAAGAATTTATTTTATTTATACTAACTAATTACTCATTAACTAACAATATCGACAATTAACAACGTGTGTCAAATATAGTATGCTACAAGATAGAGATGTAAAAATGTTTATTTTTGCTTTATACATAACTAAAGATGTAACTAAAAACTATATCCCGTTGCGTTACCAAATAAAAATAATACTATATGTTGGAAGCCTTCTTATTCAAGAGGAATATTATAATTTACTTTTATTCTTATAGGTATCCAGAGTATTATCATTGATCAACTTATGGCATATATGAGAACAACAAAATATTTATAGACAAAGTATAATTTTGCTTCTTTATTTTTATACCTAGAGGGAGTGCAAATGATTTTAATGTCATGGGTGAGTTATCCAGAGTTGTAAATCATTAACGATGCCTGTTGGTAAAAAAAAAAAAAAAAGAAGCAAAAAAGCATCATGATTATGTATGTAAAAAATGAGTTACATTTATGACGGCATTTTTGTTCTGTATTACATACCGTTAGCATGTATATTTTTCCAAATTTCATTAAAAACTTTTTTCATGGAGATTATTTTGTTTTTATTGGTTCTAAGGTGGCCAATGGTATAACAAGAATACCAAACAAGCAAATAAATTTTGTTTCCGTTTCATGAAAACGACGATTCGAAATGAGACAAACTAAAATATGACACATTGAAGTTATATTGTGCAAAAATTACGACCCATTATAAACATTTATAATTTTTCCCTCGGGATACAAAATAACCACTTTTTCTAACTCAGAGGATCAGCTCCTGCCCTCAAACTACGTCTCAGGAGGTGCCTAGGTCTTCGGACATCGGGCTTTGGACACCATTTTTAACTTACTATTCTGTAATACACACAACCTCTTAAAATTTGCAAATAGAAATGAACATTTCATTGAAATTTGTATTCAAAAAATTAATTTAATATTTGACAATGAGTACAACAAAATTAAATCATGATAACGTGCCAAACTGTTTTAATATTATTTTTGAATAAGGATTTATTTTTCCTCAATTTCTTAAATTTATGTAAAGCTTTTTTTAAATGTTAATTTATATTTTGGAGTGCACAATGGATTGATACGTTAAAAAAATTTACTGTTGATCATTTAATTAATTACGTTGTATTTTTTATCCAGTTCATTAACTTCGATATAAAAAGGATGATCACTAATGGAGTGGTAAAAACTTAACATTTAAAACTTTATAATCATTTTGCGATGTAAAACAATTTTTGTTGGGTTTATTCATGACCTTAACCATGGAGATTAAGATCAATTTAGATAATAATTTGAAATGTTATTGCAAAGTCATGCTTAGAACTGTCCTTTCTGAATTGAACTATGATTTCCTCGTCTTTTCAAATACTTTTATTATGGATTTAATTAAAAAAAAAAATATGTAGTGAGAATATGTGAAGTAGATATTGTTCTCGTTGACTGTACCTTTATCTTGTAAAAGTACTTGAATACATTCCTTTAAATCGTATTAATATCATTATAAAAAGAGAGAAAGGAAGAAAAAATCCTTTTCAAAAGGGATTTGAGCTAAATCCTCCTTATTAAATAATATAACCAAAAAACTAACAGAGAGAAGGAAGACAGAAAAACACTATATAGTTGAAAAATCTTTCAAATAATACAGAAAAGCACATAAAAAATCTCATTTGTGAAGTTGTGTTCTTTTTCAGTTTTTTCATAGACAAAAAAAAAAAGAAACATAGATAAAGTAAAAATTACCAGGTCGTTATTAGAGTAATCAAAGTTGATGATTATGGGTGGGTAGTGTTCTTGTTTACTATATGTGTGTACTCAAATGGGATATATGGAAGGATAGAGTGTGAGAGAGAGCCTTGACAAAGAGCTGTTCTTCGAAATTTATGTATAACTAAAGTTTTTTTTTTTTTTCATTATGTTATTTATTTTGTTAAACAAACTAATACATTCTTTTACTTCATTTTCTTTAATATAAATATATATTTGTGGTCTTGTAGCTAAAAAGTAATATTGTATATCCAAATATAAAAGGAAAAATCGACTATAAAGGTCGATATTTAACACTAAGGAATTCCTAATGGGCTTCAATGTTGTTTTTCACTAATAAATACATTCATGTCATCCATTGTTTAGTTTTTGTTTAAGAACATATATGTACATTGTAGTCTTTTATAACGGTCCACTTTTTTAATGACAAATATCGCCACTAAATTTAAGATTAATACATAGATTGATATCATGGTAAAAAATTGCTATTTCAATAGTGTATCCATTTTTCTTCATATTTTTTTCCAATTGTATTGAAATGAAAAAGTTTGATTTATGATGCATCTGAAACAATTGATTCCAGAGAGTGTGAAAATCAGTCAATAGGTATATTTAAAGTTTCTAAGACTAAAGACTAAAAGAGAAGTTTACGTGTCAGAATAACATTTCCAGCACCTTGAACAAGAACAGTTGACCTATTTCTTCACCAAATCTAAACCCCTATAATTTTCCATGTAGTTATGGTTGAGAGTAAGGTCAATGGACTTCCAGAACATTCTAAGACTAACTCCTGGCAATGTTAAGCCAACTCAGGACAAAATCTCATAAAAACTGGCATCTGTAAAGCAGTAACAATGAGGTTGGCAAATCTTTTGTAGATCAAAAAATAACTGTTCATCCTGTAAATTAGTGAGTTCTTTGTAGTCTAGTATTTACATAAAGGGTGGTTCATGTAAAAGTCACAAGTAGAGAAAAAAAACTTCTTTGCCGTGACTTTATTTCTTAAACGATTTCATTAATTTTTTTTTACAAAAATCAATATTATAACATAAATTTGACATTCAATCAATAAAATATTCATTAGCTTAGACCAAACGTTTACAAACCCCTTACAAAAGTCCCAATGCTTTCTTGGACGTTCACTGGGTAGGGTCCAGAATGCCCTCCTTATCCCACCTCTCAGGAATCATGCGCTGTGGGGACTTTTATTAGAAACATTTCTACTTTTCCAACACAAAATATCCTAAAGGGGACGATTTCAGCGAGTTAGTAGGCCAAGAACTCGGCAGGACGTACATCATATTCTTAGAATTAAAAAAAAAAAAGAGTGTTATTTTGCTTGTGCAGTCTTGCAGGGGTGATTCCTTTGGATGATAATGTTGGAGAGAAATGTTAAAAAATAACAAAACAAAAGTAATGATGGAGTTAAAATAATTCCTGTGGATGATGATGGTGGAGAGAAAAGTTCAACGATAACAAAATGTTCAAATGGAGTTGAAGTAATTGAGGTTCTACCGAATGAACAACTTGAGGTCAAGAGTTCTAAAGATTGCATTTCTAAGGATAAGACAACTTCTAACAATGTTGGAGCAGAGGATAAGTCTGATGAACTTGATCACCAAAATCATCGACTTGCTTGTAACATAGTACTGGAGAGATCACTGAAACCTCTTATTAATACCCAGAAAATTGTATTTTGTTGAACAAGGTCCTATTTTGTAGGGAAGATAGTTTGTTCTGGATCGGGTAATTCTCCTGAAGGAGATTAGATTACTTTGCTTCTACTGTGGGCATTATTTGTCAGTTTCTAAAAAGTAGGCGTTCTTTGAACCTTTTTGACAGCCCATTTAGTCTCGAGATTTATGCTCGTTTCAAAGAAATTTTAACAATCCATGGTATGTTTACAATGCAAGAGCCTTGACAATTATATTACCCTCTGCTAAGACCAGCTTATTTTCATAGATCCCCTATACCTTTGCAATTCAAGATGTTACTTCAGATTCCCTCAGAACATAATACAAAGAATATTTGTCAAACACGTATTGATCTTCTTGAACTGCTATAAAAATGGAAAAATAATGGAGTCCTGTCACTTTTATCAAGAAGGATAGGAAATTTACGACTGAGTTCCAAATTTCGAAGGGCTGTATCTACTTTAACTCGCTCTGTAAGGACTGTGGAAATAATTTTAACTAAATCAATTGTACATTTGCAAAATGGCCCGCATCCAGTACTCATTGGTCTACATTCTTTTTGGAAAGCCTAAAAATGAAGGAAAAGTCAGCTCAAGAAACTAGGGCTATCTTCTTTGCTTTAGCCAGAGCTAAAGCATACATAGCTAGCTGCCTCACTTCTGGGTGTACAATAAGCTTTCACTCTCTGAGGAAAATGTTCATTGCATCTGCAGCAAGACACATAGCTTTTTCCTTAAGGATCCCCCGTAACGAAAATAGAAAATGGCAGTACACTACAGACATTGTTTGATTTTTCCCACAAGGTATATTTAAATTATACTCAACCCTTAAATGTTAATAAGTAATTTAATGATGAGGAGGACAAGAACATCGAGTTTGTAGTTGTTATTTGTCTATCGCAATCCCTCTTGATGTATTTTTTTAATCTTTATATTGTTGTATTAAATTTTAATAAAAGCCTAATTTAAAATAAAATATATATATGTCCATGCATTAGCAAGTAGTGTACATAAGTGTTGAAATGAAAGTATAGTAAATAGCTTATTAATAAATTAATAATTTAAAGTACACTTTTATTCAATAATCAACGTTCTTCCCAAACGGAAAAAAGGGAAGTGGTCCAGTCGAAGGTACTTCAACAATAATCTTATCATTTTTTATATTCAAATTATCATTCAGATTTATATCCTTATAAATTTAGTATGAGACCGTTTAAAATGCCACCCTGAATGATAAGATATGTTAAATGATAAACGATGAGAGAATGAAAAGCCAAATAAAGTTATCTCCCAAGCCTAATTAGGTAGATTTTTTTCTAAATTTCGTTTAATTTCTCTGTCTTTTTCTTATACAGGTCACAAAATGATGAGGAAAAAGAAAGTTTACCTGAAGAACAAAATCCACCATAATCCTTTGAATCTTTGGATAATGTTTTTACTGTCTCCTGGATTAATGGTTGTAATACTATTATATTACTAATCCTTTTCTTATATATATATATATGTATGTTCAGGTATAAGTCATTGAATTTATTAGTGTAAGCTCAAATCCTCAAGGACCACAGAGTCTTCATGTGATAGTCATTTTATACAAAATACCATTTATATTATGCATTTACAATATGTTTATCATTTCCCAGAAAATTATCATTGAGTGAGATACCAGATAATACATCTCCAAATTATGAGATCCCGTTAGAATATAATAAAACTTTACAATTGAAGTATTTAATTTATATTTCAAGAATATATAGATAATTTTAAGCTTGTCATATTTATAAAAAAAGATCATGTTTTTCATATTAATCATTTAATATAATAATGCGCATGATGTTTTAAGACCCTGTTTTCCTGCTTTTTGAATTCCGAAACCCAATCTAAAAAAAGTTGAAAAGTAAGCGATGAAAGAACTAAATTTTGATAATACTGGGGTTGTATAATTGTTAATTACACAACTCGACTTACAAACTAAAAATCAACTCGCACATTATTAGTAGAATTCATTTAATTTTTTTTAAATATGATATATAAACAATATAAATATGATCAACAATATTATATTCAAAATGTAATTCGTCAATACGTACTAAACATCCCATAATTTAAAATAGTTTAAATATTAAATATATCCATATTATTTAAAATATGACTTATATATGATTTAATAAAATGTATATTTTGAAGTTATCAATTTTTTTTCCTATGAATATAAATATTTCTCGGGAATTTGCCGGTGGTGTAAAACTCCAAGAAATTCTGGTAAAATGTTTTTGCCAAGAAATAAACTTTATATGGATGTACGTAAATAAAATACTATGCACACATATAAAATTCCAAGAAAATGTTCTTCTTTATTTCTAAAGAGCAATAAAATAACGAATTTAAATCTAATATTTTATTAGAACTGACATAAATTAAAATAAATGATCCCAAAACGAAAAAAGATTGGCAATTAAATTCTCCAATTTATTTTTCAGGTAAAATTATAAACTATTTGTGTAAAACTCATAAATATTTTAGTACATATTCTTTTAAAATGAACTGCAAATATTTAATTGCCTACGTAAGTACTTTATGTAGTTTATTTGAATGTTAAATAATTGCCAGTTATAAATTATTAATTTACTATTATTCTTACAGAAAAATAAATCTCATGGTTTTTGGATTCTAATTTCTTTCAGTGTCCTTGATACATATGCGGCATAATCTCTAGTCTGCATCACCCTCATACGAATTCAATTTATATATGATATATCAAATTTGTGCTTTAGTGTCTCATAATTACAGTTATACATTCTGAATACTTCAAACCTAATTCTTTATTTAATCTTAGTTGAATGTTTCTCTTCGATGGAAAACAAGGGAAGGTTATCTTAAGCCCTATTTTCTTTACGTAATTGTCTACGAATGAAGTTATGTTTCGATTATAACGTGTATAAATAGTTATAAGAACCGTTAAGTGATGAAACACTGACTTTTTAACTTTTGTAGACTTCCATAGGAATTACAATTTAAAAACTTATTGAGTCGAGAATCCTCTTCTATGGTAAATAACTATATTATTTGTTACCATATTAGAATATTACACTAATAAGTATTTAGGATATCCACACAAATTAATTAATTACATATATTAAATACATGTTTTCCTAAATAATTCATTATTCTAAGTTGTTTTATTGTAGGATATAGTTAAAATGTTATAAAATAATAATACAATTGTTTCAGTAGTAATTAGACATATAATAAATAAATTTTAAAATTCGATTCCCTATTTATAAGTTCTTTGTTCTCTTATTCATTTATTTTTTTTAATTATAAATTCCTTCGATTATATTTAAAAAAAGATAACTAATTAAAAAATGTCAATTCTTCTACAAAAGGTGCAGATTGTTTTCATGGTGGGAGACACTTATTCGACTTTGTTTGAGTCAGATTTCTAATTACTCTCAATTCCTTAAACTGTTTCTGTCCGAGACGAGTTTGCATTTTACCGATTCCGAGTAATCATGTACCGAGCTAATAAAAAAGAGATGTGTAGGAAAAATGTATCCACCATGATCAAAAATAGTACAATCAGTGAACTGTAGCATTAATTCAATATAATTTATCCTTGATTTATAATATTACTGAAGAGATGGATTGGTAATGGAGGGATGTGTCACTTTTTCACTTTCGTCTGTATGCCTGTAGACATATTAATATACATGAAGGGATTTGCTTGAACTAACCTATCACTATTAGCATATTGTCTCTTTATGACCTAAGCATGAAGTTTTATAAAAAATTCAGTAGGTTTTTTTTTGTATATGTATCAAATATTAACTGAATAATTGCATAAAAATACAGCCTCCTACTTTCAAATGAGCTGAGAAATCCGAAAAATTTACAATATTGACCCATGGAACTTTCGATAGTCAATATTCCAATAGAGATAGGCTGTTCTTTTATTTCTTATAATATTGAATTATTCTCATTCATTTCAGATTTATTGGTTCTTAACTTTTTACATAATAAGATCTAATGTGAGTCTTTGTTTTTGGACTTTCATTGACTATCAATGGAGGAGCGTCTCCAGAATTTTCATGAGGTGAGATTTCATTAGGAATATTTTTAAAAAAAAGGATAAAGCGTAAGTGTACTTATCCTATTTGTGAGCTCTGGCCTTTTCAGACCCACGATTTATAAACTCACCTTATTTACTAAAATAAATAAAAAATTTCCTTTTCCATTATTAAAATAATCGAAGTCTGCTTCAATGTATTACTGATATTATTAATCAACTTATTACTAGTAATTAATTAATACCAAATTAGTGTATTCTTCAAAGGCAGTTCATCCATAAATAATGACGTCACATAAAATGATCAATTTTTTCACAGGATTTCAATAACTTCTTGAAAAAACTGGTTTTAATCTGTATCGATGTTTTCTATGAATATCAATACATATATGTAGGACGTAGGTATTAATGGAGTATCACAAAACCTTATGATATCAATACTTTTTGTTAGCCTAGATATTATACTCCCAGAGATAAATAAGAAATACTTTTTAGTCTTTTGAATCTTATTTTATTAAGAAACATTTCCAGCATGCTCCTGAAACATTAAATCAGATTATATTTAATTATGTAATTTTATTGATAATGCATTGCTTAGAATGTATTTGTCTACTCAGCCATTTTTAATTGAGATTTAGTGTATTTAATTCAATGCTATACCCTAAAGTCGTTCCTTTTGATTTCTATGATTCTTCTTTTTTCAATGTGAGGACTGAGACGTAGATACAAAATGTAATATAGTTATGTTGTCATTACTATTTTAAAGCAAGAATGTAATTTTCCTGGATTTGTCTCATATACAAGTACTAATTGCTTATTTTTTGATATTTACGATTACAGAATGCATAGAATAGTTAAAAAAATTATTTATTTTTTATAATCAATCAACTGTTTTGGGAACAAAAAGGGGAAAACCTTTTTAAAAAAACAGTTATAAGTATATGGTATCTAAGTCTTAAACTTATTTTTTTGAATTTGATTATTTTAAAACAATAGTTTTAACATGAGTTCACAAATAACCTTTAATGTTAACTCAATACCTTCCATTGGCAGAGCTGTAAATTTTCAACTTTATCAAAGTTCTTTCCTATCCAGATGTCCCAATTTTAGTTGGCACGAGACTGGAAACTCCAAAGGTATTCTCTATCTTTTACCAACGTCTTACTTGCACTTCTACGCGAAGGCAAATAGAAAAACGTCCCACCCCTCAAGGGGATTAGTAGTCCGAGTTAAGAACACCCTCGATCCCCGAGTTGTATTTTCAGACCCAGAGGGTAATTATATCGTACTAGATATCACATTTCCGGAAAAAAGAATGACACTCTACGCAATATATGGACCCAATTACGATTCAACTTGTTGGTTTTCCAAAGTAGTAGAAAAGTATCCCCCCACAAAAGGTAGAAAAATGTATCTTAGCTGGAGACCTAAACATCACAAGAAAATCATGCAGATACGCACTTGGATACTAATGATCCCATAATATTAAAAATGCTAAAAATGTTCAAAAAGTAGTCAAAGATATCAATCTTAACAATGCCGGGCTAGTGTTGGACAGTGCCTCACCAAAAATGACATATGATGGAAGAACAAAATCTGGTAATAATAAAATACATGGAAAACTGGACTATATTTTCATACCCCAGAATGTGACGACCCGGCTGGAACAATTTAGGATTTTGCCTCCTTACATTTCAGACTATCATCCCATTTAAACATCTTTTAAAAGTCCAACAAGGCCCAAAACATCCTTCTGGACACTTAACGTCTCCCTTTCGGAATCAAAGGAAATATTTAATGAAATTTTTAAATTAATATAAAATATAAGATTAAAACTGGAGTTAGGGAAATAACGTCGTGGGACGCCTTAAAGTACATTCAAACCCAATCAAAAGTAATTTTTGCCCAGAAGGGAAGAGAAAAGGCTAAAGATACGAAAAACATTCTGAACCAAATAGAAGCATTGAACAACAAAACTGAAGATTCATACTCCAAGTTGGAAAGTTTGCTAGCATATGAAAGAAAGGTGTAAAACCAACCTGGTGGACCTCAACATTCGAGGGAAGTCTTCTTTCAAATATTTGGAAGACCTTCGACACACGAAAAAAATGGCATCTCTAAGGATGCGAACAGGGAAAATAACTGAAGATCCCATTGAAATAGCTGAAGAAGCCTCGTAATTTTTATTCTAAGTAATACGGGTGCCCTGAGTGTCCCCTCTCCGAATTTTTTTACAATTGGAGACTCATAACAGATCCTTTAAAATGGAAATCATCTTTACAACGCTCCTTGGGACCTAAATATGGAGAGACAGATAATCAAATTAGTTATAAATTTAAAGGCATAGACGACCCAATTACACAAATTGAGATTACTAACTTTATCAGGAGCTACAATAAAAAATACAAGTCTCCAGGCGGAGTGAGACTCACCCAGATGGATTGGCTTATCGTCACGTCTGCACCATATGAGGAGTGTCTCAAAATAGAGAACATTCTTTCTAAGGTCCATTTATATTCCACTCGGTGTGGAGGTTTCAAATACACTGTTGACAAATAGTGTCCATCCAATGGAGCGTTGTTGGTTTCTTTCCTTCTCTATCTCTATTATTGGGAGATTTACTCGTTTATGATCCTCTTTGAAGGGGAAGGGTTAGAGAAGAAAAAAAATTGTCCTTTTATGAAGGTTATTGCGTATTTAAATATTTTAGATTCCGAAACTAATGTTTATTTCAATTTATATATAGTAATATTATAGACCTTATTATTTCATACAAAATCAACTATTTGTGATAATTTGAAATAAATTTTATTTCTTAGGCTTTTTTTTACGAAGTATGTTGGTGAGGATATTTAATGTTTAAACTTGTTTGAATACTGGTGTATTAAACAAACCTTCGGTACAAATAGGATACATTAATTTATTTATATTTTACTAGAACACGTAATCTTACTCTATATCTCTATCTTGGGGAGTTTATTTAACCTAAAGACTGATATATCATTGTAAAATCATGCATGTTACATATTTTTATTTAATTTTCCTTCTCAATATTAGTATTATTGAGTTATTAACAAATTGTATAATTATTTATCGAGTCTTTAAACAATAATTTTGATGGTCGCTTATTATTTATTTTTCACAGCAATTAACTATGGAAAAGGTAGTTATAAAGGGAATAAAGGATGTGTTATTCCCAATATAACTTGTCTTGTTACTTAATAATTTATTAGTAAAACAACTTTTAAAGTCTACAAAATGTAAATCATTTAACCCATTCACTATTTTATGTAAGGTGATAAAATACCCCAAGGAACTACTCTTATTAGGATTGGAAGGGAAGTAATGTAGGTACACATATCAATTAATAAAAACGATTTTTTTTTAAATCGAGGGTTTCATTTTATATGCACAAATTACATAAGAAATAAATGAAGGAAGAAGGATGACGTAAAAAGATCACATAAATAAACATTTTAGTTTATAATTATCTCTTTCAAAAAAAAAAAAAACCTACCTCAACAATAGACCATACACAAATTACTTATCAAACACAACTAAACAAAATCCTTCATCATACAGAATTTAGAAAACACATACAAGCATATAACTAAAACCAAAATAGGAGCAAATAAGAATAATATAAGAATCAATCCACCATTAAAAGTACTAACAGTCTCCATAGTAAGCCTATTTCTTTTTAAAAGCTTTTAAGATCTTTCAATCCACTTTAAAGAATCTAAATATTTTGCGGACGTCAAGGGGTAATCCCTAATAACATCGCCTCCATATTTCTATCCCGATCCCGAGGTGTCAGGAACCATCAAAGAAAAGGCAGCATACCTTGCAATAGCTGAGGTGATAACAACTCTTATCTCTTCAGCAGCTAAGGTTCATAATTTGTAATTTTGCTGACAATGAGAGCTATGGAATTTAATAAGGCTAATTCCAACGCCTACGTCTTTCCCACAGATCCCTTTCGTTTTGAAAACCCAAACAAAACCAGTACTTTAGTGAATTATTATTCTTGGTGGTCATCTAGTCCCTTTACATTTAAGGAAATAAATACTTTAAGAATTCGAACACTGGGACAATCTACGAAAGCGTGAATCGAGGAATTGAAAGTTTTTCCACAGTCTTTACATGGAGCATTAATCATTCTAAAAAATAAGGCAAGCCGAGATTTGAAACTGGGCAGTAAATTTTTTGTCGTCTTAAATATATAGTAAGGATCTCTCTATATTTTTATCCCAAGATTTCGAGAGATCTAAAATTTTTATAAAATTTTCACATATCACAGTAAAACTACTCTTAAAATCTCTTGAAAATAGCATTTTCAAATACCATGGTGTTGGAGGAATGTGATTCTTAGCAGTCCTAAAAAGTGGAAAACAAAATCACAGTCAAAATAGATTTATGTATAGCCATACATTCTAGGCGCAGCTCGGATCCTCTGTATTGTTGAACAAATGTTTCTTTGCTATGTTTTGATTAATTTTATCTATGATAGTGTTCGACTCATATGTTGGCGTTCCATACCATAAAACAAAAAATTAGCAGCACGCCATGAACATAAAATTTTCTCCTCTGATCCGTTTGATAAAATAGTACCCATCATCAGAAGCATGTATAAAGGAGTACCTGATACAGTCACTCTCCATTCCCAGAGGGGATTTTCGTTATGTCAATAAAAATCTTCAAGTATATATTGGGGATTATAGAAAATAGTAGATTTAGCCCACCTACTATAAATTTTTTTGCCCTTTTGAGAGAAGGGAGGTACTTTGAATCAAAAGGAGTCTTCAATCACGAATTTTCTTAATTAATTGACTTCTCAGATAAAAGAGGCAGAGAATGCACCTTATATAAAACCAGGGGAACTATTTCAGCACCATACAATTCAAAAAAATATTTGCATATCTGAAATTAGTAGATCAACTAAAATGGATTATTCATAGTCAATAAAAAAAATTTCAGAGGTTTTAGTTTTTTGTAAATTGATGAAAATATTTAAATTGTAGGTAAAAATTTCAGATTATTGATATTAGCCCTTCTAAAACATGGCTACCAGAAAATATTCTATTAATTTACAATTCACGACAATTGTATAAGTCTAATTCTACCATTTCGTAAATATCGTCAGTTCTGAAATAAGAGAATATGATCTTGTTAGGAGATAGCAGTAAAGTAACCTACCTTTTCAAATAAAAAAGATGAGTTACATTGACATGAAGAAGATGTAGCTTTATATGAATTCATGACGCCAATTCTTTGTGACAAAATTTTAGGTGTAATTATAGAGTAACTGCTAAGTTTTTCCTTCCTTTTCTACAATGTATAGCCAAACTATTTTTTTTTTAAATGAGATCAAGATTTTTCATTCCAATTGACAATTACAATTAAGGAGTTTTTTGTCATTTTATTTTTATTCAGAAATATGACTTGCTTTGTACTAACACTAGCAGTGATGAATGAAAGAGCAACAAAAACGATAATGTCCCAAATACAGCACACTCAAAGCTACTTTCCATATCGTATGCTGATGTTACAGTTCAGGAAACTCCAGACCATTTAGAATCGGTTGAATTGAATACTCATATTGTTGCTAATAATCATCATTTCCCGATGAGTGTACCAACAACTCTTGGCTCTGATCCTTATGTCGAAGAGGTATGTAATTTTTTTTGTACAACTAGCTAAATTGGAAGCCATTAGTTATTTTTAACGATTACAAATATTTCCATTATTTATATTATATTTTGAGATGACGATGTAGCGTTGTAACATGCATTACAGCTCTCGAACATTTTTTGCAGGACATCCCACATATTGTCAATATTAAATCATCAGCATTACTTGACACTCGAGAAATACTTAATAAAATGGCAGATATCAGCAAACGTATTTGTTCCAGTTCAAAGCTTTTTTTAAGTCTTAGAAGAAAAAACGTAGACCTTCAGAACTTATAAGATATTTATTATGAAGAACTAAGAAAATCTTTGCAGCTATTAGAATTACCGTCTTTGGATCCTGGTTTACGCCTACAAAAGTTAAATTATGCCCAGCGCGGATATTATATAGCTAAAGGGCCACACCAACCAATACTCAAGATATTCCCCAAGAACAATACAATTCCGATGAAAGAGTATAGCATCGATAAAAATTCTTGGGTTGTATGATCCTGGAGTAAGATGAACATCCTCTTTCGTGGAGACATCCCTAATAAATCTAATGATAACTTTAAACAAATTGTAAATCTTTTAAATTGTAATTGTCCGACGATAAACGCTGGTTAGAAAACAGAAACGGGCGAGTGCATTTTGTTTCCTATATGTCAAGTCAGTCCTAGAACGGGATGATAAGCATCTTGGGTACTGACGTACAAAGAATGATTATGAATGAGATTAATCCTGCATTAATGTCAGCTGACACAACATCTGATCTATATTGTTATTGTTGGGGCAAAAATTGTTTTACTGATGGGGACAACCTTAAGGGAAAAAAACCAAGAGTGGAAAACCCACCAAAGTGAAGCCTGAAGATATTATGGAGCCCTTTAAGGTTAACCCAACGATGAAGATGACATAGTACGACAAGAAGAAGAAGAAGGTGCATCGGTATACTGTGTGGGCTGAAAAGCTGGAAGAAGGTCGCTTAGAAGAATTGAGAGACCACTCCTGTCCCAACGTCAAAAAGAACAAGAATTATTTTGTTTCAATTTTGTCGTCATTGAAGATACAGCCTATATTTAAAAATAAAAAAAATCCAAATGAATAAAACTCAACCTCACTTTTGAACAATTTTTACAAAAAAATGCAGATGTGAGCATCTTTTTAAAGGGTAACTTAAATTTGATGCATGGGATATATTATTATTAAAAGAATTCGCCATTTCAAAAAAAAAAAAAAAAAAAAATGAATGATATCGTTGAGATATATTTTTTTTTTGTAATCAAAAGAGTTTGTTTAGAGAGGAATTAAGTGTTATTATTATTTTATTTTTTTTTCCCCCATTTTTCATAGGAAAAAAGCAATTTACTAGATATATAAATGATTGATCTTTTATTTTTCAAACAGTATACAATTATATAAAAGCTTTTTTTTCGAAAAAGATATTAATTTCATTACAACTTATTTAAGACAAAAAAAAACTATTTAAGCTGATTTCTTCATATTAGTTTCTTTATAACTTAATTAAAATGAACTATTTATTTGCAATTAACTAAGGAGTAATTTTTTTATGAAAAATTAATAAAAAGTCGAACTTTTTTTTGATATCTTTTATAAAGAGATTTGTAAAGCTTTATTTTATTTTATTAAATAGTAAGGAGGAAAACTAGTATACATAATTGAATATATTTTGTAAACCATGTACAGCGATTATAATTTATTATATCAGGCGTATGATCAAAAAATTATATTTCATTTTTCACAGAAAAATACTTGATTAAAGATACAAGCGGTTCTTGGTAAATACATTCATTATCTTTTCAGTCCTGGTAGTTCCATTCTTAGTTAAAGTATCATCCTGAGCCATATTTCCTTCCATTTTGAATAGGAACATTTTCTGACGTCATACCTTTGATGTTTCTCAATTAGTTATTTGTTTTCGTATAATGTTGTACAGGGAAACGCCAAGAAATTTGATTTTTTCTTATGTACATTTAAATTTGGAGGAGGTAAAAGAAAGAAAAAGGGATAATGATTGTTGATTCATATGGAAGAGTAGTGATAGATGATATTCGAAAGCAGGGAAGAACAATGGTGGGATTTAATTATATCTCTAAAGGTCCAACAATATACACAAATTCGATTTCAACTCAATATTTACGAAGAAGTCGTTTTTAACAGATTACGTCCCACACGTATATATATGTACGTTAAAATTACGTTTTTTTGAAATTATTTTTTTATAGCTACAAACAGTACTTAAAACATTTTGTTTCTTTGTTCTTAAGTAAACATGATGCCCACCTCAACAATAATTATTACATCATTTTCCCCTTTTTTATTTAATTTTTCCGCAATTAGTGCAGTATGGATCTTTCTGGAGCGAGGTCGAACATTTTGAGCTTTAAAAGCTAAAAATATCATCTCTATTTTTGAGTTTAATATTTTTAAATTAGGCATTTATATGGTCCTCATACATGAATTATTCCTCCTAAAGTTTTATTTTAATTATTATTAGCTAATAATGTCTGAATTTCGTACGTACATATAAATACGTTTGGGAATGAGCCCTAGAAATATCTTATTTTTCCTAACTTTGAAAACTTTTTTAATTTTAATGCTAATCTAAAGTAACCTTGTAATCATTGAATAAACATCGATGTTGAAATTAAATCTAGATATTAAAATTTTTATATTCAACAAATTATTTCGCTTTTGGAGGCTGACCCTCCAGATGTATCTACATGTGTTTATGTAATTCCATTCGAAGATCCTTATGAGCAAACCGATAAAAATAAGGACAACGAAGAAGCAATTGAAAAAATCCAAATTTTCTTGAAAAAGGTTTATTGAACCCCGATATTAAGCGTTGTACACATCATCAAGATGACTAAGACGAAAATGAAGAGCCCAAATTTCGATTAAAATCACCCATGCATGCAAAAAAACAAATTACAAGTACATATGGATATCAGATGGGTTTTTTTTTATTTGTAGACAAAGAGAAAAACTTCTTTCAACTGATAGTCAAAAGCTAAACCAAATTCAAAATGTTATGAAAAAGAGCCCCTGTACATATAATACATATGAAGTAAAATTCTACCATGTAAAAATTCAAAAAGGAATAAGTTAAAAATTACATTTCATACCGATTCTACCACAAACCCCTTACGACTTCTTAAAATTATTCATACCGGATTCCTTTGTAGAAAAAGGAGACGAAACATGTCACCAAACAATTCAACCTTTAGTGACAAGGTGAACAGTGATACAATTCGAGTGACTCATAACATCACATACTTAAGTGGCTATCTGAAAGGGACGTCAAGACATATGTATTGGGAAGAATTAAGTAATATCTAAATAAAAAAAGCAACGCCCTTAAAGAGGTTTGATGAACTTCTACAGTATACACATTATGCCAAGAACGACAATCCGAATCCGAAAGATCCCTTATGAAAAGTTTTAATACTCTTTGAAGCCATAAACAAAACTGCAAAAAATATGTGGAAACGTCTGAATATATTTGTGTGGCTGAAGTTGAATTACTGGGTACTGTGAGATCCAATACTCATCCTTCAATTTCCATCCCATCAAAAACGAAATCAATGAAAATGAAAAGAAGAGAAATGAACTGCACTTATATCGATGATGATAATCATTGTTTGTAAGGAAGGTGGACCAGTTTATATTGCAAGCAATTTTATTTGAAAAGATATTGGTGCCTTTATAATTGGTTTTTAAATTTGCAAATGGTTCAAACATGGCGTCTTTACAGAAATAGTTGTTTAATTTTAAATTCAAACAAGAGTCAAAATACTTCATTCCTTGATTTTACATGAGCTTGTACAGAATCTTTGGTAACCAATCACGATAAAAATATATGTTGGTACTATTTTGCCAAACTTAAACCATAAAACAAATATTTATTCTAAACGTTACGAGAATGTAGGGCATCTAATTGTCAAAACAAATAAAAAAATCTTTGTGCATCTGGTTCGTCAAGATACATATATTGATGCAAAAAGTCTGGCGCAGGTATTGCGCTAATTGTTTTGAAAAATATCTTTATCAAAAACCTGTATATATAATATGTATCAATGTATATCAGAAAATATTTTAAATTGTATTTATCATAACAAAGTTAACTTGGAATAAAAGAAAACGAAAATTAGTCATATCCCTATTTATTATCATAGCACCATTTTAATTTATAGGTATAAATATTTTTGTAGGAGATCCTCCCATGCGTACATATATTTACGTGCCCACCAACGCCACAAGTGCCAATTTTGATGAAGAAAAAAAAAATAGAATATTAATATACGTACTAATAGAAGATACTTAACAAAACTTCATCAAAAAATTTAAACGATTTCTACACTCGGGAAGTAATGTGTTAATCCATAAAAACTATTAATCATTCATATTAGTCTTCCATATATCACTAGTAATCTTCATTTTCAACTGTCTTCCCTGTAAAGCATTACACAAAAACTACTGACTAGTTCAGAAACATAAATTGTATATTGTCACTTCATATCCTTATAAAAACTATGAATGAAATGTCTGGCGATGAACTTGAAGGAAATAAAATTACTGGGAATTAAATTACTATGAATGAAAATACTAGGAATGCAATAACTGATCAAAAATGGCATCTTTTCTAAAAATGTTTAATCCTTCTACAAAGTTTTACCAAATTTGATTCGTACTTTTTTCGAAGTAATCCTGCTTCAAAACAGAAAAACAAACAACCTAATATGAAAACAAAACCTCCTTTCAACTTCGTTGCCGAGGTAATAACATCAAATTAACCTATAAATATATGAACATCATTTGTATTTACAAAAAATTGAATTATTTATTTCCTTTACTTTTACAAAACAAAAAATAACATTGCAGAAACAACGCAGAGGCTGATAATTCTGCAAAAAAATGATACCCTCCCTCAACTTTTAATTATACATATGAACAACAATATAATTGAAACAAAAGTATGCTTAATGCACCCCTTATGGAAAAGTAAGGAATGATGCAACACGGACTTTTAATTTTATTTAAAGATATATTCTTTGTAGTTCTTATCGATTAAAAAAAGTTATATTGCATATATGATGCATTTTTCCTTCTCCATCTCTTTCCCTTGTAGAGTTATAATAAACTGATAAAAAGTTACATATACTAATATATATATATATATAAACAATATAAAACTAGAATCGGCGAGATGTACACCAAAAAGAAAATAACATCTGTAAATGAAGTGCAGTTCCAGTTGTTTTTGGACAAGTACAAACCAAAGAAAGCTGAGGAACGAATCACATGTGTGCAAAAGTTGGATGACTGTTCATTACCACAATGCCCAAGATCACTTCTACGAAAGATACGTCGCACTCATTTAGTTGCAAGACAGTGGCTTACTGCAACTAGATCGACCCAAGACGAATTATCTCCCAAGAGTATGGATGGAAGATTATAATTGGTTGCTACCAGTTGGTGTGGTTTGAGGGGGATTCTTCTCCAAAATCAATAGATGTTGTTTGCATAGAGGCGGATCTCTTCCAGGAAGATAGTGCAGAAGCCAAGTTACGAATTGCATGCTTGCCTAACAAAATTTTGTTTATCTTTGTGAAAAAATGCAAGTGCTAGAAGCTGAAAAAGAATGCTACATTCCCCCAATTAATGGCTAAAATAAACTAAACTGTTCATATATTGGATAAAAAGGGTGAATTCAATTTAAAAACTGGAAATTCTCATGCTGAATTTTGTCCAACTAAATTACCTACTAATACCACATACATCAAAATTACATTTTATCTCAATTTTAAAACTGGTAAATGGATAACATAGTTTAGAAAATGATCTTGATGAAATTCTATTTATTTTTTGTTTTTTCCTTAAATGCAAGTTGACGAATATGACAATACTAGTGAGAAAAAGTGAAGACAACGAAGAGGAGATTTTAAATCCACACCTTCCATGGCAAATGTCTTTGTAATTTTTATTTAAATATGTATGCATAAAATTAATAATACAATGTGTAATTGAAAATATGGTGAAATTGGGATTATTGTAATGTCCTGATAAATCATTATCAACATATTATTCTAATTTAGGGGGAGGGAGGTTACTTTTTTGGGGTCTAACTGAATTTTCCCGGACAGAATCTTTTGTAACGTATGAGGTGAAATCTTCCGTGGCAGGCTCTCGAACTTTAAGTGTCTTATATTTTGTATGGGCCAGAGGAATTTACTCCTTCCGTATTCAATATTATTTTGCTTTTTTTGGGTGATTGCATTTATAATCTTTATAAACACATGACTATTTGCATTGAACCCGTCTCTGACAGACAACAAATAATATAATATTCATATTTAATTTGCACTAAAATATGAAAGAACATTTTATTGAAAAATTACTTCAAAACAAAAATGAAAAATACTCTTACTGTTTATTGATTTTTTTTTATTTTAATGTATATATTTCAAGTAAACTAAGAACAATATTTAGTGAACAAATTATAAATCAAAATTCACTAATATTTAACATAGTAAACGTAATATATCACAAATTGCTATTTAAATAATATTATATATGTAACCGCCGATTTTCAGACAAGGAGATCGATGGGAAAAATAGGGTGCTATATACAAATTATAACATGGCATTAGACATTGAACCTTTTTAAATCATGTTTTTTGTTTTTTTATACAAACATCCGCACATATATATTTTATCTAATTAAACAATTTCCCACATGACCAAATGCAACTATTGAAATAAACTTATCATCTATACATAATATACAAAGACATCTTTTACTCCAGGACTTGAACGCTAAAAACGAGCGTGTGAATTCCACAAGAACTATGTGCCATTGATTTTCTTATTAGTTGTTATAGTATATTATTAAATGCTAAGTCATTCGTTAATCATCGTTTCATTTTCAATACTCATTGCAACTTAAAAAATGGGTAAAAATAGCACATGCACTGTTCCGAATTGTAGAACTGGATACCAATCAAATAAAAATAAAGAAACTTATTCGAAAAATTACATTACATGGCTCCTCAACTAATATAGAAATGATAAATAAATGGAAAATAGCAATTCCAAGAACTGAGGCACAAGGTATTATACTCGTACCTGTTACATCGGAATTCGTTAATTAAATTAAACAGTAGAACAGTATATAATTATTCTGTCATTCCTTTGTAGATTTTTTTCGTCATGTATCAAAAAAGTTCTTTAATGTAATGATAAAAAATTTTATATCTATAATTTTTTTTTAATGTGCCTTTAATTGGTTAGATGGAGTTGTCTATAACTAATGACTCAATACATTACAGTAAAAAGCAAAAATATATATTTAAAGGGAAAAATTGTCCTTCATCCAAAAAAATTATAAATGATCTTCAAGTAATTTATAGTGGTAACACTTACATGTTAATTGATTTGTCATTTCGTGCCTAGTTTTAGTAAAATCTATTCATATGCAAAAACGTAACTGTTCACAAGTAATTTTTAAGACAACTAGTAGAGCTGAGAGATAAGCTCGAGTGAAGTTGAGGGCCTTTGGATACGTGAGTTAATGAGTTTCAAGCATCGAGCCTTATTAAAATTTTAACCTTATCTACGAGCTCTAGTTGAGTTAAGAGTCCTTTACATCCAGTCCTAGTCAAATCTTAAATTTCTTTTTTCTACTCCAAACCGAGTCCTCGTGGAGTTTGAAGTCCCAATTTAATAAGAACTAAGTGTTGAATTGAGAGATAAGCTCGAGTGAAGTCTCAGAAGTAAAGTCCAATATAATACGACTGACTCCAAGTCAAGTCGCGAGTTTTTGGGTACGTGAGTTAGTGAGTTTCAAGCCTTGAAATATTAAAATATATTCAGATATTAAAATCTGAACCTTGTTGATCTTTACGACGAATTCTACAAGTCCCAATTTAATAAGAGCTGACTACAACCCATGTTTGAGTTTCCAATTCTGATTAGTGAGTTTAATTATAATTAATTGATGACCAAATAAACTGAATATTTTATTCACTTCACTTCTATGTATTAAATGTAACTAAAGGAAACAGGACGCACTTTTAATAGATTGCGTCAGCCATTCAAGCCCTTTAGTAAAAGATGTCTTTGCATAATTAATATGTTAGTAAAAGTACTTGGTTTATTTGCACCCGCTCAAGATGTCTTTGGCACCCACTAAACGCATAGGCAGTACACGACTGTCCATCTTAAGAATATTTTTCTTGTTAATTAGCACAGGAAACGCCCAATGCTGACTGATTTAATTTTTTACCCCCCTACGCGCTCGTAAAGAGACGAGTAGAATATTGTAAAATTATAATAATAATAAAAAGACAATTAAAAGAAATTAATATATGTAAAAGCAAATATCCTCCCTCCTTCTTTCCTAGATAAACTGGTTATAGAGCCCTATTATTTAATAACATTGGATCCATCGTTTTTAGAAGAGTCGAGCTCTATTAGCAAACCTTTTTGTTGTTAAATATAGTCGATGTTGCTAATTTATATCTAAATCATTTTTTCTTAGTGTCGCAAAAAGGATTTTGGAATACCACGTGCAGACTCACATGTGAAGAGTTTCAGTCTAGACTGAGCCTCTCCATTCTTCTCCTCACGATGACTTCGGGGTTAGTCCGTCTTTGACTGTTGAATACAGCTCTTCTAATTTTCTGATTTTTCAGACAGATCACAGCAAAGAAAAATGGAATCGGAGGCCCGTTTGACACATGGCCCACTGGCTGTGAACACTTTTTTGAGCCCTCCTTAATAGTATAAAGTCCTTCAAGCCCACTTCCCTGACAGAGGAATTGACAAGCTGAATAAAAGTCGACCTCCTCGACAAACTCATCTCTTCTCCTCAGTCACGGTTTAAAATTTAATGGCTCGTTAGGGCCGAGAAGAGGAAGAACGGAATTGAAAATACCGGCCCATGATGATCCCATGCCTTGCCAATACGGTCCACATTTTTGGTCTCTGAAAGGAGTTCTGTTGGCCCCATACATACTCTGTCCAAGAAGTTGTATTCGGTAACTTTAATACCCCCCCCAAACTTTTCTTTAATTCTTTTAGCCCAGAAATCTTCATAGTCAAGGAGTCTTTTGATCCGGGAAAAGTTTAATGTTTGCAACATAAACTTAATGTCTAGAAATCAAAATCCCCACCGCTTGTGTGAAGTATGCCTAACTGCTTTGGCGAGAAATAACACATGGGATTTAGGGATAAGATATCCTACATAATTGGTGTCTTGTGGTCTAGTATCTACTAGGATTATGATGTCTGGGAAAGAGATTGCACTCAAATAACCAAAAACATTTTTTGCCCTTAACGTCGATCAAATCGGACTGGCATTATATTTTATTCATGAAGACATTTTAGCTTTGGGATTGGAGTCAAATTTTTAACTCCAGTGATATATAGTGAGTATTACGAACTAAATTCAGTATTGTCGTTATTACATCTTTCCTTTTATCTATTAGGCAGATTATATCTGGGAAGCCGATTGTTTGTAAATAACTAACTACCTTAGTGGCCCGTTGCACATTGGAAATAGAAATGACATTGAATGGTAATATTTTTATCTCTTGGGAGGGAGTGTCTCCTCCCGGCTGGACTTACGCGATTTGGATTCATAAGGGATTGAACAAGAGTCCTTTTTCCACGCTTTTCGTCTAAGACTACCACCGTATCCACTTGCTTACATTCACCCATACTTAGTGGTTCTAATTGTTCTGTGCCATTACTTTTGTGGCTTTATTTATTTACTTTTGAAGGTTTGTTCAATTCCTTTATTTTCCCTTTTTCAGAGGCAGGAGATCTCTGTCTTTTATATGTAGTATCTTATTTTCTGGGTAACATTAGTATTTTCTTTGACATGCACTCATCAGAACCTTTACTGTTATGGATGTTAAGAAGACATCTTCTAAATATTATTCATTCAACTCCTCCAACAGACTGGCATTGCTTTTCATGCCACCTAGCGAGACGATTGAACTCTTAACAGACTCAGTATCACCTTTCTCAACTACGGATGTATTTCTCCTTTCCAGTGGTATTACTGAACTTGAAAGTGGGTTATTCTTCGATTTTATCTTCGGCATTGACTCTTCAGTAGCCTCTTATAAGGATCCCTTCTAACCCTCCCCTACAACGTGTTGAGTTATTAACCTCTTCAATTATGGATACATTACTATTCGATATCTCTTTAGGATGTTCAGTGCAATATTTTTGAATATCTTCATACGAGACCGTCTTTGATCCACCTTTTAAGGATGTATCACTCTTAACTTCAGCACACAGAGTTAAACAAGTGATATTGATTGCTCTTATTGTTAATCAATGGACAATATATGAACTTAAATATGCGCCAGTTGAGATAAATTAAAAAAATAAACTAGACAATACTCTTTCCTTCGGGGTGGTCATAAATCACAGAGAAGTTGGAATTTAAAGGGAAAGTAACATATACATATATGTTATGTGGCCTGTCAACACCAAAGCAGGATATAATAATCTTTCCTTGCTAACTTTAGTAACGTTCAAAAAATTATCATTTAATTATAATCTCTAGAAAACATTTTTGGGTTATTAATCATCTCACATATTTAAATACAAAGCCTATAATTGTCCAAAATATGTCTTTGAAATATTAGGCTGTATGTATCCAAGTAAATATTCCAAATAAATAAATTAGGAATTTTTTATTTTCTTAATCTTTTATATTATTTTCGTGTTAAAGTACGATATATTTAATAAAATGAGGTAGTAGTCAAAAAATACATTTTGAGCTTTCGTAATTATTTTTAGAGAATTTCGAAAAACAAAAGATTTCTATTTTTTTATAAATAAACTATACATTTTTATTAAATGTTTTTAAATTAGTTTGATACAACGGAGAAATGTTTTCCAGCTATCATAATCATAATAACACGAATACAATATACATGAATAAAACTGTTATGAAAATAATTTAATATAAAATTCTTTTGATATGCTAATTCCATTTTCGTTTCTTTTTTATTGATATTTTATTCATATAAAGTAACTGTGAATAAGATAAAGAAGTGAAGAAGAAAACTTTTTTTCTTCATCATATATTCTGATGAGTTATCGTTAATTTAAAAAAAAAAGTATTTCTTTAACTTTCTTCATTTCTATTTATTTTTAATGTTTTTCAAGGTATGTATTTTAAATAACTTGGATACGTATGATCTACACATCAAATCTAGCAGGATTATGACACATAAAAATTTAAGTATAAATTTTATTTATTCAAAAGCATGATGTATTTATTAACCTTATAATGTTTTGCAATGTTTACTAAATCTATTATTGTCCATTTTTTTCATCGTATATAAAACATACTGGGTTTTTTTTTCTGAAATAACACTTATGTTTTTTTGTTTAAGCTATTAAAAAATCATTTTTATCGAGTTTAGATCAAAAAGTATTCTTCAGTAAAATTTCACCATTTCAAAGGATGTTTATAAATATGATATCGTTGTTCTATGCTAGATACAGAATCAATAAAAACACTTTTTATTCATAAAAAAATACATTTTAATCATAAAATCACTTTTACATAAGGTTTATTAATCATACTTTTAATTAGGGGATTGTTTTAAGGGTAAAAATACACCTGAACTCTTTTTTTTTTTGTAAATAAAACTCAATTATAAAATTAAGTTTTTATTACAATATTTATCTTATTCATAAGATTATGGAACAAAAATAAAGCAAAATTATAGGGGTTTTTAATTAAAATAAAAATGTCTTATTTTTACTAGTTTTAACATTAATATAGAATGGTAAATTACGCATAGAATTTTTTTTTTTTTTTTTGGTCCTCTTGAACAATTTTACAATGTTTAAAGACATTTTTATTCTAAAGCAGCTGTATACTATCAATTGAATTCCAAAACTTTTAAATATATTGAAACAAATCCAAATGAACTAGTGGCTAAATAAAGCTGGGTTTAAGCTGTCAAAAAAAGCGTATAGCCGACATTGCTGTTATCTTTATTTCCATTAAGTATGCTGAATTGTAAAATACGATTATATAATTTATTTCCGAATGATATGTTAATTTAATTATATTGGTGGAAATATGATATGTCAAATGTCATAGGCAGCCTTCTCATGTATAAATAATCAGGACTGAATAAGATAGATAAATATGCTTAAAATTAATTTAGCCAAATGGGCTCTTAAGTATCTTAAGAGTTAAACTTATATTTAATGTCACTACGTAAAACAACTTTGGATTAGTAAATTATGTTTATTTATACTTAGTATTAATGCATGATATTTCGTTGAGCCAGGGTTAAAATATTCTAAATGACAAAGCAGGAAAAAAATAGTTTAATAATTTTTTTGGGGGTGACTATAAGAAGATAGAAGGTATTGACTATGCAAATAATTTTGGCAAAAAGTAAATATATTTCCATTTATAGAAGCGACAATATGTTAATTGCCATGGGATATGACTTTTTGTTGCAAAGCTATACTATGTGGCTTTCACAATCCAATCTACTATACAGTTTTAGTTACAGTAGTGTGCAATTCATATTTTATCTTTTCACAAAAATTATTCCAACTATATTGTACTTTAATAGCTACATGAACTAGTATACTACAACATTTTTAGTAAGCTGTATCATATCATTTATCCTAATAAAACCCCAAGCTCATGTTGCTAAGATTTTTTTTAAATGATTGTTTCTTCGTTGACGTATATGTTTATAAATATTTTTAATATTTATATCGATAGTTACGAGTGCAATCAGTATGGAATATCTATAAAAAAGGATTCAAAATTTAAGTGACGTAATTATTATTATCGTAAAGCTTTTTATCATTTATTTAAGTTTATTTAAGTTTCAGTATAATTGCTAGAAAAAGGATGATTACAAACGCGGGGTTAAATATATTGTAGCTCCTTATCAAGAAGTTTTTAGAATCGATTGGAATCTAAAATTGGAAGGAACTTTCACAAATTATTTTTACTGTATTTCTGAATCAAAAAGAGCTTTGATTGATTCTCTGGTAGTTTGAATCGTCTATACCTTTTTGGTATAGTTTTAAATTTTCCATGACATTACTCTTATTCAGAATTACATTACGCAACTTTTTCAACATCATAAATACGAAATAAATACTATACAATTTAAATTAATTAAAATTCAGTACGCCAAACAAAGAATTATAGCGTATGTTTTTATGATATTTTTCTAATTACAAATACATTTTTAAAAGACTGGGACCAGAAGCAGCCTGACCTTTTTCTCGTATATAAGAAAATCTATAGCCACAATATTTATAGTATAATATAAAAAAGATTATTGTGAAAATTTATAAATATTTTCATATTTTCTTAAAAATAAAAAAAGAAAGATTTTAAATAGTAAAAGTTTATTTTTCGCGGAAAAATATATTTTTTTAAATTTTAGTCAGTTTCTACTGTAATAGTTTTCATCTAAATTATTTTTTCACCATAAGTTTATATAATGTTATCAAAATTCAAAAGTTATCTATAAAAAATAAAATTGAGATTTTCTATAAAGAGCTCATTAGCAATAAGGATTGCAATTATCTTGAAATAGTATATTATTTTATACCTATATTTA
Source organism: Lepeophtheirus salmonis (assembly GCF_016086655.4). Classification (NCBI taxonomy): domain Eukaryota; kingdom Metazoa; phylum Arthropoda; class Copepoda; order Siphonostomatoida; family Caligidae; genus Lepeophtheirus; species Lepeophtheirus salmonis. The sequence continues at coordinate 36,228,195 of NC_052132.2, read as the reverse complement.
CGCTTAACAGAAAAAAGTTGTGTATGTGAATTCACAAACCTATAATACTGATCAGTGATGGAAAAAATAAATGTTATATAACACATGGAAACTTAATTATTCAACTTCTATGTATTTAATTTATTATTCATAATTTGTAATTCAAATTTGATTTTTTCTAACTATTGGAACCGCGCGTGATAACGGGAAATGTTATACCTTTTGACAGGGCGCATTCAAATGTAATAAGTGGAGAAACTACCGACTTAGACAATTTCCAAACTTATGCAAACAGTAGCAAACATATGTTGAGTTAAATTTTGGTGTTTCCTAGAAAAACTAGCTTTAGATAACAAAGTCAAAGACCAAAAAGTGATCATATACAGTCATCGATGTCCTAATAAAGGATGTACTAAAAGTTCATTAGAGAAGCAATTCTTTGTTCATGTGAAAAATATGTATAATCGATTAATTATGTTACTAGGCATTGACCAAAATAACAATAATGAAAAGAACACAGTCGATAAATAAATGATTTCCTTTTGGTTTATTAACTCATTAGAATAATTGAGTTTATCAAGTTTGATTCATGGCTAATATAATCATGGTATGGGGGGGAATATAAATCGATTTAATGTTTCGATGAAGAAACTTAATTTATTTCAAACATTTATTACATTTTGTTGTTATTAGCTTTCTATTGAAGCCCGACTGATTTATCAGCAAGCCGATTACAGACAATATGTTAACACTAGAATGGCTGTATTTCTTGTATACCTTTTATTGTTTTTGTGGGAAAAATGACATCAAGGAATTAAAATTCAAAGTTTTATATTGAAATGTGACACCAATCATAATCAAACAATAATTATAGCAATTGATATTTTTAAAAATCAACAATTTTAAATAAGCATTTTTTTTTAAATTTTATGATCAATAAATTATGAATGTGGAAACATAAACAAGTCAATCTGTCACTATGTGAGTGTACTGTGTTTAGTGAAGCTTATTCTTTCATCAGTCATCCTATTCATCATTAACATTTGGTAGCAAAGGTCCGTAGTTTCAAGATCCAAGAATCACGATGCGTTATCTGGCAAGGAGAAGAAAATGTTTGATAAAACGATTACTATATTGAATATCGATGGACGGGGATATAAAATAGGGAAGAATGACATAAGATTATGCCAAAAATTCATCAACATAGAAAGAAGAAATAGGCAATTGGAATTTATTCGTCGCTAAATGGGAAGGCAAGAGAGGCTACTACGGAATTAAAAGATGAAGAAATAGACTGTGACACTGGTTTTGAAAACATATTCACCAAACTTGACAACTTATTTTTACATCAATGATTTTATCAGTCAATTTGAAACTGTCAATTATAAATTAATTGAAGAGAAGATCAAGCTTCCAGATGCTGTACTTGCGTTTATGCTTCTTATAGCCTATAATTTAGATCGCAATCAAAAGCATCTAGTACTTTCTGGAGTGAAAGAAGTGAAGTTTGAGGAAATGATATCCTTGATAAGAAAAATATTCAATTAAAACCTTGCAAAGAAGAATGATGTTACAGATTTTAGTAACCCTGATCAAGATGAGAACCCGATTATATTTCCGAGGATGAAGAATAATCCAGTCAATGAACAAGGCGAAGTCAACAGATGCAACATTAGTAAGAACGAGATTCACTGGGCAAGAAATTCCAAGAAAAGAAGGCCGTGGAAACGTGGTGGTAATAGAAGAAGACGGAAGAATGGTTTTACCTCATTTTTAACTGCATACTCTGAAGAAGATACTGATAATAAGTAAGAAGAATTGGTACAAAATTCTAAGGGCATATCTTTATTAGATTATGGTTGTACATTCACTGTTTGTGACCAAGAATGGTTGGACAGCTACATTGAAAAAATGAGCAAATCTGATCGTATGAAGATAGAAGAGTTCTCGACAATTTATATTTTTGGTAATCATCAGAAGATAAAGTCAAAAATGAAGATCAAGCTGCCCTGTCAAATTGGGGCAACGCATGCTTATATAACCACTGATGTTATAGATAAGGACATAACGTTATTGTGGAGTAAAGAATCAATGCGGAAGGCGGAAATGGTGCTCAATTTTTCAAATGATAATCTATTTTTTCGTGGTAAGAAGATCATGCTTGGCAATTCACCATCGGGGCACTATACTATCGACATAAGCAACAGCAACAAATGACATCATCACGATGGATGGGCGAATAAGGATCCAAAATTGGCAATGCTTAAGGAAATGAAGAACGGAAAAATGGACAAGCATTTTAGAAAAATAGCTATAAAGCTACACACAGACAATTTGGTCACCCACCGTCTAGGAGATTAGTCGAATTTATCAAGAAGTCTAAATTGTATAATAAAAAGTTGGAACAAGAAATAAGTTGTTTGGGTCCAAACGAAAAATCAATTGGCCAATTGTTTTACCAATTATGGAGTTCAAAACTCGATCTCATGGAGGTGATCCAAACTGACCGAATTCCGACAAACAGAAAAGGTGGAGAGAATGTGGAAACATAAACAAGTAAATCTGTCACTATGTGTGTGTACTGTGTACACTTCTCGAGTCATGGTGTTTTGTTCAGTGGTTTGTAAATAGTCAATGCTGTGACATATTTATTATTCGCAAATATTTCTTAGTCATTATTAATAGCTAAGCCTATTCTTTCATCCGTCATCATATTCATCATTAACAATGAAAAATGTATCAGTATCATGTAGTAGTAAAGTTTAGTTCTGAATGCAACAAAGGAAAATTGACCTTAAAAAAGCAATAATCTCAAATATGTTATCTCAGCCATTTTAATATTAATAAGCGAAAAACAATTAAGGTTTTTGATTTTTATTGAAATTTGTTTCCTAAGAAACAATATTTAATAATCATTTAATAAAAACAAAATCTCTACTTTTTTTAAGAGATCAAAATTATTTTATTTTGTTAACTCTTGAAAATCAAAACACGGGAGGAGCAATCACTTTTGAATATGATCATTTCTATCTTAACCTTAATTATTCTTAGAAGTTGCATAGTTTAGGCCTTTCTTAAAAAAATACGATCATTTATTGCTCACCGAAAAAAACCTCAGGCTTGTCAAAACCGAAGATCTATAAAATGAAACACATATCTGTTGTTTATGTTTTTAACAAGTAGGTTGTTGAAAAATTATATGATTATATTCAACCTTTATCTTCCGTATATTATAATCAAAGAGTATTTCAAGCACCTCGATTAATAAATAGTCAAAAATTAATTAATGTATTTATTATTTGAATCAATCAAAACTTTTTGTTGTCTAATTATCATAATAATAATAAATGTAAAAATTCCAGATGCAAGGACTATTTTCGGAACAAAAGAAAAAAATATTATTTTCTCATTTTGAATAAAATGTTTAACAATTTACTTTTGTTATTAAATACTTTAGTACCTAAGTTATTGAAATAGGTATCAAAGATTAATTAATTAATATATATTGAGACTTTTCTAAAAATGTAGCTGTCCACTGTCACTCAGAAATAAGTAATGTGATGACAGTTTTATTAAGAAACACGAAAGACTACAGTATAATCTCTGTTACTTTTTTAAATTTATTTTTAGCATACTTAAGTGGGTACTATGGATAATTATTTTAACATTAACTCTTTCTTCGCTTTAGCAAATGGATAAAACCTCTAAAAGTGTCAACTTAGATGATTTAGTCAACACGTATTCTTTTGTTTCTTCACAATTAATTTCAATTATATTTGGTGTTGATATCCAGTCTTCAAGTGGCATCTCCTTTATTCCAGATTGTTTTGCTTGGCAAAATAAAGCCGTGTAAAATGAATAATCTTCACATTCTTCTTTCTAGCTAACTTGAATTGTTCTAATGCCGCATAAATTTTATTCTTAACATAATTTTCCACAAGCTCCATGATTTGTTTAATGAATTTTATCCATCCATGTCAATTGACATAGCATGTTATATCTTATCCAGCATTTCCGGAGAGTAACAACTTAAAAAACTGCCTTTTTCTTCGTTTCATTCTGATCCCCAAATTCCAGAGGCACCACATAATTATTCCATAAGGTCTTCCAATTTACTCATTCTTTATTAAGTATGTGTTCCTCAAGCTAAGGTGAAGATTTTATAAGAATTTTCATTTCTTGTTTTATTTTTGGAACATTTTCTTCCTCTAATGGTTGTTCCTCTATTTTGTCATTATTTTTGCAATTAAATTCTTTGAACACTTGTTCCACCATTTTACAGTATTTGTTATTTCTTCTTATGGACTCTTCACAAGCTAGCTTTTCCTCTTCTATCAAGATTGTCAACATTAAAATATCATTCTTCTTATTTTGATTGACCAATGTTAGACTTCCTTCTAACATCTTGACCTTATCCATCAAAATTTGATTTTCTTCTTCCAATTCACCCTTCGTAGGCATTCTTTAATATTTCCGTAAGCTCGATCGTCAATATCCTACCAAATACACCATTTTATGATTAGAACGATCCAATAATGGTGACGACTGATTATTATCTTATGTACACATTTATATTTAATTATATTATTATCTAATAACAATATATTATAAACACAACGTCATGCTCAATCCCATATTAATAATGACTCCTCTGTCAAGTACATTCTTTTAGAGAGGGTGACGTTAAAAAACCTGTTTAATAAACTACAATAACCCCAACAACAATCATGCCTAAAGCTACCCCATGCTCTACCGTTTTAATCCACGAGGATTTCGGCTTATTTTTCCAAGATTGAGGGCATAGATATTTGGATATAGGGATGTCTCAAATCTTCTTTTGATTTCGTACCAAAATAAAAATCTAGGAAATTGAGATGGGGGGGGAGAGAGGATGGTAGTCATTTTTATTTTTACTATAAATTTTTAAAATTATCGAATTATTGTAGACTTAACCTACTCGAATGGCATGGGGTCCCATCCTGGTGCAACAAATAATAATTGTTTTCGTATAATTCTACGTTTTTATGCTTTAGACGATATCGACGATTTTCACATCTCTAAAAATAATTCATAATTCGAAATCAGGCAGTATGTTGTCTCTTAATCCTGTTAGTCCCACTATGACTTGATAAGAAATTTTTTGATCTATTTTTTTGATCATATTAGAACTAATTAGAACTAATTTTTGTAATAACTTCAATAAGTTTGCTATAATTTGATGAACACTCCTGGATTTCTGGGTGTAAACGTTAATTTTTTATTATATAAAAACAAAATACTAAAGTTACACTATGGAGTTGAATTCTTTACATTTACATATGAATTCTTTTGGTATACTTTTTATTTGTAATTAGAACAAGTAATAATTCTACCATAGTCAATTGATTAACATGAATATAATAACTGCTTTACAGATGAAAAATAACAAAGCAATTACTGTCTCTTACCATGCATAAAGCAAGATTACAAGCCATACAAATGACAAACTTCGATTTTTTATATTTTTGCTTCCACAGTAGGCACATATTTTTCTTCTTTTTATTCAAACTCCGCTAAATTTCCACCATGATTGTCCATTATAGCATATCCATTTTTTATTTTGCTAGGTCTGAACAATTAGATTGGCCTTAATAATATTTAATCAGCCTCTTGGCAAAGGCAAATTTGTAGTAAAAAACAATAATTTATTTGAGATATTTTGTTATAAACGATATAGTTATTAATGCATGATGCTATATCTAGAAAATCAAAGATGATTCTTAGACAAAATCGTGTTAATGACTTGCAATCTTAGTGGTATGCAGTAGTTCTTTGATCCACGAGATCGACTCCCCTCTTCCTCAATAGTGTCTACCTTGTCTAAATTGCTATAAATTTGGTCACTAATAGTGCTGCTAAAAAAGGTTAAAATATCTTATTCTTTGTTTTCTTTCCATTATCTAGTTTATGAATAACTCTATGTGGAATAATAAAGTATTCATAAAAAAATTATGCATGTATGTAGATTCGACAGTGAAACACGTACATTGTACATGTTTTACTTGCTAATCTGTCCACTAATAAAGTGTATTTAATATGAATACTCTAAAAGAACAAAAAAAAATGTGTCTAATCCAGAACAAATTTTTTGTAAAGGATTTTGTCACTTTTCACCAAAATGACCATTCTCGAACTTGGTTTGATTTTCAGGACTAGTTTTGTAAAAATAGAAGACACAATCTTTATTAAATTTTCCACGAAATACCTCCATATGTGTTGAAGGAAGTGCATACATATTTATATAAATAAAAACTTGTGATCCACTTATTAGAAAAGGGATTATGTTCATATTCCTATATCTAGGTAAGTATGCAAATAAAAAAAATGCATTCATTAAGGTAACAAAATGCAAAGAAAAACATTTCATTATATAAATACATTTATATCTACGCATCTTTTTATTTGATTATATTTACACATAAATATTTCCTTATTGACAATAAGACAGCTTTTTGATTGGTTCTATTCATATAAATCAGAGGCAATCAATAGTAGCCTTACCTACATAACTAGAATAATAAATTCGTCACATTATTCGGTGCATGTTTTTTTATCCCTGGCAAACTGAATAGTCTTTTTATTTTATAAATATGTTTTTTCATTCTTAACCCTATAATACTTTTTTTTAGGTTTAAAAATATTTGTTTATGGTATAAAACGATTAATAGAAGTAATATTATGGGAAAAAAATGATTTTTGGAATGATTTTTGAAATATAATTACTAATTAAAGTAACTGCAGAAGCAAAATTATAATAATAACTGTTCACACTTACCAACAAGGTTGTTTCAGAAGTCACAAAATTGCAATTTGACACATTTTTGTTGAATAACATATAAAAAAATATTCTTTTTTTTTGGGTTTGTTGCATATTTGCAACAAAAAGGATTTAAGGCTTAGTAGAGAAGATACAAGTGTAAAGTGCAATCATAATTGTATATGCTTATGAAAAACGTAGATTATCGCCAAGGAGTTATACAAGTAAGACCCTGTTGGACTCAGAGCAAAACAGAGGTTTCACGTAACCTCTGAGCTTTAATAAAAATCACTGAAACCTAATATTTCTTGATTTTTTATCACAAAAAACATTTTGGACAATGTTTCTCTAATATTTTGCGAGAAAAAAAAACAAAAACAAATATAAGGACCTCTCTGACGAACAAGCTTAGATTTAAAAAACCTTAACATAAAAGATATTTAAAAGATTTAATAATAAATAAAAACGTCCATACTAAAAAAAATGATGAAGTCTGAGTTAAAAATACTTTTTGGAAAAGGGGGCAAAACGATTGAAAAGATAAATTTAGAATATGCACGCATTTTAACTTCTTAAGTAACAATGAAACAAAGAAAACATATATTTAAGTTAATATTACTCCTTAGCACACTGTCGATCAAAAAATGACTAGGGATGGGACTCTTGTAAAGGACGAGGAGAATAAAAATATAATGATTTTTTACAAAAAACCTATTTCTAACAATGGTGTGAGTTAATGGATGTACATTAAGCAGAAGATATCTCATTCGTAAGAGTATCTTTAGTTGGGACTAAAGCCACTCTATGAAAAGAGGCGACATATTGGTTAAGATAATAACAAATCAGAAAATATATTTCTTAAATATGTTAATTCACTCGCATATCCTCGATCAAAAAATGGCTATGGAGGGATATATTTGTAGAATATATTAGGAAAATAAAAAAAATGATAAAGCTCTAGCAGGTTTTACATTTTAGAGAAATGAAGCAAAACCAACTTTATTTTGTTTTGTCGTTTTCTCTTGTTTTTTCTAGGTGTAAAAAAAGTACTGAGACCTGCCACTAAAGTAGTCATTAAAATAATTAATTGATCAAGATGATGTTGTACATAATTTTTTTTATTTTAAAATATTTTTTACTATAACAATGCACATTAATTGTGAATCTGGCCACCTTCAGCCTCAATGGCAGCCTCCAACCGCCTCCGGAACCCCTTGCCCACATTGACAAAGTAGTCATTTCTCATGATCATCCACAGCTGATTAATTGAGATCTTCAGGGCATCAATATTCGGGTCACATACATTGTAGGCAATCTTCTCAATTTGCCACCTAATGGTACTTGGACCAGAAGTTCATACCTTCGTGGCCGTGTTCGACGTTTTCATGGTCTTGGCGATCTATTGGACCATATTTTCCTTCATCACCACCAAGTAGTCAGCTGTGGGTTAACAGTATCCAACAGGAAACCAAATTGGAGGCATTTTTTCTCCAGTTGATGCCTGCAACTCCCAACATCATCAAAGAGATGTTTCGTCTTAGTGACTGTCCTGATGCTGTTGTCAGGTTTGTCAATGCAAACCACCAGATCATTTTGCTTGCTGTAGTCGGGGTCAACGGTAAAAGTCTTTTCATCAGAGAAAAAAATTATTTGGTTGCTATTGTGCTTCAAAATATTCAAGAATTGTAGACATCGCTGAAGACTGAGTTATTTTTGACGTTGGGGAAGGAGTTTATCTTTCAATTCTTCTTAGCGACCTTCCTCCAGTCTTTTGGATGACCTTACACACAGACAGTAGACCGATGCACATTCTTTTCTCAGCGTACTCTAGCATTTTCATCGTTGGGTTAACCTTAAAGACCTCTGTGAAGTTTTCAGGCTTCACTTTGGTAGGTCTTCCATTTTTGGGTATTTCTTAAGGTTGTCCCCATCAGGCAAATGGTTTCTGCCAAGATAGACTGTGACCTTGCTGATGTTTAAGACCTTCATAATGTTGGAAGTGGTCTCCCTGCACGGATTCAATTGTCTATGATGCTGTTGTCAGGTTTGGCAATGCAAACCACCAGATCATTTTGCTTGTTGTAGTCGGGGTCAACGGTAAAAGTCTTTTCATCAGAGAAAAAAATTATTTGGTTCTATTATTTTATTATTTGGTTTATCTCTATCTTGCCTCCATCGCAAAATATAAAGATTCTTTGTTTACAACATGTACATCAATCAAAGGCTTAGAATATAAGCTATTCTAAAATATTCGGAACTTTAAGATTTAATCAACAGCACCAAATTCAAAACTATATTTTTAGAAGGTCTCATAACTTTTTACATCCGATATTGTTTTTTACTCATGCCAGATATGTTTAGTGAATGTATTTATTAATATAAATTTTTGTTTTTACCATCAATCAGAAATAATATATACCATTAAGACATAAATAAAGGATGGGTTTGTTCGTGATTTTAAATTGTTTTACCAAGGGCATAAGCATTGCTGTTTTTATTCAGAAAAGATTTTGACTACTTCGTTTTTGCGCTTTTTCATCTTTGTAAGGCCGCCATTTGGGTGGTCAATCCCAATGATTGATATCCAACCTTAGAGGTTGAGTGACTCCTGATAAGAATTTTAAGGATGGGTGTCGAATTATTTACATGCTTTAAAAAAAGAATTTAGATGTGATAGCTATTAGAAATAGGCTTATAATAGATCTATCATCTTTAGACGATGGCCAATTTCCTAATAGGAAAACACTATATTTGAAATCCTAAAGCTTAATCAAAGAAATATTCAGGGAATTCGGATTTGTTCGGGATATAAAAATATGACCATTGTAGAGATGAAGGATGTCATCAATAAAAAAACATGATTTTATTATAAGAAAAACTGAAGGAAACTTCAAGGGATTAAAAGGGAATGTGAGAGGTTTTAAGGCCGAGCAAAGACATAAGGATGGAAATCTTATTATTTTTGAAAAGAGTGTATTGGTACACTCACCGCATAAAGATGTTTCCTCTATTGATATTGGAGAGGCTATCGACAAGTCTGGGGAAGTAGTAGTCCCCGCAAAAGTGTGATACTTTCTGAATGGAAGACTTAAAGGTCTAAGTAATGGGAATTTTATGATTGAGGTTACTTTAATAACTGAATTACCTGGTTTTCCCAATTCAGGGTTCAAAACTAGGTTTACCCATGAAGGACAAGAAATAACTTGTGCAAAATGCTATAAATCAGGCCATTTCGCAAAAGAATGCTATAATGTGTTTGTTGAATGGCTAGATTACATAAAAACAATTGATAATATATACCCTACTCCTTCATCAATACAAACTGGCAAGAACAGTGTATAAAATGATTATTGGCAACCTCAACGTTGATATTAATAAAGTCCATTTGTAAATTTGAACTTAAATATATGTATATTCAGAAAATTAGTTCTAAGAACTGAATCTTGTTGACTTAATAAGAAATTAAATAATGATAATTATATTTTCTCTTGGAGGAAGGGGAAGCAGTCATCTAGAATTGATCTTGCATTGATATCTCTATGCTTAGACTAAAAAAAAACCGTCGTACCGATTTGAAGCTTCTTCTAACCCCAAAATGGTAAATTTAGAATTTTTCTCAGCCCAAGCGAACAAAACTTTTAGGATTCCTAATTGAATCTATTGGTTTAGAAGAATTTAAAATAAAATTGAATAATAAATTGAGAATTTACTATGATCATACTGTATTCTGTAGCAGATTATTAAGTGTCTTCATTCAAATTATTCGAGACATAACTTTTACTTTTATAAATGGACGAGGAACTGAGTTAACCAATTAGAGGCATTGATAAAATCATGACTAAATGATCCTTATTTGTCCATATACTAACATCGGAAACCATAAATATGTACATTCAGGATTGCTGAAATTGCCGAAGATGAGATGAAGAGTAAAGTCGATACCAAAGGAAATCATTATAAGAGATTAAAACATATATCGATGAAATTCAAGAATTTCTGTTAAAAAAGTAGAAAAAATATTGTAAAATAATCAATTAATTACAAATCCATAATCACTTCCCAATGTGGTTGAGGTTAGCTATAAAAAAAATATTGGGATGCTCTAGGAGTGGATTTCTTAGACCAAAAACAGTGACATCTTGCTCTATCTTTACATAGGATAATATATTGGACTATATCAATAAGTTTTACCAAGATGACAGAGCTTCCTTGACCTGACAATATAAGAGGAAATATATATCCCCTATGTACAGAGAACATTGTTTCCTATTTACTTAGGTTTAGATTTGAGATATGGAGAAGAGGGGGATGCTCCCCTTAAAAAAAAAAAAAAAAAACTAACATATTGCCGATATTTCACGAAATATTAAAGCAATAATTCCGTGATATTGGAAAAAAAAAAAATTGAGCAATCATAGCCGTTGACTTCAGAAAAGCTTTTGACTCTGGCCTTTTATCCTACGTGCTGTAAATAAAAATCTTCCACGAAGTTTAAAAAAAAATCTGTCCTCTCCCATTCAATGGAACTTCGACTATAATGATTGATGGATTACAGAGTAACCATAAAGTCTTAGGAAACCGCTGAAGACAAGGATGTCCCGTATCTCCATTACTGATTGTGCCTCTAATGGAACAATTAAGTTGTATACTTATGTGGAAATATGGATGTTTTGTGTTTCCATAGGAAGTAAAAAGTATTAAGTAGTAATTACTTTTACTATATATACTTGGACTTATAACTAAGTTAACCGTCCATTAGATGTTGATGTTTGTTACAGAATATTCCATCGATACAGTGGTATTGCACTCCATAAACTGGGCAACAACAAAAATATTATATGGAGTAAATCATCTGTGTTTGATTCCAATATTACAATAGACGTCATCCCCCAAAATGCAAAGAAGAAGTCATTCTTTAAGAACCTCCAAAAACAACCGAAATAACTGAGAACGTTTTTCATAAACGAAGACGTTCTTATATTTCATGATATGGATCACAAATCGATCCTGAATATTGAAGATTCTACTACCCTTTGCAGAGATCAGCAAAGTGGCATTTTTCACTTACTCCTAGATACACCACTTTATCCCTGAGGATTTGCTATTGCAAGACTCATCGTAGAATTATGGGTCAAATTAATTGAATATTTTCCATCGATATCACTTCGGCATGAATGTACTCTTATGGATGATTATTCGGCGATATAAAAAGTAAAGGAAGGAAAATACGGATTGAGTTTGATTTTTCTTTTCCTGTTTTATTTATTTGAGCTCTTTTGGTGTTTTTTTAAAAAAAATGTAAACTGGATCTATGATAAACGTCGTATTTATTAGTTTGATTATTTAATTTCTTTTGAGTTTTTAGGTATTTTAGAAGAAAATTAGTGTTTTTTTACTACCTTTAACGTTATTTGATGTTTTTTATACAAACGCTAATTTCTTCTTATGTGTTTGTTTTTATCCCTCATAATAACGCAAGTCAAGATATATTTATAGTCCAAGTAAACAATTTTATTCCTTTCAGTATTCAAGGTGATAATATTTCTTTTTCTATTAATATATTATTCGCCTCTTTCCTTAAAGTATCTTAGTCTTAACTAATGATTTAAAACAAAGCGGCAAAACGCAGCTATTAGCTGGAGTAGATTACTGATAATACTTATATCTGGTTCTAGGATGTTACGCCCTAGGCAGTTTCGCCCTGCGGAAGTTTCTCTCTCATAGATATATTATAGCATAAATGTATCTTCTACATAAGATTTAAGATTTAAAATTAGTCTCCCCCAATTAAAGTCAATTTTTAAAGTCAATTTTAAAATAGAATATATCAAACAGTTCGAATTCATTATAATAAGAAACAAAAATTATTTCATATTAATTACTTAAATGCCATAATTACATAATTAATTACAAAGAACTTCAAGTTGAAGGTAAGGAAGATCTTAAATTATATGTGGAAAGTACATTTATGCTATAATATATGTATGAGGGGGAAACTTCCGAGGGCAGAACTTCCCAGGGCGTAACTTCCGAGGGTAGAACTTCCCAGGACGTAACTTCCGGTCACACTTATATCGTTTCCCCAACGTTAGACGACACTTTTTATGATACCACACATGACGTCACTGTATCATTTCCCATTTGAAACTTGTTCTTCCCTTCAAAGAATTCCCATTGTCATGTCAGTATAAAGGATGAATTTATATAGGCTGTGTAGTTGGTTATAGAGTGTTGTTGAAAGGCCCTAGTGTACAAAAGAAGCGTTGTGACGACCACTACTTTCTACAAATACTGATTCAGTGGTTTTTTTTTGCAACTTGGATTATAGTATTAGTATCAACCAACCCGGGCCTTTGTTCACAATTAATGTGCATATTTACTACATATCATTTGTCATATATACGAGTATATATGACAAATGTATAAAATAATGCAATATAACACGCAATTATATAACAATAAAAGATAAAACTTGTCATTTCATTTTGATAAGAAAATAATAGTCATAAAAATGAAATTACGGGAGGGTGAAGGTAATTTCCAAATTAAATATTATAGAGTATAGAATGTATACAACTCATTTGAAACCATAATTTTATCATAACATATATATATTCTTATAAACGCCAATGATTTTCTTCTAATTAGAAGACATTCAACTCTTATTTATGAGTTTTTCATGCACTAAACATCAAACCTTTTCGAATCAACTCCTTCTGTCTTATTTTATTTTAATCTATTATGAACGAATAAAGTTATTTACTATCATAAAATGTTAGCAGACTAAATTAATATCTTCTACATAAAACATTAGAGCAAAGGGTATTAATCGTAGATTGATAATTTAGTTCCCTCATCTTTTTACTAGTGATTACATTGACCTCAAAAACATGATTAACTCTCTCTTTCTTCTCTAGCATATTTATCCACCCCAAATACTGAAATAGGTCATATCTTGTGTGTATTATATTTAAGCTTCAACCTTTCTGTAAAATCTTCATAAATAAGAATCTTCTGTAATCCAATTTTCAGGGTGGCATTTTATAAATTCCTGAGTTGTTAAATTTTTTTGGGAATTTTTTCTATAAGTTTCCCAAGGAATAAAATAAGCTGTCTGATAAGTTTATAAAATAAATATGAATAAATCAATCTAACATCAAATTACTTCTAATTAAATATATAGCATATGAAAAACGAACAATTAAATCAAAATTGAGCTTTTTTTTGACGGCAAAATCTTTTTAAGTTGTATTAAAAGGTTTATTCTTTAGTTTTAGCTATAATAAAAAACAATTCGTCAAGAAATGGGAGAAAAATATTAGCTTCAAAATAAGACCCTTTAGTGTATGTTTCTATGATTAGATACATGTTTTAGGAACTATATACATGATAAATATGTATCTCTTGAATGCTGGAAATTAATTATTAATTGTTATTATCCATTTTTCATGTATATACTTTTTCTACTTCAAAATATGGTTCAGGATCGAAACTATACACTTAAAATATGTTTGTTTAAAAAAAAAAAAAGACACTATAGGCCAAACTTACTCAAGGATAATTTTATTGCATATTGTAATAGATAAGAAGTAAAAATCCCTGATCTTTCCTAGTCTGCTCATCAGCTATTATTTTTATTACTGAAAATTAGTATTTTAGCACAGTTTTTTTTTCTTTTATTGAGTTTTTGGTCATATACATAAATGATGTTAACAGATTGAATTTTCTCTAAAAATTTATATATAGGCATGTTTTTTTTTCAATTCAAAAGTTTTTACATTCAAAATATAATTGTCACTCGGCGAAAGTTTTCTCTGGAGAAAATGAGGACTAAATATTTCTATATTTAAGAATCTTCACTGATAATGTTTATTTTCTCATCAGACTGTTATTGATTTGAGCTGAACAACAGAAACATTGTAGACAAAAATATCAATCATATTGTTAAAAAAACAAAAAACAAGATATCTTGGAGCCATTCTGTACCAAGTTTTCATGGGGATATAATTTTTTTAAATTCAATTATGAGCATGAGAATTTGAATTCTCTAACAAAAATCAAACTTACCAGAATGTAAAACAAGATCAAATATATGACACGGCGTTAACTCAGCAGCACAAAAATGGAAACCGTATTTTGATGTCAGCTGTCTATTTACGTACTTTTTCAAATAATTAGTGATCTAAATGTTGATTGGTGAAGTTATAATTAGCTTTTGTTAAGCTGTAAAAAATTAACAATAATTGTATAGTTCAGGAGAATTGGCTAACTACAGACTGGTTTTAGCCCCTTTTCTTTAATTATTTTCAGAGGATAGGTTTTGTGAGGAAATGATAGTGAGGTCTTGATGGATGCAATGAATTCACTAATTAAGAAACAGGGTAATCATTGACTCTATAATCTACATGGAGGATTTATCATACTTATGTTGACAAAGTGCCACAACAGCATTATCGTTACCATCAAAGGGTCATATGTAAATGTAAAATATGATACTTTTACTCAGATATAATATGTAAAAAAAAATGATTTGCGAATCAAATCTGTCCTCATTATTAAATGCAATAACGTCATAAAATAAAAAAGTAATGAATAAATTATGCTAATAAACGGAGTCAAAGAACTTGTGTTCTACAAATAGGATCAGGAATAATAAAATTACATCAAAAAATTATCAAAATTATTCAACACGTTCCAATTATAATTATTGGCTTTCCTCTTTGAAAATTAAGATCCATTTTTTTATCACAAGGGAAAGCATAATTTTATTCTGCCTAATACTTATCTGAAACTTATCAAATATATGTATAAATATTCTTAATATATGAACCAATTTAGCTTAAAACTAAGCTTCCTACTTAAGCCCTACAACTATACAGAAACAAACATTTAAATTATTTTTGCTGATTAACACAGTTCGCCTTGAAGGCTTTGACATTGTACTTCAGAATCCATCGAATTTGAACAGATTTGTTTGGCCAGTAGTGAACAAGATTTCTGTCGAGGTTAAACGCTGCATATATGGAAGCTGCTGCAATATAAATATCAGTCTTAGGCTTCCTTTATATATGTACTTGTGCCTTATCTGGAAGCATCCTTCTATATAAGCCTTTGCATTAAGCACAACAAAGTTCAATGCTCTTACTTTGGAAGACGCACAGTTTTTACAAACTGCAGACCCATACAAAATTAACATCCTCTGTACCATTGAGGTTCAAGGATACAAAATATCTCAGAATATGTACGAAAGGGCAGCCATTAATTGCATGAACGAGGCGTGGATTGTATAATTTTACACAATTTAGACATGGCAGCCTAAACAGCAATAGCCATAACTTCATTTTGATTTATCAAATTGTTAAATAAATTTTGAAGTTGATTATTTATTTCTGAAAAATTGATTTTTTGAAGTCTCCTCTATAAGACTTATTTTAAACATGTTTTTCTAAAAATAAAATTGATTTTTGTTCTATTCCTAATTCGACGACCCTAAAACTATAGGTACTCTATAAAAAAAATCATCGAGGGAGTCATGGAACCCATGCCCCTCTTTTCGGAAAAAACTATTGTCGAGACTCGTTCCAGCACCGAATTTTTTTTTCGGTTTGGTCTTAAGCGATTTTTTGGTCCAGACCGCAGTCTCAGACCGCGGACCAATTTTTTTCGTTCTCATATATTATGAGAGACCAACATTTTTTTTCTAGATCAACTGTCATTCATTTTTTTTAAAAAAATCAGGAAAGTACACGATAAGTTATTGAATAAACAACTCTATACATATAAGAGACGGCGTGATCAAAAAATTAATCAGAGCTATCTCCGTTTAAACTTCGTATAATGTCATTCTCCTTGAAAAAACATATGATCTAATGTTATAAACAATTCATCTGTAAAATCGGTCTAGGCCGATTTTTTTGTGACTGAACTAGATACAATTTTTCCTTTTCACCGATCTAGACCAAGTTTTCATATAAGACTGGTCCAGACCGAGCTTTTTTGTTATACCGAATTAGTTCGGTCCAACAAAAAATATAAAGGTCTCAGAACCGTCTAAGATTTCCAGACCGAAACCCAACACGTGTAAAAACACCTATGTAACCAGAAAAATATAAGATCCAAAGTTGAAAAGTGTTAATCGATATATGGATCTGCAAAATCTTGTGAGGATAAAATAGTTTAAAATGTTCATAATATCTATTATGTCGAGAGTAAGTTGGGGATCGAAGAATCAAAAGGAAGTTTTCGGTTATGGATTTCAAAGAAAAGTAATTATTGTTATGCAACCTGTTTTAACCTCAAACCTTACTCAGAATTAACAAAACAATATATACCTAGACCCCAAAAATGAGTACAAGTAAGGCTTGAATGGTGTGTAATTCTTTTTTATTTTAGCTATTATAGAAAAACAAAATGGTATATTTGTAATAAATATATTACGACAACCAAAGTACATACAATCATTCATATTTATAAATGTTTTTGATAAATTTACTAAATGTCACATAAATATTTATTTATTTGACAGGAAAATTGATTTTTTCTTTAAACCGTAACCTATGTACTTTGATTTGGCCTTGATATTGCAAAAATGAACACATACCTACCACATACATACAATAGAAGAAAAAAGTTTTGCTAGTTAGACAATTGATATTTAAAAGAATAATATTTAATTTCAATGACTGAAACACTTAAATAATTCAAGCAAGGCTTGGGAGAATGGGAGATGGTTAAATGAGATCAAACTTGAGTAATTTTGCATCAACTCAACTCGACGTGTTTTAATAAGACACTCCTGAGTATAATCACAAGAACAATAGGATGGGGTAGAAAGATCGTGTTTGCTAAGGGGAAAATACAACTTCACTACAATTTTTTTCTTCTCTTTGTTCTGAGGAGTTAATTTAGTACTGTTTGACTAATAAATATTAGCTGCATTACTTAATACTTTTTCTACATTCAATGGATGAAACTGGACAAGATAAATATTTACAAACAATTTCCCAACTTTTTTTTAAAATTTGTGCTATATAAGTCAAAATTATGAACTCAAGGTTGATAAAATAATTTCATTTCTATCTGTATTAGTTTAACTCAAAATTGAATTATGTACAACAATTTGTTATTTTAAATACAATTCACTTCTCTAAAAAAAGAGAGGATATATTTTTTATATATGGGCATAGCGGAGCTCCTTCCCTGGATTAATTGTTGGTTGGTTTTTGATCAGATTGCTCAAGACAAATTATAATGAAGGGTTCTTTAATTTGCGTGAGAATTAAGATTTTATGTAAATATACTACATATAAACATAAAAAATCGTTTTTCATGCAAGGAAAATTGGGTGAATCTAACCCCAAAATGCGTAAAACTTTACAGCCCTGATGTTAGGAACTACATGTGCAAGGGATAATTGATAATTCTTTTTCCACATATTACTGATCCCCTTAGGGAGTTCGTCTTAGAGAGCCACATGTATTTACAGGACTCTCAATTTTTAATTTGTCTTTGCATGAGTTTATTGCATCCAATTTTTTTTTCAAAAGATGGTATAATCTTATTGATAAATTGTTATTAACTTTTACTTCTGTCTAAATGGCTCTTTACCGCCAAATGGTGCTGAATTGTAAAAATATCTTAATAACGTGTGAGATTTTATGAAGATCAAACCCGGATCTTTTGAAGGTTTTAAAATCATTTTTGTGTTTTATAGGAATAATAATAATAAAATAATTTTGTACGAAGAACATGTCATGTTCTCAATCTTGCAAAAATTGCAAATCTTGTTTTTTAAAAATATTAGTACACTCGCCACGAAGATATATTTATTATTTCAGCCATATTTTATATTTAGTTTGTTTGTGGGAGACATAATGGTTACAAGTATTTTGCGTGTTCGGCGATTTTTACTATCTCCATTGGGTTCTTCCCTAGGGACATTTGGGTTTTAGTTTTGATGTCATAACAATGATTGGTCACAAGTTGTGACCCTTTTAAGTAAATGAGGATCATTATTGACGTATTTCCTGTTACGATTATTTTGGTCAAAATTATGCAGTTTCGGATAAAACTTCGATCACTCCCGTCTCATGCCCAAAACATTCCAGAAAAAAAGTTATAGCACGAGCCAACCGATATGTCGATATCATCTGCAACTTTTCTTATAATAGTAATCTTCACTACTTCAACATTTTCATCAGTTGTTGACGTACCTGAGCGTCCAGAGGAAAGCATGTCATGAGCATCTTCTTGGTCATCTTGGAAGAGTTTGTACCAATTGTAAACAGCTCGTATTGCACTTTTAATATTTCAATTGTTTTGGAGAACTTCATTCCATTTTTTTAAAAACAAAATTTGATGCAAATACTTTTTGATCCATGTTTTTCAATAGCAAAAAAATTGTCAAACATGAAAAATACTTTTTGGCGTTATGCCCTTCAAAAAGAAACTAAACATAAGAAATAGCTGAAATAGAAAATATATACTGTGGCGAATGTACTAACATAAAAAAATCAAAAAATCGAGCATACTAAATGTGCGTGTCCCAAAAATTTTATAAGGCATCTGACTTTTTGAACAAACTTCGTATATATAGGTACGTAGTATGTATGTGGGGGCCGGGATGAGGCCAAACAAAATTGAGAACAGTTAAAATAACTACTACATACATACTTACTTCTTTAAATATTGGTAATTACAGAACATCATTTTTTTCTTAATATAAACTGCCAAAATATTGGTGCACATTTTGAAAATCATTCATTTATGTTACAAACCCTTCATTAAATTACATATAAGATGTTCATTTCTCTATATATTCATAATCCAATTAAGAATTTGAGTCCTTGAAAGAAAACATAAATCTACTTTTAGACAAAATGTATGAAGGATTTATAAGGATCGCTATAATCATCCATAAGATTCATTCCTCACCCTCCTCAACGTTTAAGGGAAAAAATATTATCATAGTATCCTTGCAAAATAAATTATTGATTTGTTTGGCCGGAGGAAATATTTACAGGAAACATTTATAAAATTAGAATACCTTATTTAGAATTACATTTGTCAATCCCATTCTAAATAGTTAGATTTGTTTGTTGCAAAGGAAATATAGATGTTATAAAAGAAAAATGGTGGAAATTAATTTTGTCAAAAATATGAAATTAAAAGAAAAGTTTTAAATAAAAATAAATTATTACTTCAAGTTATTTATATTTATTTAAGTTATACAAAGAAAAAGTACTTAAAAAAGTGGTTGTAATGTAATATTGAACCTTTTTTAAAATTAAAATAAATTTTAAATAAAGAAAAACTTGAAAATAATTACGAATTAATTACTCATACGCATATTCAAAATAAATAATGAAAGATTATCCAATATTAAAATGATTGTGAGCGATAAAATTCCTTGTTTCAAGTTGCATATATATTGTATCACTTTATATCTTCAACTTAGATCATTAGAATAATGTATTGGGAGTTCTTGCATTGTAACAATTGCAGTCAGAGTATTGTTTAGATTCTATATCATACCCTCTTTGATGTAATAAAACTTATTTTTCTAGTATCAAAATAGTCTATCTATAACTCTCGTTGCAGCTATATGATTGACATTATATTATTTTCATTAGTTTGTTTGGGGATTGAATAGTGAAATTGTGGAGTAGGGGTTATTTTATCCAAACCATTTATCCTAAAGAAAAGATGAAAGTCTACTAAAAGCAAAAATTATGTTGTCATGCGTAGATCAAGGGAAACGAGCTACAAAATAAATTATTTCACTTTTATAATAGCATACAACCTGTACAGTGGTAAATAAGTACCCTTTTGATTTCGAAACAATTATCCATCTAAAACACCAATATTTTGTAATGGAATGTGTGTGCAATTGATTACACCCAAAACACCTGGAAACTTCTACGTTAAAAAAATTAACTTATAGTTTTCAATTTGATATTATAATAAATACATTGTTTCTCAATTAAAGCAATGACAGATGATATTCTTTTGACAGTTGATTTGAGAATTTCAAAAAAATCTTAATTTCCTTTCTCATAACTCCCTCAAATAATTGATGAAAATTATATTTTTACTTATGAAAGGAAAAATTATGATCAATTCATCTTTTAGAAGTGGAATACATAAGGATGTGATGATTGATCCTCGTGAGCATACAATTAAAAAAAAATAAGATGTATAAGTTTGTATTTTCATATGTATTTGTGATTTGATTAATTATTTCTTGAAAATTCAAACGTATTAGCCAGGTAGAACCTTTATGATTTTTATAATGATCTCTATCGACCGATATATATGTTGTCTACCAATGGTGCCAAGACATCATTTTCTTTTTAACTTAGAGTCACTAGGTTTCAGACCATTTTCACATACCTATGCATGCACTCCACGGAAAAAAATATTATGTGATCCATAATGAAGAAGCAAAATCATCCACTTGACACATATTCAAGTCATCTTTAGCAAATGAAATTTTGGTTAACTGTACCAGATTCCGGATGAATATAATCCCAGATAGCTTTCAAAGACGAAGTAAAGACTAAATAATATGCATATTTAAATTCAAAATGTTCATATATAATATAGTTTGTAACATGATAGATATCATATCCATAGATAAACTAAAGGTTCGTTTTGTGTTATACCTGCTGTCAATCAATTATTTTAACAATAAACTTTGTTTTTTTAATAGACACAATTATTTGCGAGGCTTTTGAATTTGCCAGTAACATCTGGCATAAAAAGTTCAATAGAAGATGCCCATGCCAACGAGGAAGTGCAAAAGCCGGTCTTATGTTTATTTTCTAATGTGCAGTTACTTAAGGATGAAATATTAATATATATATTTATAGTTGTATATGCGATAACTTTTTTTCCACTAGGGGTATCGAGTATACTTGAATATAACTCCATAACTAACACTGCAATCTGTATGACTTTAGCCTCTTGATTGAATTATCATGGCGAATTTTGCAAGGTGGAAGCGAAAAGTTGAATAAGTCATTAAGAAAAATGACAGGAAATGATAAGGAAAAATATACAAATAAGACAAATAATCCACTCAATCTAATTTTGGCACTTGCTTTAAAGTTATAAGTTAAACCAGCTCCGAGTAATTGGGCTTAAAACAAAAAGGGCTATATAGTAACATAGCTCAGTGGGCAAAACGCTCGTTAGAAATCATTTTATTGACCTTTGACAATCGCTCCTGGAGAAGGAAATGTACATTATATACATATATTGATTTTAAATACCCTTTCTAGGTTAGATTCATTAATTGCAAGTACAAACATTTTTACTTATAATTAATAGGTGCAACTCCTTTTGACCAATTAAAGTATTTTTTAAAAGAGTCGCATCTCTCCCCAGTCTCCCCTATACATAACTAAAATGGTAGTAACGGGTGTATCTTATACATAAATATAATATAGCTTGATAGTGCGACCATTAAATATTTGTAATTTATACTTTTTTGTTGTTTTTTTTTTGACACATTGTGATAAATTGTCCGCTCTAAGTCAATCAATTACAGTCTGACATAATACAAAAATAAGTAAAATATCGATATTGTATTATTTGTATACTATGTATAACATATGTACATACGGTTTTTTGTTTTTTATTCACAACTGCTATAAAATAAGTAAACTAGCTATATTATAATATATCCTTTGAGAGATGTAAGCATTTACAAATGAGCTGCCACTAGGCTATTACTTTTTAGTATTTCCTCGTATTGTTCAAAATATTTTGTAAATGACACTTTTATTTATGGTCTATGGGTGTTTTTAACTTATTGTTAGTGCCCATGAAATGATTTCAAGTTGTGCTGAATGTTCTTTTAAATAATCAAGCCAAGTTATGATTCCACATGCTAGCAATATCGCATCATTTTCTATTCGATCAATTGCGTAGGTGCAGCGCACCATTTTAAAAAGTGGAGTAATTAACACATAGAAGTGTATAAAATATGTCAAAGAAAGCAAGGTAGCTTTTTTTACTTGATAATCTGAACCTGATTTTTATTCTCTAAAGTTGCTATCATTATTATTTAATTATGGAAGACAGAACATTGAAGTACAAAATAAACTAGTGTGTGTTCTCATGACTGACAGAGAGTACATTGAGGTTCTGTTCTTCGTCGGGAGTTATAAGTATAAGTCCTTGTTGTACACGGGTTAAAATTGAGGATCCACATTGGAGTAATTTCAGGCTATCTGTCTTTGCTGAATGTATACGGATATATGTTTATGCCTTCCTCTCACGGCTGCTTGCAGCTGACTAAATAAAACATGATGACAACTAAGCTGATCTATTCCCAAAAATCCTTCAAATCGTCAGGATTATCAAGATAATTTTGGGTTTATTTTATTTTTACATAACGGTAGGACATATGAATCATGGTTAATAACTGAAACTAAACAAATTGAGCAACATAGCTTAGTGGACAACGCACTCGAAATAATTTATTAACATACACAATAAATAAAAGTAATATTTTTGACTCATAACATAATATCTTAAACTAAAAATAACCTTTTTCTATTCGAAAGTAAAATGATTTCAATCAAAATGTCCTCTACAAGGATTAAAATGCCCTTAAAAAATTACCAAATTTAGTATTTTAATTTTCCCTAGCAGCATTTGTCTGTGTGCAGTGAAAAAATAAAATTAAGCCAAAAACATTACAGTCTAATATAAATATGTACCTGCAAATGCTCCGATAACTCCTTTCACGAACAAAGTTGTTGTCAGTTTTTTAACATTTTCATGTTTAATCATGGAATCCATGTTTGTTTATATGTATATTTGTTTATTTATGAAAATATAATTCGGTGAGGCATTGAATAAATAAACAAAAAGGATATATAAAAAAATATTTTTTTATGCCTCTACTTTAAGTAAATGTTTATTTAGATGAGTTAAAATAACTGTCAGGGTTAAACTTCAATGTTTCTCAAATAACTAAATCATTTTCGTTTACAGATTTAACCTTTGTTCAGACAAAAATGATTTTGGGGGGAGGCAAAATTCTAGCCCCTTTACACTTATCAAATATAGGGTGTACGATCTTTTTAGCACATGTCTATTCTGTGCGAAGATAATTCAACTGCAAATCAGGAGTGCAGTATATACTCAAGGGGGCCATTACATAAACAATATAAAACCAGGGGGCGCATTACGCCCGCCCCTTTAACTCATGACTATAACACTATTTAAAATAATTGGAAGTCCTTTTATCCCATCAACCCTACAATTATTTCAATGTTCACCGCTAGCATATAGCCAAGCTTTTGAAAGTTAGTTTATCGATATACACAAAGTTGCGAGAGGGTAAAGGTTTAAAAATAACTTATTATGTCCTAGTGATCTCTTTCATAAGCTGGACTCTTAAAAAATTCAAAGCAAGGATATACTACTGTACTAGGGATAACAATCATGTCCAATTTGCAGTAAACATGTATTTTTTTAAAAGTTATATCATTGTAATGAGCAAAATGTAAATGTTTTTATTGGTTATTACCTCGCAACGAAGTTGAATATAGTTGACTTTTATTTGTTTGTTAGTTATTAGGATAGCAAGAAAAACTAAGGATCGATTTGGATTAAACTTGGTATGAAGATTTTATAGGGTCACAGTAAGAGGTCGTTAAATTTTTAGAGATCAAATTCCAAGTAAAGCAGAACGTCAAAAATGCTTAGTTGACCATAAATTTTTCTCATATTGAGGTACATAACTCAATTTGATTTTAAATGGAGGTTTTGTGGATTAACGAGTGCTCTTTCTTGGTCTTTTTTATTTGTAAATTCTAATGTATCAGCAAGCAAGTAAGTCTATATTTTATATATATCTCCATATATTCAATATTATGAAATACCCGTATCCAAATAAAAACAACAAAAATTGGCATGGTCAGCCTGATAGTTCGAAATATATTTTAGAGGATAGCAGCTAAGTTTTCATGACATTTCATTAGATTTGCTAATAAAATGAAGAAATAAACAAAAATCCAACTCTGTATCTAGCAATTAAATAAGTAAGAATTACTGCAATGACGATCCTTAGTTATATCTTCAAGTGGCAATTATTAAAAGAGCACGATATTACATTTTCATATTGTTCTAACTTGTAGCTATTTCTGACAGGACATATGTCGTCTCTCAAAATTACCATATTTTCTATTATATTTTCTCAGTTGGAATTTGTACACTAATTGTAATTTAGACAATATTCGTATTCCATCTATTCAGTCGTGTAGGATTCAGATGGAAGTATACTAATATACGAGTATGTTTACATATGGTTCAATATATTAAATTCGATTTAATAATAAAAAATAATAACAATTTTTCTTAATAGTGTATGAGCTCAAAAATCAGTGAATAAAAATATTCAACCTGTAATGAGTAGTAATTAATATTATATACCTGCTCATATATACATATATACATATATTCCAATAACCATAAATAGTTCCAATTTATTTATTTTCAACAAGGTTGTACGTGGTTCATGTTTAGTGGTACTATCGGTCCCGGTCTCAGTTTTTTCAACTCAACAGTCTCGGTTCAACTTTATCAATATTGGTTCGGGTCTTCAGCCTTGGTTACAGTCTTGGGGCTCAGTTCTTTTTGATACAAGCTCAGTTTGGTAACAAGTACTCAAAACAAGGAGCTTCGCTAGAAAATTTGAGCCCAAGAAATGATATTAACTACCTCATAAACTGATTACGTAGTGTCCCAAGTTCTAGCAGAGTCCCCGAAAGTAAAGGTTGCTTAATACAATTGTTTTTAAAATGGGACCGTAAGGGGAAGCTAGGAGTGGGGGAGGAAGATGGAAAAATGAGGATTGCTTTCAGTCTATACATACATTGTATACAAGTGGACCTCAGCTAAAGATATAGTAGTGTAGGGGGCCTTGCTATAGTAAAGTTTGGGAAACCCTGGCTTAAGAAATATTTTAGTTATCATATTATATGACACTGGACCTGGATCAATAATCTAGACCACCCTTCCCTCTTTTATTTACACCGTCTTGTAACTAAAACAACTTTTCCACATACATAAGAAGTTCTTAGCTATTTGGAAGTCAAATAAAGCTGAATGAGTCATTCATGGTGTCGTAAAAAAATCATGACAAAAAACTGTAATTGCACAAAATCAAATCGAAAAAGTGACTTTTTTAAAATAGTGCATTTTACTTATATATTCTATAGAGAGAAAAAAGCACAAAAACTGAGACCAATAAGCAGTATGTTGTGGTCTCGATTCGACAATGAAGATTCCAGTTCTAGCATTTCAAGAACCAGAACCACTAGACCGAACAAGAGCACAACCTTTATTTTAAATTATTTTTTTTGCAAATGCAAAATTATCATGTATGAATAGGTCAATTTTTGGTACAACAACGGGCAAAGTAGAAATATGCCTCATTGCTGTATGTACCCTTCCTTATTGTCCATATGGTTTTTTGTTGATTTTATGGAGTATGATTTCATGGATCTACTTTGACTCTTTATGCGATACTTCACGAAAGATCGTTCTAAAGACTCAACAACAAACGACACAGGTAATTGGGAAGGATCCGTAAGGTAATGAGGCACAGTTCTACTTTTTCAACGGATCCTCCAAAAATTGATCTAATTTTACAAAATAGTATATTATTATTCCTCCATCATAAATAATTTTAAGCTTCATCAAGAAAAATGTGACAAAAAGCAAAAAACTCTTTCTAAAAAAGTAAACGGATGATAATTTTGTCAATTAGCTACAAATAAATTATTTTCACATTGTTTAAAATAGAATGTCTTAAGTTACTTAAAGGTTATTTTTATGTACGTGTTTACTATTCACAACACGGATTTGCATGATTAAGACATTGCTACTCCATCAGACATAGGTAAACAGAAGAACACATTGGTAATTAAATCGATTTTTTTAATCTATTTACTTTGTTTTCCAATAACCACATACTTATAAGTATATACTTTACATGTATTATGAAAACCTTGTTAGGAGAAGTAATTTGTTCTTAATAGGTCCTTCTTTAATCCAAATCATATATAAATTCAATATATTATGTAATAATCAATATTTTTAGGGATACAATTTTGTTTTAAATAATTGCACGGAACATTATGAAATTAAAATTAATTAAGAATTATTTTGCTTTATATAAAGCAAAAAATAAAGACCGCTAAATTGTAAGAATTATTCTCATGTTGGTTTTATGAGTATGAGTGTCCACTCTTTTTTCACGCGATAAGGATGTAATAGTTGTATTCTGAGTCAGACACCTAACTTGCAGTCTCGCAGCCACTTCCCTGAGCATCAAAGAAACCTCCTAATATCCCAAAATACCCCTTGGTCCTCAGATTGTACAGGGTAGTACTTGGCCAAAATAAAGTTTAAACTATACTGCCACCATGTTTTTAAGCACCAAGGAACCCTTTTAATAAGCTATTATACACCCGGCCCACGGGTTGTGCAGGTAAACTGCTGGGCCCGATGCAAAGTAAATTTATACACCGTTCCTTTTCTGAGCATCACGGAAACCTCCTAATATCTCAATATACACCCCGCATCTCAGGTTGTATAGATGAAGTACTGGGCCTCGAAGTAGTTTAAAACTTATAACCGCCGTGTTTTTAGGAACTGAGGAACCCTTTTAATATTGAATTTCACACCACGGTTCAAAGGTTGTACATGTGAACTGCTGGGCCTGACTTAAGCTAACTTTATACTCAGGGAAGCGACCACTGAGTTTACATAAACCCTCTTGATGTCCCAAAATGCCCCCGACTCTCAGATTCTAAAGGTGAAGTACTGGCCCTCAAAGCAGTTTAAACTTCCCCGTCGTCGCATTTCCAAGAACCAAGATCTACTCCTTATATACCAGAATAAACGTCCACACAAGGATTGTGGGCTGCTGGTCCCAGAGGCAGGTCAAATTTTCCACCTCTGCTGAGTATCAAAGGACCCTTATCATACCCGGATTACACTTCGGTCCCAAGGTTGTACAACTTAAGTGATAAAAAGTACTATTAAAAGTCCACTATGACCCCAAAGACAAAAAAACCAAAACTGTTTGAGGACCCACAAAAAGTTAAATGAAAAATTTCAGCCAAATTCATCCATTGGTTCGGCCGTTATTGAAGGACATACATATATATATATACATTGACATTCACATTTAATTTATAGATTTCCATTATTCCACATCTTTCAATTTTTCTGAACCCAGCTAGGAAATATTGAGTCTGCTAAAATATGTTTGTGCAGCCCATACACTCAATTAATTATTTATACAACTTACATTATCCTGTCCCGTTTTTGGGCTAATTTTTTTGACTGCACTATTGTTTTGTCTGCTGGAACACATTAAATAAACGGTTCTAGTACACTTTAACGAAAAGCTTTCGGATATACTGACTCATTATCTTCTTTAAATATTATATTATATTTCTAATTGATATATTGGCCGGTTGCGATGATTTTTTAACAATTGTTCTAATAGTGGCTCGAGCAAACTTTTGAAGTATCCTCATAATGAAAGTAATCAACTATTGATAAATTAGTGATTAATCATTGGAATTTCTGGTAAATAACTACATATTTCTATATTTTTCAAATTGTTCGTTTGGAAAAGTGGTGATTTGGCAATATTTCCAATCGTCAAAATAGCAAACGCTATTATAGTTTTTAGAAAATTATCTGGGAGCGAATATAAACATATTGACAAAATTTCAAGTCCATAATTACAAAAATCGAATAAAGGTACTTAAAAGATGAAAAAAAGAAAGAAAAAAAGACAATAGTGGGAGATATTTTTGATTGACAATAACCTTTCAATTGCTTGACATTCAAATACTCAACATTCTGTAGTTCACATTTACTTTCCTTTTAATGAAAAAGAGTATTTTTCTTATAAAATTTGTTTTTTAGCCCTAAAAATGACTGACATCAACACAACTGACGTCACATGAAAACACTTTTAAGTCCAACAGTTAAAGAGAACGACTTAATAGACTATGCGTTTTGTTTACATATGATAATTTTTTTAGTTATATGGCGTTACTTCAAAAACATATAAATTTACTTACTGCTTCAATCGTCTATTTTTTTGCTTCTTTTCCCTATCAACGTTAGCCAAGTTGCTTGGTTGAATTTGCAGAAGCTTTTTGATATGCTGTTGTGAACAATTCACAAAAATACATACTATTACCAACTAATTTTGGGCATTTTTCCCTGTTTCTTTTTGTATAAAAGATTGCAAGATAAAATCAAGGTATTACGGGTAGATTAATAATAATACTTGTAAAAATATGACATGTCTGTATTCTAGAAAAATAAACCGAAATTAATTTGGTTAACCTGACAATATGAAGAATATTTTGGAGGAGAGTAGTTTAGACGTTTAAAGGTTCGATACTCGATAAATAAATACAGGGTTGCACGTTTATCTTTCTTTTATATCTATTTCAAAACTAAAGTATCTTATATATACAACAAACTAGATATCAGGATTATATTTGTATGTACAAATATATTTATACTATATCATAATTGTTATGACGTTTTATTTCAAGGAAGGAAATTAACAGAAATCCCACTCAATATCTAGCAAAGATATATCCCAGAATTACACCGATGTCTATTCTCAATTCAACTTTGTGTCCAACAAGTACTTACACATATAGTCAGCCTACAAATAAACGTTGTTACTCTCCGTCATTTATTATGACACACACTTTATATATAGATGTTACCTTCTCAAAAATATAAGAATAATAATAACAGCATTATTAATAAAAAAATTATTGCACTAGTTTAAGCTCATATTTTTTACAGCTATACTCATAATACATATATGCACAATAGAAGGAATACGATGTTTTTTTTTGTCTGACTGTTCATGTCCAAGCCCGTTTTTAGCCTGAGAGGGGGTCTAGGTTAGGTGCCCTCCTAAAACCTGCAATGTTCATGTCCTATGGACTAGCTATCATATAGTTTCAGGCCCTTTTTCATTCTCTTATTAAAGAAAAGGATGGAACGAGGTAGCATTACGTGGGTATATGGACTTAAAAGACAAGTCCTAGGTCAGATGAAGTAATTGTAATACTATAATATTTACTCATGCTTAAACAGTGCAACTCCATTTGACCAATTAAAGGAACATTTATAATAAGAATAAAAGTGATTCTGAGATACAATACAAAATTCCTATGACATATGTTTGTAATGGAAACATAATAATAAATAATACATGAATAGGAACTCTATCAACAAGCAAAAAACAAATGTGACCAACATTTATTTCTTCATCACTCATCCATTCTCATAATGGGAGTATGCCATTCATATAACATAAATGTTTGAGTTATGGATAATAAACTCTGTATTTACATATGTGTATAAAATGATGTCCATAAAGGCCATATAAAAACATACATACGTAGGGAAGACCGGTGACAGTTCAATGCTGTTTTCTCGAACATCAAAAAGTTAGAACCATAAAATTTACATCACAATTGAATAATGTAATTCAGATTAATCTGGAAACAAATCAAAAGAGATATTGGATTAAAAAAAATTACATAGACGGAAAAAAGTAGTTTTTTAAGGGTTAATTATTTTTTTAATATTGCAACCAGTTTTTATCATTGTTTATATTGTAACTTATGTCATTTCAACTATTGATTATTTTCATACCAGTTACTATCATTTTATCAAAATTCCAAACTCACTCACTTGAGTTATTGAGCGCTCAGTGGAACAAGTGGCACATTGTTTATAATATAAATTATAAATTTTTAACCATAGCTGAGTCATCTGAATTTATCCTATTTATAATATAAATTATAAATTTTTAACCGTCTTTGACTACAGAGGCAGTTACAACATTTGACACGTTGTATTCAATCAAATACAATTTGCGGAAAAAATACTGACCACTATAATCTCTTAATAGATTGAAAAAATAACAGATATACGACATACTTATTGTAATGTATAGGTATGTTGTGTTAAAATTTGGTAAGTCTATGTAAAAATGAACCTATAAATCAATTGGTGAAACTAAGACCATGCGATCAATATTTGTCCAAATTTAGTTTGTTAAATTAAAAGATTTGTTATTGTTTATAAAATATATGGACGAATAAAGCCCATACAACTATTGTATAGTTGTCGTATGTTTTACCTGCTGTTAATGAAATAAATATATATATAAAACAACTAACTTAACAGCTTTAAGAAGGGAGATCCTCTTGATCCTTCTAAATACAGGCCCATATCCCTTACAAGCCATGTTGGTAAAATAATGGAGTGGATCGTTAACCAGAAGCTACAATCTTTCCTTGAGAGTAATACACTTATTAGTAGTAGGCAACACGGATTCCGTCGTAATATGTCGTGTGTTTCGAATCTAATTTATTTCTGCGATGTTATCGTCAGTCGTCGTAACTGTAACATTGACTGGATAGTTATATACTTTCATTTGAGCAAGGCCTTCGACAAAGTCCTTCATAGAAGCCTTCTCTTTAAATTGTCTAACATTGATATAAAGGGTCGGTTGTTAAAGTAACTAAGTTCCTGGTTGACGAATAGGATACAGAGTAGAGTGATCAATTCCACTGTTTCTGAGCCTAGTGACGTTACTTCATCTATTCCATAAGGTAGTGTACTTGGACCCACGCTCTTTAACATTTACATTAACGACTTATAAATAACTTTTCAGAAGATACATTCTTATACGCAGAAGATACGAAAATCATATGTTCTGATTTAAACTATGTCTACGATGTCTATGCCAACTGGAGAGTAACTTGGAGAATCCCTATAAATATTAATAAATCTGGCTTGCTTCCTTTCTCCAAAAAAGAGTTCATCCACCCAAGTTTTAAGGTGGTATATTATTACTTGAACTTTGGAATCTACATCTCTCGTGATTTAAAATTTAAGAGGCATATTCAATACAATACAAAGAAGGCCAATCGTAACCTGGGAATTATCAAAAGAAGCTTCAAAAGTCGTCACCCTTTGTTTATGATAAAATTAGATAAGCTTTATATCCTCCCAATTTTAATGTACGTACCTGAGATCTGGAATCCTTCAAGAAACTACTGATTGACTCCTTAGTAAAGGTGCAAACCAGATTTGTGTTGTTTTTTCCTTCATTGGGAGATAACGAGAACTACGAATGCAAAATCAAAAGACTTGGCTTCATCACTTTGTCTCATAGACGTGCAATTAAAGATATAATTACACTAAACCGAATTTTAGCAAAAAGATTAACCTATCTCCCCCAAACCTGGATAACTAAATAAAGGCTTTCTGTTCCACTAAACGAGACTCTCCACTCAAAACCCCATCTACCTACTAAAACCAAAGATTGACATTTTTAAGCATAATTTCTATTACAGATCTATTATTCTTTGGAACAAAATACCTTTTGCTTTCGCCAGGGGAGTAAGGCTGACCTCAACCGATTTTTTGTAAATTCTGTTACACTTTATTTTTGTCTGCCGTTTTTGTATGTTTTTGCCTTTAATATTTTAATATTTGTATTATAAATGCATCCCTATTTTTAAGAACCATAATTTTTATATTTTATAAAATAAGTCGACCTTTCCAGGCGTTGTTTATCGTCCCTGGTCGAAATATGTAAATATATCCTTAAGAACATGTAATCGTCGTAATACGGATAACCTCCTTCTTATAATGTGACCTTTTATTTACTTTAATGATCCCCCAAAGTGCTAACTGTCAAAATATCTAGAAAAAGTCGAGGTCCCTCTCTTCCAAATCCAATAATATAATCTTAACTCTGTGAAGTCATTTCCTTATTATTAAAATGTTGCAATAATTGAATTTCAAATATTCATTGTCACTGTCTCCAATTCCAAGATAGAAAAAGAAAGTATGACGTGTAGGCAAACTTATACAATGTACCCATCGTTCTTGATTAAAAATAAATCTTGCTCTACCTTTCTTGTTTCCTCACTTCTGACATGACATGTAAGAATGGAATGACAACCAAGTCTGGTTCTATAAGCATAAAATATCCTGATATCCTTCAGACATTTACCTTTGCAACTTTTACAGGAGAGCACTTGAAGGGGATAATCTGATATGTTATTTTCTTTATCCAATTCACTGGTACTTGGAAACTGGTAACGCCCATGCCTGGGTAAATTTCGTTTCATTAACTTACACTTAGATAAGAAGGTGGGGATAAAAGATCTAACTAAGATAAGATCGATATTATTTTCTTGGTGCTGCATATTAAATTCATTGAATTTTGTGATAATTGATTTTTGATGTCGATAACTAAGATTTTTATGCTACCAGAAGCTGCCTGTGGATTGCACAAAGCACTGCAAGTATACCAGGTACGGCTTTTCAAGAAACTGATGAAACAACAATAACGACCTGCCAAGGATGGCAGTGAACCATCTGTTGCAAGTGGGGTGTTTTTCTCTCAGAAAAAATTATCAATGAAATCAAATACTGACTCTCTTTTAGTATTTAATATAAGAGTTCTGACAAATATCATTTCTTGTACCCACTTTTCATCTTTGACAAAAACAAACGTAAGTAATAAGTACATATTCATTTCCTAGTAAAATGGAGTAATCTAACTGCAAGCTAAATTATGTTGCAACAAGAATGCTTCACAATTTAACTTTTATTTTTTCGGCCATTTAATCTATTCTTGCTTGAACTGAGTTATTAGTGAGAGGTATAAACTTTATAATTTGGCCTGGTGACTTATGTACAACATTGCGCATTATCTTTTTTACTTCCCAATTGTGTAAGCTTTATGAAATATAGCAAATATGTTCTGTAGTAGGAAGCACGCAAACAATTAGTGAATTCTTGTGAACAGATTAAAACTATATTTCTAATATTGTTTCGTACCTAGAACTTTTATCAAAGCAGTTGACAATTTGGTTTCATGACTCTCAGGGACTTTTGGCTGAAATAGTAAAAGAAATAAAAGATTATACAGTTTCATAATTACTGAACTTCCTTTAAGTACTTTCTTGATGTTGTAGGATACATAATTAGAGTTTTAGCTTATGGATCTTACTTTTTTGTATTTCCTCGTTTTTAACTAAAGTATAAGTATTTATGCTAAGTAATCTGTTTGCATTTGAGAGAAATAGTATACTGAGTATAGGATAAAATATAAAGGCACCAATAATGAAGTACAATAATACAATCTCGATAAAACGTACTTTTATCCTATCAAGAGGATAATATTCAACATAGTTATTCTTCATTTAATATTAGATTTTTTTTTAGCTTAATAGCTACCAATTTAAAATCAACACATCTCACAAGTAAAGAGTTTTTGTTGTTTTTACTTTTGGATTTATATGCTGTTTTTTTTTTCATTTTTTTATAAATCAAATTTTGTAAACAAAACAAAAAGTTCCCTTTTCTCCCTAACTTCTCCATAATATTAAGTTATTTCCAAAAAAAATTGTCGAGACCTGTAATAATCCTGAACTTATTTGGACGTTCGAAATAAAAAAAAAGTAGGATTTTAATAACGATAAGTTTGTTGAAGTTTTTATATTAAGACATAGCTAGCGAATCAGTCTTGGAAATCACTGTTAGAAACGAAGCCTCCAAAAACCCCACAGTTATATTTACCACTTGGAATACTGTATGGCCTTTTCCTGTTTTATTTTTTCATATCTGAAACATAAAAATTTGTCAATGGAATCCGAAATTTCTGTATTTTGAAATAAATTTTCTAAGAAATTATACGTAATTAAGTGATTTTTTTCACCTTGAAATAAATAAATAGAAGAAAAAAGGATAAAATATAGATTTTTTTTTTTTTTTTTCATATACATGTTT
Source organism: Lepeophtheirus salmonis (assembly GCF_016086655.4). Lineage (NCBI taxonomy): Eukaryota > Metazoa > Arthropoda > Copepoda > Siphonostomatoida > Caligidae > Lepeophtheirus > Lepeophtheirus salmonis. The sequence goes on along the minus strand of NC_052132.2, from coordinate 36,193,529 downwards.
TGAGATTTAATAAAATTCATACTGTTTATGTATATTTTTCTAAAACGTATAAGTTAAACAAAATGACTAATAGTTAATTTGAAAGTTTGATGAATACAATAATTTTCGATTATTAGAATAATGAACACATTTAATAGGAAAGTGAAGAAGTTATGGAACAAAGTAACTTTAAAAATTCTTAAAAAGTAAATATTTTAAAAGTTGTTTGAAGATATGTAAGAACAATGCCATTGGTAAAAGAAGAAGATATATCGACTGATAAAAGATGAATACATAGTTAATATACAAAAAAGGCAGGAGCAAAACTTAAAAAACTATACAATTAAAAATCTTGTTAACATCAACAACCTAATATAGGATTTTAGAGGGACAAAAATTATTACTGCTGTAGGGAGGAGAACGTTTAACATTTAAAATAGCATTAGTGCAAAGAAAATATTCTGACGTTATATTTAATATATAACATACTCTTTAATAGATACGTAAGGCCTATATCAAATCGGTTTTGACTTACGAGAAGGAAAATGAACACCACCAACAATAACAAAGGAGTTTCAAATAGTAAGATAGAAAATAATAAATAAAGTGCGACACCAACTAAAGCTTAGAAATCATACTGAATCTATAACCTAAGCATATATCAACAAGTAAAAACATCTTTTTAGCGAAGAATATATTGATTTAAATTCCTGAGGGGCTTGGCTGATTTAAGAAGAGTTGAAATAAATTTCGAGTATCTCTGAAATATCAAGAGAGATATCTGGGAAGAAAACTCGGCATAATATTTTACTTGAAATAGAAAAGCAAGAAGGAACAAATTTTACAAATTTGTCAACCTTTTACCTGACTGTTAAATTATTGGATATGAAAATATATGCCAGTCTTAGGTGTACGTTACACAAGTTGCTGCATTAAATTGTGACATGTACAGCTTTTAGGGATGTGTCTATCCGTCGACGTACCCTTAAGGCGAGTTGTAGTAAACACAAAATATAATTTGACTAAGCCTTATTAAATATTCCTCGAAAAGTAAGGGAGGAATTAATCCTTCATAGATAGATTTTAATACCACGACAATCTTCTGAAGAATAAATAAAAAAGAAAAACAACGCTAGCCCCAACAATTTTTACTTCAGTATTAACATAATATCTTATTAACAGTTGAGTTTTTGCATCAGTTTTTTTATGTCTTTTGTTAACCAGGACTACGCAAACAGTTCCAAATCTAACTTTGTACAAAGATTATATATAGTCACTGTAAGAGTTTGTAAAATTTTTAGAGCTTAAGGTAGTACAAAACGTTAAAAGTGCAAGATCGACCATAACTTTGGAACAGATTGAGGCACAGAATTCAAAATGGTGAAGATTTAATGAATATGCCTCATAAATCCAATATTGGATGTTATTTTTGTCTAAGTCTTGCCCATCTATATGTATAGTAAATTCTTCAACTAGTAAGATGTTACTGTGTAAACGTATTAAATAGTAGTTCACTTACACATTATTTTCTTTGAATTTTAATGTAAAATGGATTTGACAGCTTACTGTAATCTTTCCATTTTATCATAAATATGCAATAAGAATAGCAAATTTTCATTTTAGGTATTAGTGTAGTCTACTACTGCAGTAATGTAAAAAAAAAATACCAATGATTTTGCTGCAGATCTTTTTACTTTTTGGGGTTGTATAATTTATTTATTTATAATATACATATGAGCATACAATGTATAGCAAATATTAATACATTTAAAAGAAAAATTCCCTGTTTATTTGACAACTTTAAATTTTAAGTGTAAAAACATGTCAATTTGACTTGTTATTATGATGTGAAGTCATGTTTAAGTTACAAAATGTTTCAAGTAAACGTCTTTTTTTTTTCAATTTAATGTGATTGATTCTTTTGAACTAAGATTAAGAAGAAAAAAAATAAAAATTGATTTTCACGCATCACTGTAACCATTTATATATGTTTTATAACTCAAAAATACCATTAATTTCTTGTAATATTATGTTTCATTTCAAATAAAAGATATAAACAGGAATAACTACTTAGTAAAGATGAAGACTCAACGTCGATTGTTACAATAATTAAATATATATAATTTATCTAAAGAAATTAATTGGTACAAATTTAAGGATATATGGACTGGATTATTTTTCAAATTTTTAATAAATCTTGAGTAAATTCTGTTAAATGTCTATTCGAATAAAAATAATAAATTTCATTGCTGGGTTGTTTATTTTGACCGTGAGCGCTCTAGAGGCTAAAGTATAGCCTCTTATTATTATTTCTTCATTCTTCAGGATCGAACAAATATGACTAAATATAAGTATTGAGCAGTTACGTGTGAGTGTGCTCATGAGAGTAATACTTATGGTTTCTTAAATAATTATGTTTTTTATATTATTTAAGCAAATATTTTCTTCTAGTAGACACCGATTACTCTGGTCAATGCAAGTTACTGCCAAAAGTCTCTTGTAAATTGAAAATACATTCCATTGAAGTGACTCTAGTAATGAGAAAAGGTACAAACAGCTCTTATAGTTATAGATTAAATATGTCCATCCAATGGAAACTCAAGTTTTGACACTTTATTGAGTTATAAACAATGTATATAACTTTATTCGTACTGTGAACCTTATGAGATTATACTCTAAATGAAAATATTCTCGCTTAAGTAATGGATTTACAAATGGCCATACTGTGTTATCCTTATGGATGGCAACTTCAAATTTCAACCATCTATTTGACTTTGTGTTAAAATGATAACTGTTTAACGTAAAAATACATAATCTAAGATGCTAGTATTTCCAATATATACTAATGTTACATACATCCTAATTGATAAAACCAAAATTATTATCAATTCATAAAATATCCAACCAACATTCGACTCTACAATTACCCATTAAATTCTAATCGTATATGTAAAATGCATGTAACATTCATATTATTGATAATTATTTAGATTGTGTTGTCTCTCAGATTAAGGAGATCATACAATTTTAATTTTATTTGCAATAACTCATTATTATCACACAGTTAGTGTATTATAAACGTAAAAGAAAATAAGGCCATACTACATATTATATATAAAACATTCACAAAAAAAGATATAAAGGATGCCAGAAAAGAAATAAACAACCTCATGAACATGATCTAAAAACAGGATTTGACAAATTAGTTAAATAATCATCTAATCAAAAATATAAAACACTCACAACACGGATTTAAAAAAAACTATATTCATCAAGAGCAATGTAGGCTGCTATATTTGTGTGGAGTTTAATATTTTCCAAATTGAATCCTGCAATCATATTCGGAAACAAATTTGGATAATCCTTATTTTTTTTATTCTTGAAGTGATAATAAATAACTAAAAAGTGGTCACTAGTGCGTGAAAGCCACAACGCAACACTAAAGATGTGTTGCCGAGCTATATGTTCTTGTTGGACTTGAAATATAATTGAGGATTTATATCGCTCGAACCCTTCTTATAGTATTACTTAATACGGAGTAGGATTTCTGTTTAATTCCTTTTTTTTCTTGGCTGATCACAGCTAATATAATAAAACACTCTACTTTAAACCATTCTTCAAATTACTAGGGTGACTACAATGATTTTTGACTTATTTTTAAATTTGCAAAAAGGGATTGTTTAAGGTAGAAGAATAGCCATAAGAGCGACTTCTTTTCAGTCAAAACCTTATATAAACTCCAATCTTGAGCACTAAAGCTTTAAATTTAACATATATTTCAATTTCTATTAACTGATAAAGCTAAAGAAATAATGAAAAAGTGGGAACCAGTTTTAAATAATAGCAAACTGGATATCTGGAGGCGTTTGTAATAAAAATAATGAGTTTCAAGAATTTAATCTTTTTTTGTAAAGTTCCAAATTTCCAAAAAAAAAAAAAAAAAATCAATTCTTCCAACAAAAAATGAAATTTTCCGAAATTGATCGTTCTAAAAACACTGTTGGGCAAATGAGATTTAGAGTAAAGAAAACTTAGCTTTTAAACATGTACTTACTTGGTAAAGTTTATTACGGCCTTATTATATATATATATTTTAAATTATATGGGTAAATATCGACCCCTACATATATCTGGTTTAACACTTAACATCATTTTAAAGAAGCTAAAGTTTCTATATAAATATCATATAACAATATAAAGCAAATGTTTGATATGTCTCTTACTAAAGATATCGACAGCGTCGGACTCAAAATTTGGAGCCTCACTATATTAAGAATTTATCATTATTATTTTTAATAACAAGGATTCATTATACAATCAAACGATAGCTGAAACAAAAAAATATTTAAATCTCAGAGCAAAAAAAAAAAAAAAAAAAAAAAAAAAAAAAAAATGTGTGTGATCTCTTTCTGTGTTGGTGTAAGTATGAGAAGGCTGCAGAGACCTTTGACTTTTCTTTTCAATACGGCCTACCTACAACATCATGCAGTCCATTACAGTCCTAACCAGCCCAAAAGAATCAAAACCTCAGCACCCATAATTTGTTTAACTTTTGCTATATTGCCCTTCTGCAACCCGGACCTACACCCCTTAGAACATTATGGAGAATAATTTTGGCAGCATCTCTTATGGAACTTGGCTTTGCTCCAAGCTGTCATGAAAGCATGGACAAAGCTGTCGATCTGTTCATTTGCTTACTGCTTGTGAAAAAAGACATATTCAATAGGAATAGAGCTTTTAAAAAATATCACAAATTGGTTTTGAGTTATCTTTACTTGATTCTCTAAAAATCCCATTTTTCGTAATTTAGTCATGCTACTGTAAGTTTTGATTACCCACCCTGTAGTTAAAAAGTAATATTAAAAGGATGTCATTAAATGTGGGGTGATCTTGATTAGTAGGTTAACCGATTTTTAAATATATATATGAAATAGTAACTTTTGATTTTAACAATATGCATTGATGAGTTTGCAACCCTGTTGCTGACATTGTAATATATTAAAGTAAATTAAAATTAATGGACTTACTACAGAGAAAAAGAGAAATCATATTTTGTTTTGTCTTCAGCAACATTTTCCCTTCGTTCTTAGTTTCTTTTTGCCCTGAATATATGAATTTGAAAAATATACTAGTATATATACTGAATAAATATTATTAGAAGCACTATTAGTATGAATCCCAATTTAATGCATTTTATTTCTTTATTTAGCTATTTAAACTGTACATTTATGTAAATACGTATTCTTCCTCTATGTATACTTAACTCACATTATTAAATTTTCTTAGGAATGAAAAATTACATTTCAGTAAATATTTTGATAATCTACATTCATATACATATAATTGACAAATTGATTTTGTGGACAAACTATTGAAGTGAAATAATTGAATAAAGATGCATTAACAAAAAAATACAACTTGGTAGAGCGACAGTAAAATTAAAATTGTTGCATAATAGAGAGTGGTCAAGCTTGGACATTCAACGAAAAAACAAACAGTGTTCACGCTTTCTGTTCATTTTTTGAACAAATAAATAAATTATCAAGGGTGTTTATTATTGTCTATAAGGGGTTGCTTTTTGACTATTTTTTCCGAAGACTACACATCTTATTTTCTAGATTATTGGTATTATTATCATTATTTTCTTTGATTGTGGCTAAAATATAGTTTTAAATGTATATTCAAAAATCCTAGATCTGATTTTGCATTCAAAACTTTCAATTGCTTTGTACTTTGATTACTTTCTATGAAATGTCTAACCAGACAATTTGTAGTTTATTGACCATTCGTCATAGCGGGATCATTGAACTGTCCAAGTTGGATAGAGAGTTTTGTATTTGGCTGAAAAGATCATTTGCAGATATCGCAAGTTAAATAAAAAGAACAAATAAAGTAATAACAATTGGCTTGCATTTATTCTCTGAAATGGCTACAGATCTTTATTTATGGCATCTATAAACATAAGGAATACTTTTATAGTTGCTATTATCAGTTGTATTTCATTTTTTTTTTGTTACTTTCACTAAGTTTGGCACCACCAAGCGCTCCTGCGTCATCCCTTTTACGTTCTGAGGACATAATTATATATAGCAATAGAGGTACTGTTTATACCAGGGATGTTCAACCTGCGGCCCATATTGCCGGTCACTAAATCTTTAAGTGTAGCCCAATACTCATTCTTACTTCAAGCAATATTTTTTAGCAAATTTGTCCAAATAGCTTCAAAACGGGTTGAACGCACGTAATACGTACACTCATTATAAGTTTTTTTGACGTCATCTCGTTGTTGCGTCTTGAAGAGGGAGAGACACAAACTTATTTATAGGTGGAGAGATCCAGGATGACCGAGGGACAAATGAGAAGAAGGAATCACGTGGAGGAATAATATAACACTTGTTAAAGGAACATCTGTATTCTTAATAATACAAAACCCTACTCTAATTAATACATAAAATACAAGACTATTTATACAAGGTAAAATACAGTACTTTTAATACATATATATATATATAAAAGAAAATACAAGACGATAAGAAGAAGAAGTGGGAAGGAAATAAATACGAAATACATTAAACCACCCCCAAGCACCAAATCTATGACGGTGCTTGCACAGGTTCCGCTCCATGAATAGCAGCTTATAGATCCGCTCCATCCATGTTCAGGCGCAGACAAACCATTCGCTTTTGTACATAAATTTTTTATCTCCATAGACGGGCCGTGCTCTCAGCACGCGCACCGGAGGAAGGAGAACACTACTCCTCATATAGGTTTTAGGGACACAAGCACCCTGATCGTCACTGGGAGAAATAACCTTCACCCTTATTGAGGTTTTAGGGACACGAGCACCCTGCTCGTCCCTGGGAGACATATCGATCTTGCTGGATGTACCCCCATCCAACTCGGGATGATCAAAGGAGAGACCATTGCATATCCATTATCCAATGATGTGAACGAGAGAGTAGGAACAACAGAGAATCAAAACATCGTAGGATTAAATCCACTTTTAATGATGTGGTCCCTGACACGGACACACACTTCACTTTTTGTAAGTGACCACGGTTCTCTTCTTTTCCTCCACGAGGCCCAAACTGAGGCACAGTCCATATTGATCCGCCTTCCGCAGACGAACGAGCGTTCTTCCTGTCGACGAAAAAGGGCTACCCAACTCCAACAGGGCTAGCTTCGCCGACTATCCCGCAGCAGGGAGGTCACGTGATCCTGATCCCATCCTCGTCGCCAATGTTGCGTCTTGACGAGGGAGAGCCAAAAACTTATTTATAGGTGGAAAGATCCAGGATGACCGAGAGACAAATGAGAACAAGGAATCACGTGGAGGAATAATATAACACCTGTTAAAGGAACATCTGTATTCTTAATAATACATTACACTCGTATTTTCTGAGATTCTCACAGCATTGGCTTCGGCAGTGGGGTGGGGGCTGGGGGCCTCCCGAGTATATCTCTGAAAAATTTTCGCTCTTGGGAAAAAACTTTAATCATAAAACAATTTTGAGGATTTATTTTCTAAAAAAAGAGAATTCGATGAAATTGTGCATTTGAGCTATTTCAACCCCCCAAAAAATAAAAAAAAAATTGGCCTCAATTTGAAATAAATATATATCTAATAAAATTTTTTATAGAGCCTTTTTTTATACAATTTAATTAAATAGGTTCTGTGGCCCATTCAAATATTTAAAGCGTTAATGCAGGCCATTATATTAAAAGTCAGAACATCCCTTGCCTTTATATCTCTTTTAATTTTTAACCACACAATTTGTAATTTTGTAGTAACGTACTATGGTGCTCTGTATCTTTTCTCTCTGTGGTGTGGGGTCCCAATTTTAACAAAATAGTTAGGGATTATAATTAGAAATGAATAAATACGTAGAAAATTACAATCTTACATATTTCATAAAACGATAAATGGGCCTAGTAAACAATGGAAGATTTAATTTGGTGTGATAGGCAATCGAACAGGGCCAATGTGAATAATTTGGTGCCCTATGCAAGATATTTGCCACTAATGTATATTTTCAATTTCATACTCTGACACAAAGCTAAATATATTATTTGCTTTAAACATTTATTATATTCTGAGAAACAATAAAAACCTCTATTAATATAATAAATAATGAAAAAAAGGTTACATCAATAGCCAATGCAAAATATAAAGTTGAAATATGTACGAAACAAAAAACTGTAGACATGTGTTACAAAATAAATTATTAAAATATTACAAGAGAAAGAAAATATGTATACCGTTAAAATGCATTTCTTAACTGGTAGGGCAATGCAATCAGGTCGAGTTGTAGTCGAAAATATAGACAAGTTGTAAGGGTCTAATTTGGTCCTCCCACATGGTAAGCACCCCTTACCCCAAATTCTTGCATTAATTTCTATAACAAAAAAAACAGAACCACCTGTCTGAAGAAGTTAACACTATAGACAGACTAAGATCACTATGGGTATATAAGATTAGAAAGAGGTGTGAGGTAAAGAGATCCCTTAAGCCCTCTACTTTTTATCCTTTCCATCGCAAGGCTTCAAAAAATTATGGATGCCAAACTGGAGGAAATGGTTGTTGGGGAGAAGGAGTTACCAATATATTTGTTGCAGACGGTTATACCGTCCTTCCTGGCAGAAAAAAAACATCACGGAGAATACTTCAAAGCTTCACAGTATACTTGACAACTTTCGAAAGAAGTCAACCCTGAAAATAAATATATTTAAGTCTCAATTGATTAAAAATATGTCCACAATACCTCATACCCTAAAATTGTTCAAACTAGCGAAGACAGTTGTGGGAAATCCAATCTCATTTAGAGTTACAAGTACTGAAAATATAGAAAGAGTCAATGAAAATTTAGATCATTCAATTCTACAAACAAGAAATCATAGACTCACCATTGTAGAGCAAATTAAATGCTGGAATATGGTAGTCATTCCAAGAGTGAACCATATTCTGAGATGTACTAACTATAACAGAACACATAGTCAAGTATGGAGGAAGAACGGGAGGGAACTTATTCGTTTACCCTGAACAGTAGGAACAAAAAGACTATTCACTCCAAAATGTCTAGGCAGTCTTGGAATTATTGATACTAAGCCACTATGGAGCATCTTATTGCTATCATTGCTAAAGAGAGTTACCTGGCTTATATTGCCATGGTACCGAATAATGCACATGGGGAAAAAGAAATTAAATATTCACCATAAAAAGAGATTGAAAGCATACTCACAGAGAAAAAGAAGATGTATTGGATCAAGGTAGGAAGATTCAAAATTGCTTGAATTAATGTACTGGCTTGAGACAATTTTGAGGCTGCCATAAAATTACCTAAGACTATTTTGAGGCTGTTCAAAAAAGACGAATAAAGGAAGATATCACTAAGTCGATGAATCTCCTCGCCAACGTCTTCCCCGCGGCTCCTAGGACCATCAAGAGAGATATAAATGACAACATGGGGTTAGTGTCTTTCACAATGACGCCATCCCCCTTTTTATAGAGGGTATGTAAGCCAGGAGGCTCGAGAGGTGGAAGAAAATCCTCACATGGATCAAGGCTAAGTGGTCAATTGTGAAAATTTTCTCTGATAAGATGATTTTCACAGTTGATCAATTCTACTGTCTGTTATTTTTCAAGGCTGGACAGAAATCGGACAGGAGGCCTACTATAAGGTGCTTAGGTACAACATTTTGTCAATAGCTAAAGACCAACTACTTGGAGGGTAACTACGTGTAGATATAGGACGGTGCCTTCTCTCATACGACCGTCAAGTGCCAAAAGTTCTGCGCAGATAACATAGGTCGATTCTGTTCCAAAGAGATATGTCCCACTTCCTCACGAGATTTGAACCCCCTGACCTATATGAGGCACTTTGGAGAGGGAAATCATCAGGACTTCATACCTAAATGTGGACTCATTGAAGTTCTCCTTAGTGGCTTTATGGGACAACTTGTAAGAGTTATTTGCCATCAACTCCTGCTCGTTTAAAGGCTGTAATTAGTAATGAAGGTGGCCTATTGAGTAAAATAAAGTTTTTCCTAAAACCTAGACTACATGTTTTGTTAACATTATTTTTTTGCCTATTATTGAAAATATAAAATTATGCAAGTATTTCTAAATCCGCTCTCGAGTCAATTTTTTGCTGTCCTATTCTGTATATTGCAACCCTTTAAATTTCAGCACCCCTTTGATTGTCTGTTTTGATATTCGTAAGCTACGCCATTGAGACTCAGTTTTATATATTGAGAAACAAAAACGGCTTTATATATTAAAGAGTATTTTGTAGGTTGGAATTTTATACTAAATAAATAGTAAATGAATAAACAAATAATTCAAAAATGAGCAAAGGAACGGTGAATGGAAAGTTTTTACAATATAAACGATAGAAAGGAAAAAGGGTGAGCAGGTACAAGTCTGAGAGTGATACAAATTAATTATTGCTTTTTCAAAATAAAAATTAGGTGCTTATTTAGGATTTTTTAAGAAGCCGTTTGTACTACTGATTATTTTAGAATACTAGCTTTCAAATATTAAACCAGCATGTTTCAGATGTAGTATGTGTGTGGCGATATCATAAAAGCAACCTGGATTACTTTTTTTTTGCAATATTGCGACAGTATGATAGACGTATCGTTGTGTTAAGTACTATAACTTATATTAATTCAAAAAATTGTTAAAGTCCTTAGGAGCCGTGGTTTTTAAGGTTAACTGAACCTGATAAAAATCAGTTATTTGGTAAAACTGATCATAAAAGATACTAAGACGTCGTGACGTGTTAATTATTTTTAAAGAATAGTGTATAAATATTCACGTTGCGAGAATAACGAAAAAAAAAGGGGATTAGTTGATTAAGAATAATCCTCACCAACTGAAATAGATTATATTGATGGCATCAAAATTTGATTTGAAGTTCAAATACAGCACTATTTGAATTGACAGAACTTGTATATAATATGTTCATGTAAAAATTTAAACAAATATCAATTATATTAATAAATTGTGGGACAGTTTTTCAGCGGTTTAATATTGTATTTGACTCTTTTCTCTCTCTTATAATGCGCTTTTCTCTGCTTCATCAAAAAAATATCCATGATTGCTTTTATGTTAACGCCACACATATATATGCACTTTTAAAAGGATAGATGATGATGATGCAACGGGTAATTAAGAGGCCCTCCTTATTTTGTCTGAAATAGTTGAGTAAAAATAATGAATTTGAGCTGAAATTATTGTCCGATACATATCAGCAAAATTACTCTTGAATAATGGCATATATCGATCATTATACCTGCGGTAGACTTGATGAAGACATTGTTTTGAATTTTAAAACAAGTTAACGACTCCCTTGCAACGTGTCTTTCTTATTTTATAAGAGTTTTAGTCAACATTTTCTTAGGACTTGCACAATAGGAAGAGCTTATTAATTAAATGTTCGAAATAAGATGTCCTTAAGGTTAAAAAATGTCATTCTAAGTTTATGAATAAGATGGGCTAACTTAGACCTTTTTTTTGAAAACTATTTAATTGTAGCTCAACGGCCCTAAGGATAAGAATTTTTTTTTCACTTTAAAAATGAATAAATATACTTTTGCTTTGAAATCATCTACATAGTACACATTATAGTTTAATTATTCAATATAACTAATTTACGTTGAAAAAAATTTATCAATAATATTGTACATATTTTTATGTGAACATATGTGCATGTGTTTCCAAAAAAAAGATAAGTGTAGTTACCTTAAATTAAGTTTTTCACAGAACAGACTTTATTAAGCTTATCGTACCCCACCAAACAGTTCTACTAATAAATACCAAAATGACCAAGTTTATTTAGATTAACAAAAAAATGTAAATTTTAATGATTTTGACCTGGGTGACCATTTTATGACCTTTAATTGAGCAAAAAGAAACCTATGTAATCAAATTTTATGAAATGAGTCTGAAATTTTGTTATAAAAAGGCTTTACAAAATAAAATTTGAGGTCAAAAACAGATTCTTTTCTCAAAAATGGTAAAATTTTAAGAATTTAAGGCCCGTTAGCTACCTTTAAATATATTTTAACAAGGTTTAAAGTTAGTTAATAATATTTTAAATACTAAAAAACACCTTTTGAGTCCTAAGTACCTCATATTTCGAACATTATATAAATAACCTCTACCCTACTGTACAATGTACCATATTACCTCAAACTAAGCATGTAGAGTTTTCTTGAAATGTGTGTCCTCGCAACTTCATATCCTAGCCCCCCTCAGTCTTCTAATTGACATCATTAGATCTTTTTGATCGGCTGTATACATCTGTAATAGGTCCATCAGCCTCACTCAATGGATTAGCTTACAGCATCATTAACCTACATGCGTTTTTTTAATAATCTAGATCAGAAATTTGCTTTTGCGATTTTGGAAATCTTTTTATTTCAACAGCGTACTATGATGAAACAAACTATCTTGTGTTTTTTTGTGTTTGTATCAACATACGAGTATAATATCTTCAATTTAACATGTCGTACATCATTTAAAAGCTTATACTTTAAGAAATTCACTAGTCTCAACCCAAATAAGAATTTTTTTTTATAAGGGTAAATATAGATGTAGCGGATTTATGTAGTTTATGTAGTTATATTGGCGGACAGTTTGGACGGCAAAAATATGGTTAAGGCACTTGAGATATAAAAAAGAAAATATTATGAAATTTTGTCTAACTTCAGGGTATGGATGATTATTTTGATGCAATATATTTGTAACCTTTAATACAAAAATTTTAGCACTTGTGTTCTGATTACTTTTTGGCCTAAGCAAGCCATTTATAACATTTATTTTCATACACGTCTTAAGTCAAATAGAAAATAATTATAAATATGAATGGGCAATGTAGGACTTTGGACAACACGCACACAAAAAATATTCTTTTGTTTTAAATTCATGTTGGTTTGATTCACGGAAGAAAATGTAGATACAGCAATTGGACTCCAAAGACTTCATAGTTCAAATTGAGAAAACTGAGTTTTCAATGAGCATAGGTTATTTGACATTAAATTAGTCTTCAAATATGCCTGGCGTGGAAGAAAGAAATAATCACTGATATACCTTGAAGTATCTAAAATAGGAGTATTCATTTTTAAAATAAATATGAAAATTTCATAGTATTTTTTAAATGTTTCTTTAATTTGTCAGATGGACTCGTGCCAATATGCTGAAATAAACCTTTTACCATTACTGTTATTCCTTCTGACCTAGTAATTATTTTTGATTTCTATATACATAATATACATTCCCTTCTTTTGAAGTGACCGTAAATCAGACATTCACACATTAAGTTCAAGAGAATAATTAGTCTCGCGGGCATTGTCCAAGAAAGTTAGTTATACTACGTCACCTCATTACAGTATTTTATGTTTATAAACCGAAATTCCATAATTTAAAATATTCTTGCCGGTGTCCGTCTGAAATACCATTTTTCAGAGAAGAGGAAACCGCAATGTGTATTCAGTCAAAATAAGGTAGCTATTAGGTAATTTAAGACTATGATGCATATTTAGAAAAGTTTGATACTAAAATGAGGAAAATGTAAACAAAATAATTTGGGAAGTTTCTTATCTTCGAAAATAGTTATACAAACATGGGAAAATTTTAATTTCATGTTCTCGTGGGCAAAATTTTAAAATTTACTCAGTTTGGCGTTTTTACAAATGATTTTTATTTTTAAGCCTGAATAGGATTATTGAGCCTTTCTAATGTCCATTCTAATGCAAACCTTCGCATATTATTTATTCAAAATCTAAAGTAGAAAGATAATCTCTAATAACTACTCAAATATTACGAGTCTAAAGATTTGTAGAGTAATGAAGTTAAATTAAGAAGCAAAAATATTGGATGTGCACTCACCTAACAAATTTACTTAGGGTAAAAGTAGGTTCACTAATAAATGATATATTAAAAAAGTTTTAATTGTATGAAGAAAAACATTTACAAAACCTTTGATTGTCTAGGTAAAACAGTAAACAATTAAAATGCTGATAAATGTGTCAAAAACTATAGATATTGATCCTCATACAAATATAATCAATTAGCAAAAATAAATGTCAAACTTTTGTGTAGGAAATTTTATAACTTATACTTTTTCCTTGTTTTGTTGATCCATCAAATGAAGTAAAAGAATTACTTCCGAAGGAAATTAGATTATTTGAAAAAATATAATTTTACTTTCTATTGATCCGAAGAATTCTAATAAAAAATGATATCGACATTTATGCCAATATTTTGAAAAAAATAACAAATTTTTAGCTAGTAATTTTATCTCTGTAATACATTCACCTTCGGAATGTCTAATCTATGTAAACTTTAATAGCATTCCTTTATCTATGTGAATTTGTGAAAGCAAAAGATATAATAGGTAATGTAAGACAAATTACTTTCAATTTTCTTTAGAAAGTAGAAATTTCTAGAGTCGAATAAAAAAGTGTTCAAATTGCACGTAAGTAATCAATAAATAGAACAAGGTGTTTCCAAAAAATAAACCATTTTTTTAAAATGAACAAAAATTAATGCATTTTATTACAGTAGGCCACATGAAAGTCACGTAAAATAATATTTTTTATTTTATCCTTTTAATTGGTCAGATGGAACTAACAAAACTTTAATAAATCTTCTTTGAATTAATATAATTCAAGTGGGATAATTACAAACCAGTAAACAGGAAAAATATCAGTTGAAATAATGAAAGGACTTGGCAATATGAAAGTGAACAATTTTTTTTGTATTTTTGTCATTTACAGCCGTTGTTTAACAACAAAATTTAAGCACATACTAAGGTAGCCGTTCTGAAATATTTTGGTGCTACCCATAAGTGTCTGGCGTCACTTAAAAAAATGGGATCGAGCAACGAAGTATTCATTCCACAATCGTGGAAAAGGCAAAGCGTCATTTTTGCTATCTACGCCGGACGAGACAATGTTGTGGCATGGTATATCCAAAAAGTTTTGATATTTTCCTTTTGATAAAATGATTTCTTGTTAATATATATTTTTTTTCAAGTGCATTGTCATTGTTGGTTCTGCTACGTTTTCTTACCATTCTATCCTTTCATAATAATATTCCGCTTGAAACTGAATAGTTTGAATTCTCAATTTTCTAACCGTTTCTGAATGATTGTTCTTCCTTGCTCCCCATATCCGATGCTACCCAAATGCAGAAATTTGGCTTCGTCATCGATTATCATAGACATCAAAATGTTTTCAGGATGAAAAAGTGGCGATTTTGTTATATAATTGGCTTGACTATTTTTTGGGTTTAAGGACACAAATTTCTAAGTCATTTGATTGATTCAAATGGGTATTTAGATGGTTTAGTTTTTATTTTGAAACACATCGGACCATATACATTCATTATAAAGTATAGGTTTTAAATTTATACCTTATTTTCATATCCCAAGGCTACTTTTCCACCCTATCCTTAATCAAAATTCGAAAAAAGTTAAAAATTAAACCGGTCTACTGTACAGGTGCTTTGTCTATAGAGTAAGGAAATGTAAATGAGTATTAATCATCAGCAAACCGTGCTGATTACAAAAATATTAACCTGATTTTCTTAATTATTTTTTGACCTTTTTGGAACTACAAGCTCACTGGACCTTAACACAATGAACTTTTTTGTGTGTGACGCAGTTGAATCAAACATCACTAGAGGCTCCTGCATTTCAAAATCCGCTCTAATGCCGAGGATTAATCATAGGAGACTTTCAGGAAGATCTGCTTTCGTTTTTGAAGTTTAGTCGAAAATCTCAATGTTACCAAATTTTATTTAGTTTTCCCTTGCAATTGGTTTTTATCAAAATTGAATGATAAGTTTAGAACAAAATCCACAACTAAAAAAACTCTTCTTTTTGGTTAATTAGAAGTTGTAACCTAAAAACTAATTAAACTCTAGAGCGTCATTATATAGACAAATTGTGACAAAGTAATTAAAATTGATTTAAAAAATATAAACCCAGTAAGAATTACATTACATTTTATGTAAGATATTTTTGATGATTTGAAATATGATGCTATGTGCTTGTTCATAATGTATATATCCTTATTTTGTAGAGTGATTCTATTGAGTTTATTTCATAAAAATTGACCAGCTTGATTGTTTTAAATCTTTATTTTTTCCACTCGGCTCAAAATTATTAGTGTACCTATAAATAAAGAATTATCGGACTCTTTTTTTTTTTTTGCGTCCATTTAAAAAAATTTAATCTCAACAAAAAACAAAAATGCATTAATACTCTCAAGACTTTTTCTACAAAATGTTATTAATATCTTATTTTCTTATCCTGTATAACCCATTATAATTAAGATCACACATAATATTTTTCCAAGAGCAACCTAGACACTATTTATTTATAAATTTAAAACCTAGTGTTGAGTAGTTTATAATGGAAGAAACTACTTTTAAAAATTAAAGAAGGAAAAGTAGCGGTTCGGTGGGCTTTTTCTTTTCTTTTTTGTTGATTATATGATGGCTTCTAGTAGTTTAACTCCTTTCAAACCCACAAGGAAATGAAAGGAAAATCGATGATAACTATAGTTAACTCTTGATCTCTTTGATCATATTAGAACTATTTTGAATTATGTTTATAATAATTTCAACAGGTTTGCCAGAATTTACAGGACACTGGTGTCTCTCAGGGTATGAACAGTATTTTTATTATGTATAAACAAAATACTAAAGTTACGCTATGGATTTGAATTCTTACCATTTTTTAACTATTTTGATTTACTTTTTATTTATAATTCAATTAAGTAATCATTAAACTATAAAAAATTGATTAAAATTAATATAATATGTGAAAAATAAGGAAGCAATTTCTATCTTTTGACAAAGTTCGATTTTCTATATAATTGCTTTCATAGTACGCATATATTTTCCTTTTTTGTTCTAATTCCGTTAAATTTCTACGATGATTGTCCATTATAAAAGATACATTTTTTCTTTTCGTTGGTCTAGACAATTTGGTTGCCCGCTTACTTCCGTCATAATATTTAATCAGACTCTTTTCAATTACAAGTTGGAAGTGAAGAAGCAATAATTTATTTGGATATTGAATTTTATAAACGTTATAGTTTACTATATCTAGAAAATCGAAGAAAATTCTTTGATAAAATTGTGTTGATGACTGAATCTTAGTAGCAAGGAAATTTGATCCATGTGATCGACTCCCCCATGCCTTTGTTGTAGAGCTTAATCAGATTGATTATCAATGGTCTTAATATATATGTTTTTTAACTCATTTACATCAAAGGAAAAATTTCAAAGTATCATAATAACGACGTGAACGTTGGCTTCTTCAGGAATAAATGAAGCATCTTATGGATTCGTTTCTGTGGTAACCTCTTCATCAGCTATGACTGAAGTATTATAATCATATAATGAATTGTCAATGTCTGCTTTATCAACACTGTCTGGTTTGTCTAAAATACTATAAATTGTGTTACTAATAGTGCTGCTGCTGATGGGATTTTTTAAAGAGAAGTACCGTACTTTCGGCCATATCAACCACTTTTCCTACCTCCGATTATGTGGACTTTTCTCTTTGAAATCAAAAATTATTGATCATAGCAACTTGGGCTTAATATGGCAATAAATAATTATTCCTTTGAACAGGACATTAGTTAATGGGATTGTTCAAAGACTTTCAGAACACTTAATTCAATTTTATCAGGTATTCTGTATAAGACTACTTGCGGCATTAGAAAGTATTTAGTCGTTGATGAAAGTCACATATATTATTGAAAAACATTGTCAACCTTCAAATGCTTCCCTCCAAAACTAATGTCAAAAATGTCTTCACCATGTTAATTATTTCCAAAAGTTTAAATACTTCAAAATACTTTTTGAATACTTAATTACTTTTTTATATTTATTATGCTTTTAATGAAGGATATTTTGAAATGAGAATAACTACTGTGAAAATTATGATAAAGTTAATAACATGTAAAAAAAACATTTATTTCAATCAACATGATCGACAATAAGATAAAAGAAAATAAAAGTGGGGTCAATTATGTCTTACTCCAGGAATATAATTAACTCACAGATAAATTTAGTAACGTATGGGACACAACTTTCATTGTATTTGAAGCCCTGGCAAATAATCACTGAAGGTAGATCCCTTTTTCCATAAAAAATGGGGTGGAAATTATCCCATCTTGCATCGAAGGGCATATAAAGAATACCAACATAAGTAATTATTCTTTTTACTCAAATTAACCACTAAATTTTTATATTCCTTTAAGACAATTAACTTGGGAGGGGACAAGCAAGGCTGTTTAATCTTTCCCACTTCTAATTTATCGACTCGAGTTGACACAACACTAAGCTGAAGGTATTTTTCAAGATTAAATAAACATAAAAAGTATGTTATATATTTGATTTTTTCAAATATTCAATATAATTAACTTTAAAGGAAAGTTTTACTTTTTTTTTAACAAAGAAAAAAAAATAATTATCTGTTTGTATCTATGATTCTTTATATTTTATTTACTTTTACAATACTTAACAATACCAAGGAATACTTTATACATAGAACGTGCACTTTTTATATTTGCTTCTTTTGAACCTGGCTAGATAAAAAAGCCGAATATAGGGGGGAGGGGGGGTTATAGTACAATATATTATTCTATTCCCGAAACATAAAAATTGTTCTTTGGAAATCAGATAGGAGCTTAAGTTTGAAATCAAAAAAATGAATACTGTCTCAAAAACAACTATATGAGAAAGGAAATTTTTTAAATTTAATTACAGACTATAAGTTAGGGGCAAAATAAATCATCAATGACAATTATATTATTCTTTTTTTCTTTTTCTTTTTTTCAAATGCAAAAAATAATATTTCCAAATGAATATTAGATTTGCAGATAAAATAAAGTTTTTAGAATTTTTTTGTAGATTTGTTTCATATAAATTTGAAAAATAGAAATTGATGCTCTACTCAAATATCTGTAATTTTATAAATATTTTTTTTTTTCATCAATCGACAAATTTCATTTCGTAAAAAAAAAAATGCCACAAAACGATGTATTTTGGACATAAAATTATATATTCTTTCACACTTTAATATTTTACAATTTTCAAAACATAATGTAACATAATATTTGCTGTATTTGTAATATATATTTTTTGGTTATACAAGTACATAAAATCTTGGTAGGTATGTGTTATTTTTTACTCCCCTCGATTTTATTCTCAAATGATCTTCTACGTGGGCCCACATCACGAAAGTCAAAGATGTTTAATTGAATCCATTACAAAATGAAAACTAAGTGCCCTCTTTGTGTTCATGACCAACGAACCTTTTGTTATCCTTGATACATTAATTACAACATTGGCTTAGGGATTTTTATGTTTCATTTTGAAACTATTTTACAAATATAAAGGTATTTGGAGAGGTTAAATTTGTAAAAGTAACTCTGGTATGTAAAGTCCATCCAAAAAAAAATATTCACTTCCCTTAATTTGATCAATTTTCAAGTGTTTTTTTTTTCTTTTACCATGTCAGATATATTTAATAACTGTATGTTATTAAATTGAACTTTTCTTCCGTTAATTTAATTTATTTTATTTGTATTTCTCATTATTTTTCCGGGTTTCATAAAATAAATATATTTGTGTATCAAAAGAGGTAATTTCTGTGTTTCTTTCAATTTTAAATATTTAGAACTTGACATAAATAATGAAACGATGATTCAAATATTATTATTGTAATTTTAATTATGTATTTTGTATAAAAATATTTACGTAAATATTACATTAGGGGTTATTATTTTTAGTCTCCTTTCCTACAACTTTATCAAGTATATTATTATTTAACATATTTGCTACATAGCTCGGAATGTTCGAATAAAAAAAAACCACAAAAATATAAAATAACTTATTTTTTTAATGAAGAGAGGCCACACAATTTAAAGAAAAAATATAATTTTATGTTGGTAGTTGATTGCGTGTAATCTGTTACAAATGTACACGTAAATATACTCAATGACATGTTACATTTTTATGCTTCATTGTATTTACATATGTGTGTTCAATGTTCATGTGCTTCAATCATACATTAAGAACACATAGCTTTTGCTATACACATTCATTGCCACAGACGAGTATACTCTCATAAAAGTCCCCTTTATTTGTCATATCGAAGAGTACTCGCCCTAAAACTATTCTGTGTCACTGCAAATAGTGAACGAATTTTGACGTGCTCAACTTTATCAAGATTTTCATCATCAAAAATGTTGCCAAAAAGTTGTGAAATCGACGTAGGTCATGGCCCACTCACTCGGGAGAAGTTATTCTCTTGAACTCAATGTGCAAAGATTTGCATCCCGGTCATTCTTAGAAAAAGAAATATACTTAACGTATATGGACTTTACACAATGTTTCTAGGTTATATAGAGTAAATGTTATACTATAATGTTTACTTTTTATCTTTAATCAGTGCAACTCCATCTAACCAATGAAAGGCATATTAAGAAAAAGTACTTGAAGTAATACAATTAGACTTTAATTGCACGTTTATTTTACTTTAAATAACCAATTAAATCTCAAATTGGCCAATCTTGGTCTCCACCATGGCCTCAGTCCTCGGCGTGAACACTTTGAAGGTATTTGTTACGTATTTTTCAGATATGTCAGCCCACTCCTTCTCTATGGCAGCTTTTAGGTCATCTGCATTCCTATAGGAGGTGTTAAAGGCTTTTCTCTCTATGTTGTCCCAGATCCCATAATCAAAAGGGTTGCAATCTGGTGAGGACTGAGGCTGCATTGACCAGAGGCATACATTGCAAGCTTTACTTAACACCACTTATGAGGTGTTTTTTTTTGGCTTTGTGGCTTCTACGCTTCTTCTCAAAGCTCTTGTTGTCGTTCTTCAGCTTTTTAATCTTTGTAAGGTGACTCTTGGAGTGAGAGAAAATGCAAGTTATATCGTCATAACTTATTCCCACTTCAAGTAGTGCAGACGCACAATTTATTTTGGCCTACATCCCAGTGGTTCTTGGTCTGATCAAGAAATTTATTTTAAAATAATTGTTTTGTCTACACTTAGCTACCAATTAATTTAACAGAAAAACATCGGTAAAGTAATTAGTAATTCAATAAATTATTTCCAAAGATTTGTTTACGACTCTCTGGGACGAGCTTTATTTATAAACAAAGATCAGGTAATGAAAGTGTTTCCAATGGTACTTGATTCGGCAATTACTTCTTTGTTCACTAGAGTCGTGAATTATACTTGCATTTTACAATAATAAAAGCTATGTAATCTCCATTAATTATTCCTTTTCATTGAATCATGAATAGGGAATAAAAAATTTCATATGTTATAGGGGAAAGTGACAGAAAATTAAGATACATCTTAAGTGGTAAACATGATACTAATAAGAGAAGGAACCTACTCTAGCTAAAAACGTACTTTGCATCTTTGTTTTATAGTGTTGACTTGCCCCTAAATATATTTCTCTTTTTTAACCCTGCATTCAAGGTTCCAAAAAAAAGTACATATCATAAATATATTTTAACTCGTTTGACTATTTTAAATAGATGTATATCTGTTGTGTAAAACTTTGGTCTGTCCAATTTGAAGTTTTTCCAAGGAATTCAGTAAAACGTCTTACAACTTTCCCGGTTCACCCTACTCTATATAAAGTGATTATGTTGAGTTTTTCCTTTAGAATTGATAAATAATAGTTTTTATTCAGCATAATAGTATATGAATAAGTTTTAGTTTATTTTGAAAAGAGTGACGTTTTACATATTACATATTATATTTCATATTAGATAAATGTTTTGACCTTGTTTGACTTTAACTTCAAAGGAATTACAAACTAGGAGCTCCAATATATTATGCAATCTATTTGAATTTATTTTTTAATTATATATCTTAACAAGTTCAAACTAATTTGACATGAACTGGAGTACGATAACTTACGTTTAATCATGGGTCAATTTTTAAATTAAAAAGTACTCTACAATGTACTGTAATGAAATTAAGTAGTTAAAAAAAGTGTTTAATTAATTACTTAATCAAAGTGTTAATTTTACTGCTTGTGAGTGTATAATATTTTTAGGAAAAAGTAAGAATACTAGCGAAATCTTTCTTAAATTATGTAAGACAACTCTTTATTTGTATCCATCTTTAGGATAAATACAAAAAAAATTAAATGATATCTTTTACGGAGTCAGGACGAGTTCTTTAATAATTTGGATAATTGATTTGGCAAAAACGAAAAAGAAAACCAGCTCGACCTCATCACTTGGTTGTAGTAGATAAAAACTGTTGGAAAAAGAGGAAAAATCAAGACTACGTATCGTAAGTGATCAAAAACTATTAATGAAAATACTTTTTCATCTAATTCATCAGCTGGCAACAATATTTTTCTATTGATTTGAATCTGAAAATTCCACCGATCTTCACACTATAGTTGAAAGTACAGAGTAAATAAAAGCTCAAAAAATGATTAAGAAATATTTTACTACTCCAAATTTAGTAGATGCATTAGATAGGTGTCAATTAAGTATGAAATATAAAGTATTTATTTTTGAAGTAAATATTGATTAATTGGGATTGGATATATAGGAATTTCCTTTTTGTAAGTTTTTTATCTGAAAATCGAAGGATTGGAAAAACACACACAAAAAAAACTTATTTTAAAGACAAAGTACCAGATGTTGTTGCTTTACATTGGAATGGAAAACTAATGCCGCCTTTGAATAACTGGAAGATTAAAGAAAAACGTTTGCCCATTGTCAGTACATATGTAAATAAAGAAAAAAATATGGTCCATCCAAGGTTGGATTATTTAACAGGAAAAAAACAGACACTTGCTGTCTTGAAAACAATCCTAGACTGGGAACTCAAAATAATAAAAAAAAAAGTGTGCAAGTTTATTTATTAGAATATTATTGTAGTGAGCTATCAAAGAAATATTGAAAGATGATTACATGGATCTAATAGAACTACTTATTATATTTTTAGGTGAAAACAATGATAAAAATTAAACAATAACCTTTTGGTCCATGTACTAAGCTTGTTGAATGGAGAGACCAATATACTCTCTGAAAATATTCTTATCATGTGCCCATCTTAAAATAAATAAAGACAATTATATATCGTTGTAAATATATATATATATGTTTTTTCATTGAAACAATACACGTTGAAGCCTTGGATCTAATATATTTTAGAGGTCTAACTAAAAAAAATGATTCTGCTTGTTAAAACCATTGAAAGCTTACAAAAAAAAAAAAAAAAAAAAAACCAATATCAAAAGCTGCCTTAAAGAAGCTTAATCATCATTTATGGTATTGGACTCATGAAAAAAAATTGTCGTAAATTTGAGAAATGAAAATATCTCGGCACATGGCAAAAGATATGTTGCATCAAATGAAGCATTGATGGTTCTTTGTTTGGTGCATAAATATTTTAAAATCTATTGACAACTTTATTTATTGTTTCATTAACAACATGTCCATCATTATATGAAATTTGATTTCAAATAAAAAATATGTTGCTTCAATTCGGTGAAATCATTTCTCTGTTTAAAAATTGATGACTTTTTTTTTCTGCAAAGGTCCATTTTTATGGGATAGTAAATCTGCTTAGGTTAAATTCTGATTCGGTTGACAAAAGACTTTTATGGTTCAATTACAGTAAATGGGGATCAAAAACAATTTCTACTACGTTGACTTGATGAACACAAGAAGATATATCCTGACTGTAAAATAAAAACACTTTAAAGAAAATAGATCAAATAATATTAATTTATTAAGTAAGAAATAATTCTAATATATGAAATAAAGTCTTATTATTTATCAATTCTGAAAGATTAACTCAACGTCATTACTTTATATAGAGTAGGATGAACCGGGCAAAGTTCAAATACGTTTTACTCGAACACTTGGAGATACTTCAAATTAGACAGACCAAAGATTTATACATCAGACACACATATATTCACTAATAGTCAAACGAGTTAAAATACATTTATGATCAGTACTATTTGTGTAAGCTTCATTTGAATTTAAATTTTTCGACTCTCCTACAATCAAGTCGTTGAATTGAATATAAGCTATTGTCTTTGTCTATGATGAATGTTTCTTTCATATTTGAGTAGCTGAGATGGAATAGAAAAAAATGAAATCAAATCACTTTTGATTTTATGAGACATCCTAATCCACCAATATATTTCATATTTTAGAGTTATAAAACTGTAAATGCTCTTAGTATTTGTTACTTATGGTACTCTAAGAATAAGTGAACGAATGAAATATTTTTTTAAATTTTATCTTATGCATATACAAATTTATTATCTAAAATAGCAGATTGAAAAATAGATTTTTTACTTTTTGGACGATAAATTATTAGGACTAACAAAAAATTTGATTAGTTAAAAAAATCAATTATTTTTCTAACAAATGGTTTTTATGATGTGTATCTTGCGTTGTATAAGGGAAATCAGTTTATTATAGATGTTGTTAGAAAAATAAGATTTAGTATTAAGAAAACTTTCCTCACAGTTTTGTCCAGGTTTAAGTCAGTATTGTTTGAATATCCGTCGAAAATGGATACCAGCTAAGAGAAAATACTCAGTATTTTACAGTTTTTCTTTGATAAAGGGGAAAATACAAGTTATGGGTTTTAAAATGTTAGTGTAAATAGTTTTGATAACTATTAACTATATGTAATCATTTTTTACTATATTAAAATCAACTAACTCAAGAAATATTTAGATTTCTATATACATTTTAAATGTAGATTTCCTTATATTGGAGCGCCCAGGATTCAAACTCTTACACAATGATTTCATCAAAATAACTCCATCCTAGCGCGTTGGTTACAATGTTATGTCAATGGAATGATCCTAAGTTTAATGGTCTACTATATATAGAAAATTTATTCTCTTGAAGTCAATGTACGTAAGTTCGAATCCTGGTTGTTTTTAGAAAAAGGAATTCTCTTACATTATTCAAATGGACTCCAAGATCTTTCATCGATTATATGGATTAATTGTACTATTAAAGTGTGTACTAATACCTATTTTATGCAATTCTATCGGACCAATAAGGGGGAAAATGATGTATAGTGTTTGTTAACCATACATAAATAAGTTACTGTTTTCTGTTATTTTCCCTTTGCTGTTGTCCATCTTTTACGTACAATCAAACAATAACAAAATTGAAGTTTTTTACAACAAAAAAAATAAATATTTTTAATGCCATCTAGTATAAACAGATCATACTTATACAACGCTAGATACATATAACTAAAGCCATCTGTTAAATAAATTAGGAATTTTTTTACGCCTTTTTAGTACAATTTGTATCCTTATAGTTTTTACAATTCAAATTTTGATTGATCTTCAAACATTTTTTCAAAAAACGATGCTAAAATAATATTTATTTTATATTAATCTACATACTTATATTTAATATGGAAAATTGAGCCTGACTGAAAAAGTTAATATAATTTTGCCTATACAACTTATACAGTTAATATTATGTAATGATTAAGGACGATGTTAAATAATATGGAATATCAATGAATTCAATTATTCCTGTATTTTAATAAATTCTTTCTTGTTCGACTCTGCTCTACTTGACAAGTATAACTTTCAGCTTAATACTATCATGGTAACAAAATGAGCTGTTTTGCGTCTCCTTCTTATTCTGACATGTACATACACAATATATTGCATATCAGAAGCAAGCAAGCCATACATATTTTATTTGTTTGAATGCATGAAAAACATTAATAACTGTCAGTTAAATGATGGAATAGAGTTGATATACTTTTATCGAGGAAACTTAAATAAAACTTTGAGTCAATAATAATATAGGTATATCATAATGCTCTCCATTCCAAAAAAATTTCCCATCATTTATAGAAATAATTGAGTATTCTATATTCTAATACAAGACCGAAAAATTAGACTTAATTACTTTTAAATAGTTTCTTTTTGTATCAAATCTAGTTAAGAAGTATTTTTGAGTTTTTTTACCCTTTTAAACGTAGGTTTGTGCCAACTTTGGTTGTTGAAAAAAATTAATTATTCAGATATACAATACTTTAATGCTATTTCAAATTATGAAAATTAGCATGTTTAGAGGTTTTACTTTCAGAATGAATAATGCCTCGGGTTTTCAATTAAAAGAAATTATTTGGAGCATAAAGAATTCATTTACAGAAGATAATTTTATTCTAAAAACGTCCGGTTCTTTAGCAATCGTGATTTGAATTCATTTTTCAAAAAACACAAAGTTTTTGAAGATATGTGCAGAAATTTTTAAAAGTCCGTAAATAAATCAATTTAAATATTAATAGATAAACAATGATTTCTTACAAATTATTATATCAACTTCTTCTTAATTATGTTGTCAATAAATTGAATTAAAAAAAATACAATGGGACTAGGTCTTTTCAGAAAAAGATACTCTTTTTTGAATAAAACCCTAAGAAGCTCTTGAAATTGCCAAAAATCAATATTGAATTTATTGGACATTGGTTGCTAAGTACCAACTGTGTTAAATTGAATCGTTTTTTAAATCTGATTGTTTTTTCCTACTTTACATATTTGTCCCAGCCAATCTGTTTTCCTTTAGATATACAATGAACCAGATACTTTTATTTCCTCAGTCTCAAATAAAATTATGCGTACATACAAACACAAGAACACTAAAATATAGAATGTAATAACTATGTGTGAAATAGACCCATTAAAATTTTAAGTACTTATTTACAAAACTAAAAACCTATTACTGAATAAGAAAAGTTTTATAAATGCCCATGTAGACAAAAAATAAAAGTAAACTGATTTTGTCTGAATATGCTAAAAAATGTAATTTTAATGTCGCTTCTTCAATATTCATTAGGTTTTTAAATAATTTTTTATTTATTTAAACAACATTTCTTCGTTCCTTCGTATATAAATTGGTTAATCCATATAAAAACCATATTTTGCCATCAATACATAAAAAGATGTCAAAGAGTACGTATGGATCCAACAGACTTAGGTGTTATTATACATCTATATATAGTTCAACAGAATATTTTTCAATATCAACATCACAACAACAAAACAACTTGTGCTATTGTACGTACAGTAAATTATTAAGTATTTTAAGGGGTAATATCTTTTCTATATGATTTTGGCTCATTGATTTATATTAAAACATACTAATAGATTGGTAACATTAATGTATATATAATACCTCCAAGATTTTTTTTGTTAGCCCATGGACTTGAATCATATTTAGCCACGTGCCTTTTTTTGAAAGTCCTGACAAAAGAGCTGGTGGCATTTCACAGTTATTCATAATAAGTTATATTTATTTTCCATGAGAAAAGTTCGTGTTAGTTTCTCATTAGATGATATCAAAGTTGTTACACATTATTTTATGTTCATGTGACCTATATCAGAGAAGGAATTTTTAGTTTCCTTTTAATTGAATTATATTATTACTTATTAAATAATGTTCATATTAGAATAGTTTATGACCTATATTCCATGATAACAATAAAAATTCAACTTTATTTTTCATATGGATTAAAGTGGTATATCCGTAATAACTTTTACCTCAAGAAACACGAAAAGGACCTTTAAAACAATAAATTTCTACTTTTGTGGCTTATTGATTATTTTGTTTTCTTTAAACTTAACAAGTTTATCTCTCTAAATATCTTTCAACCTTACAATTCTAAAAAAAAAAATCTAGAAATACATATTGCACATAGTAATATTGACAATCGTCTTCTAATATCTTAATAAATTTCCGTTTCGATTGGCCTATATCTAGAAATATTTTACTGAAAGCTTTTGGATCAACTCATTTCCAATCCTTCATCGATTTATTTGTTTACCCAAAATTGCAAAAGGTGAGAGTAAAAACGCAATTGTTCATTTTTACATAAAGTGTTGATTAGGGCGACAATAATTTCAATTTTTTGGATAAGTAAATAGGCTTACTTTTAAAAAAAAACTGTTAGGCAGCTCAATTATTCGCAGAATTTTTTTAAACTTCTTCCTGACAAAGTCTTCAATACTTTTATGTTAAAAACATTGGTTAAGTTTTCTTGCCTCCTTGTCCTAACCTCGAGATAGCTAAGCCTTTTACTTTTTATAGGTAAACTTACTTTATCATTGTAGAAAGCGAGGTCAACAGCTACATTTAGACAAATTGAAAAATTACATAAAAGCAATTTTGAAACATTACTAATTTCATTTGACTAAGGTCTTGCAAAGGAGTAGTATTGGAGGCCTCAGATCCTTTCACCCAAGTTTTGATGTATATTCTTACAATCAAAACACTTACATCACCTAATTCTCATTCGTCCCTTGGAGTCAATTTAAATATTAATCTAAATATCTAGATCTTGATACTATATACCTATATCTTTTGAAAACATTATATAAAGTAACAGGAGCTTAATTTCAAGTTCAGGAGCATTGTCAAGAAATACAATTAGTAGTTTTAATACTGATCTATTTTTGTCCCTTGAATATTTTTAAGATTTTTTTTTTTCAAACTCATATGCCTTCTAAAGGGATGGCCACCTCTACATCTGCATTTTCAGGTTGATATTTAGTTTTGTTGATTGATGACCAATTTTTTTTTAATCTTTTGAAGAAAAGATCATCTTGTGACGATTTGACACTCTTGAAAAACAGTTCTAATAACTAATTTTATTATATGGTGTCTTAAAGCATAAGTTAAAGGTTTATTGCTTTGTAATTTTCCCATTAGAACACAAGGCCTATTATTCTTGCCAGGTGTTTGAACTTGTATTGTCAAAAAAAATTGCTTTCATTTTGTTTCAAATGTCCCATTATTTAATTGTTTTAAATAAAGCATTGGCTTGTTCTTTTCCTGTCCCAGAATAAAATTTGTCAACCGAAAATAGTTAATAAATTATTTTTCTGAAAATACACAAGTAATCTATAAATTTTTTCTGTTTTATTAAGATTTGAAATCATTTTCTGTCCCAATTTATGACAAAATGCCCTTTAGGACTGAGATTTGCTTTGTTATCATATAATTAATTTTTTTAATATGTGCTTTGCCTTCTTTCGACGCATTGTGTCTCTATTAAATTAAATTTCTTCCTAATTGAGGGTTAGAGTTTTAGATGTTCTTATAATATAAAAATTGGTTTAAGATTAGGAAAGCCGAAAAAAATTAAATATAATAAATGTTTTATTTTCTGCTACAAAATAAAATTAATATGGTCTTTTTCCGTAAAAAGATCGTTAAGACTATGGTAAATATTAGCTTATCCTTTTTGTTGATTTTTTTTAAATTTAACGTAATTGTTAAATCACCTTCAATTGACGTTATTTTGGAGATAAAAATAATATTTTTTTAAAACAATTATAGAATATATTTTTGTATAAATTAGTTAAGTACAATTTATTATTTTGTAAGCAAAAAAAAAAGCTGTAATTTAAACTATATGGTCAGTACTGAGTTTTTTCTTTAAAACTGTAAATTCTTAAAACTTTAGGGGATTAAATACTAAATACTTTTCAAGACTGTTCAAACATTTCTTATGTGGTTTTTGTACAATTAAAGACCATTTTTTACACTGAGACATTTAGTTATCCGAAAAAGTTGATAATCTGAAAATAGTCCTTGGTATGCCTATTATTCTTTTAGGAGCCCTCAGCTCTAATACTTACCTCAATCCAAGGTCTAAATCCCTTGCAGACCTTGAAAATGTAGCCAAAAACCAATCTTGGGTCCACTCTTTGATGATGGAAGCCTCTCTAGACTGGACACTCCTGTGTTAAATAGCACACACCCTTTCCTCATGACATGCCTAGATAACGGTGTATTTGATGTTCGCATATGTAGAGGAGGAAAGCCACATATTGAGCTCCGAAAAGTCCCGAAATTTGTATCTCATGAAGGCCTTGGTCTTATTGGTGCAATGACACGCAGCTCCGTCTTGTTTCAAAACAAAGTTGTCCCACAAAAATTATCTACCCAAAGTAGCACTTTCTTATCCATAAATTTAATGTAAGCATCTGCTTTGAGCCGCAACTTTCCTTCCACAAAAATTTGTAGGAGAGATTTTGTCTATACTGGCAACTTGATTTTTTGTTCTGAAGACATGTTTAACTGAAGCTGATACATTGTGTAGATGTTCGCTTCTGATGTAGCGGCTGTTCTGTGGCATCAACGATGAAATAAATTTTATCAGAAAAGATCAAAACTTTGCCAAATTTTTGTTGCCTAGAGAAAGTTTAGAATTTTTGTTGGTCTCTCCAACCTTCAAAGATTTCTCTGTTCAGAGATAAGATTTCCTTCTCCGTTATTTTTTACTAATGTAATTCCGGATTTAAAGTAATGAAATCTAGATAAAATCAACCCTGTAGTACGATAGGAAGTATATTACAAAATGATACGCATTTAGTTATATCAACTCTTTTACTATACTTTACTAAGTATTTAAAAAAGGAAAAAAACAATTACTTATCTTAATTTGTAGGATTTTACATATTTTTGAAATTTAACAATCGATTATAAAATAAATGTCATATGAATTTTTATTTTCATTTTTCTAAAAACAAACTTTCTCTTAAAGAAAATATATTCCTCATATGGGAACAAAAATTTGCTAAACACCAACTGATTTTGTCCATTTTGTTTTTATTTTTTGGACTGAAAGATTGGTAAATACAATAAGAACTAAAATGAACACTTGGTAAAGCACAAACCTCCACTTGAGATCCTTTATTTATTTGTTTTGACCAACCAACCCTGTAACAGTCAACTTATAGCTAGTAATGATTAAATATCATAATTATCATTCTTAATGTAAGTAATGCATGTAAGGTAAGAATATTAGAATTGTTAAAAAAAAGTGTAAAATTGCATAAATAGATGAATGAAAATAATATGTTTTTATAAATATGTCACACAAAAAAACAATTAACTCAAAATCAATGAGTTTGCTTAACTTCCCTGACGAAAGCATTTAATTATATAGACTGGCCAATCTATATTAAAAACTATGCTTGAAAATGTCATTATTTGTTTCTAGGAGGTAAATAGTTTTGCTATCAGAGAGTCTTGTAGTGTGGGTTTGGTTTAATATCCAGGGTGGGGTTATAGGATTATCTTTTGCTTAAAATTCTGTGGAGCGTAATACATCCTGAATGGAATGTCTATGACACAGAGTGATGATGACAAGTGTTTTGATTTTGAATGGATAGTTATCCATATCAGCCAATGAAGAAAAAAACATAAACACAAATATAACTTTTACCTATTCCATCGAGTTTGTCATGTAGTTCCTCCAAGATTTCAAGATCTCAGATCCGTATATTAAGATTTTTAGGACATAAAGTTTGAAAAGTTTTACGATGAAGGAAGGGTTGCGTGTTTTTAAACTTCTTTTAATAATTCCCAAGTTTCGATTGGCCTCCTTATAATGTTATATATAAGTTTTATAAAATCTTAGATCACAATATATGTAAATGCTTAAACCTAAGTAAACAACTTTTACCGTAAAACCTGAGTGGATAAACTCTTTTTTATAGAAAGAAAGCACGACAAATTTGTAGACATTATTTAACATTACAGTTAGAAAATTTAGATAAAACATTACCGACAGGACTTAAATCAGAGCAGCCTTTTTATAATACCTACAAAATGCCAACAACCATTTTATTTTCGCCTCAGACAGTGTGTTGGTTTGCTTGTCTGTTGTTAATCGGGATGACAGAAAAATTAAATACCGATTTTGTAAAACTTTGCAGGAACATTATATGTGTCAACAGTAATAGTACATAATTTATTATTTTTTGAGAGGTCAAGGTCATACAAAATGTTAAAAATCCTTAACCGACTAAAATTTATAAACAAATTGTAAAACATAACTCAAATGACTGTTAATTCCAATTTTAGTGCTGATGTTTTTCTCTACCGAGTGCCCGTTCTAGTTTGAATGATGTATTTTAATTTGTTAAACATTTATGGTCGATTTGGAGTTTTTAACGTTTTTGACCTTTCAAAGTTTAATGAAGATTTAATGAAAGTCTAACAGTTAACATATTATATATAGTCTTCCTATAACATTGAATAAATCAATATTCACTCTTAAAAAAATTAATAATAATAATTTCTAGCTGGATATCGAGGCCCAAATAACTTATATTCATGTTAATGCCTGTATGTCATCCTAGAAGTCTGATAGTTACTGCCAATGCTTAAAAACAAAGAAAATTAAAATAAATTTCTGAAATTTATTTCATAATAAAAATTGGAAAACACCATTATTCATACTGAGACAAGACAGTTTCTAAATTTAATTATGCACAGTAAATATTTGAGTTAGACAATTTGGCTCTCACCCCATGGCTGTTAGAGTGGCAAACCATGTTTACATACCCAAATTGCTGACGATTAACAGCTCTACATGTTTTTGTTTCATTATTCTTTCAGCCGTCATTATGCCTCTTTAAATAAATGTACTGACAAAAAGAAGACCTTCTGAGTTAGAAAATATATCATTAACAAAAATGAGTTTAGCTCTAATAAATAAATATAGTGTTGTCGAAAAAGCAAAACAATATTGTATTTTTATATTTTATGTCGAAAATAGTCAAACATACTGTCATATATAAAAAAATTAAACATTTTCCTTTTCGTCCTATTTGACAAAATATTTATATTAGTTTTTATATTGATGAAGATCGATTTAAACTAATCTCTTCAATTACTTAAGATATTCAGTCAAAATATAAACTAATGATATGTATTGTATATCAATGTTTGATTAGTTTTTATTTTCATCGTCTACTTTTCTCAGTTTCTTTTATATTCCTATATGAATAAATTATGAAAAATGAGTTAATCAGTAGATTATAATATGAATTAAAAAATAGAGTTGCATAATACTTTTTCCAGGGCAACGTCTTACTTATTCAATATATTTACTTTATTTTATTTTTCTTATGTTGATTATATGTGAAAGGATGTTTTTCTTTTAATCACAACAAAATAGTTTTTACCTCAAAGTATTAATATATAATTATTTCTACGTCCTTGGCACAGTCGGTTATTGAAATAATATTTGATACTTACTTCATATAGCTTTAATCAATGCATATCAGGTTATGGAATAGAAGAGTCTAGAAGAGCGGTCGCAGGATTATAAATTTTTTTAGGGGGGGAGACTTGGTATTTGGAATAAAAAGAAAATCCAAAATAATTTTTTTTGAAAAAAATATAAAAAATCCTTAGTTATGAACAACCAAATTTCAAATATTACATTTTTAGAAAAAAAAAAATCCAATATCAAAGTTTTTTTTTTT
This sequence comes from Lepeophtheirus salmonis, assembly GCF_016086655.4. Lineage (NCBI taxonomy): Eukaryota > Metazoa > Arthropoda > Copepoda > Siphonostomatoida > Caligidae > Lepeophtheirus > Lepeophtheirus salmonis. The sequence continues at coordinate 36,160,196 of NC_052132.2, read as the reverse complement.
TAGTTTTAAATTTGTTAGAAAAAAAAATTAAATATAAAATTATTTAGAAAAAAATTTCAAATATTAAACTAATTGAAAAAAAATATTTTAAAAATCTAAAACTAATACCAAAAAATTGAATTATTTGGGAAAAAAATTTAATATGAAATTTTTGGAAAAAAATTTCAAAAATCCATAGGTAATTACAGCATTAAATTTCAACTTTTGAAATAAAATTAAATTTGAAAAAAAAGTTATCCAATAAATTTTCTAAAATTTTATTTCAAAAATCCCTTGTTATTCATAGAAAATAAAAAAAATTGTAAAAAATTTATGATGTTGAATTTTTGTAAAAAATTTAAAAAATCCACACTTATTCATAAGAATTTAATTTTTTGGAAAAAAATTTCTAGTAAAAAGAAATGGCCGCTATGTAAAAATAGAAACTAAAAAGTGACATGGACTCTCTGAACATGTAAAAAAGTAAATACACACAATTCCCATTTTCTGTATCGAACGAAGACATAAGTAAGAAATACTTCAATGTCAATCATTTTACTTTTGAGCTTAAACTTTTAACTCGTCAAAAAACTGTTTGTGTAACTTTCTATACTTTATGAGCACACTCTATCTAAAATTATACAATCATTCCTCAAAAATTAAAGAATAATGAAAACATATTTGTCAAAAAAGCCTTATTGAGGCTCCAACTACAAAATATACAGAACTCGTTTTAGGGCATACTTTTTAAAGCTCTATTTATAGCAAACTATATGCATCTTTCATAAAACTTTTGGATTTGCATGTTCTTGTTGATGAACAAATTGATGAATACATCAACGCTCCATTTGGTGTGTTTGCCTATCCCACAAACTAAAAAAGTTGTACTTATATCTTCCGTGTTTATGCAAAGGAAACTTTGGAACAAACATGTAGCATATGTTTACTACATTGTTGTGTTCCATAGGGGATATATGTAGTTGTAAAGTGGCACAGGATACATGCCCTCTCCCTCCAACGAACATTTTATTGGGCTAAATCGAAGAAATTATATTATTCTTTCAAATATAAAAAAATTAAAAAATTTCGCATTGTATAAATACGATTGGTTTACGTTAGAAACATTAAAAGGTGAATATTCCTTCAAATAGTATCTACCAACAAAACCTCATAAATGGGGTATAAAAATTTTCTATTATTTAATCCCTCAGGATACTTTTATGATTTCGAGGTATATATTGCACAAGAAAAAAATCATTCAGAGAGAAAAGACAATGAACCAGATTTAGGATCATCTAAAAATATTTTGTTGTGGTTGAGCTGAAAGATTCTAAGAAATGTTATTTTTATAAATTGTACTTAGAAAATTATTTTACTTCTTTGAATTTGAAGGTGGCTTGCCAAAGAAGGTTTATTTTCACTAGGCACAGTTTGAGCGTAATCGGTTGGCAGAATTAAAATTAAAAACTGTGAAGTATAGGAAATCACCTAGAAAAGGTTTTTCTAAGGAGATACCTACAAAGATACACGCATCGATGGTGTAAATGTATTTTGCATAAAATGGTATGATAATAATGTTGTATGGTTGCTGTCATCTTTGTTGATGAAACTCTTGTTTCTATTGTTCAAATGTTTGATCATTCAAAAATGCCGGGATGTCATATAATGAATCGTGTAAAATGCAGTAAATGTGGCGTAGGACTTTACTTTAATAAAGATCACATTTCTTTTTCTACATTTCATACGAAATAGCTAAAATTATATTATATGAACAATTAGGTTTTTCTTTTCATACATGCATAGTCAAATATTTTGTTTTGGTTTATGTTTTGATAATACGGTTTCAGTAAATTCATATCCTTTTGTTTTATATTATGGTAAACATATATATTTTGTACCAAATTTGCAAATTTGTTAATTTTTATCTAATTATTATGGACTTTTTTTCCAAAACTCCCTCTTTCTACTTTATGTTACTTCTATTTTATGTTTTTCACAAGCTAAATTTTTTTTCAGAGAAAAAAACAAAAAAAAAAACAATTAAGGGTTAACAAACTTAATGTTTTTTTAAATGTAAAAATCGTAATTTCCATATGTTAGTACATTCATCCATAAACTATTGTTTTTGGCGAACTGCATTGTTTATTACATGACTGCGTGACAATGCATTTTATTTATGTTAGTGTACATGCATGCTTATATATAATTGTAAAAAGCCACCAATCGATTAGCGTTATATTAATGGTTAAGAACTGAAATAGTTAATGCTACATATTACTTGAAAAAATCGGAAACGGTTGGAACGCTTTATTTTGTTACATCATCCGGAGTTAGCTTGATTCAGATACTTCAAAGTAGTACAATACAACGAACTAAAATTTGTTATTGGTTGAATATATATGTATACAATTAATAAAAGTCAGTAGTTTCCCACAAATTGCATAAGAATACGGGTTGTTGAAATGATGTAGGATATCCAAAGACGGTTGCAACAGTTACAAAATCGAATTTGAATTTGAAAATAAGAAAATTGGACAATTTTTTTAAAATGAATAAAAAAATAATAAAAATATATAATAAGATATAACACGATAATAGATCGATGATTACTGCTACAGATTGAATAAATTCAAACTCAAAAACTTCTTTATAGTCTTGTCCTAACTAACAAACATACTTTGTCTGAAGAGTAAATAAATAGAATGAAACGGAATAATAAGCAATATTAGGAACAATTTACCACTAGTTGCATATGACCATTTTGTACTTTGCGTTATAGGTAATATCTCAGTACGTGAAAACATAGTGATAAAAATATTTAACCTCTCAAAAAAAGTATCTAAATAATGGATTATCAAAAGTTGTTGCTTCTTCAATATATTATTGAACTGACTGTAGTTTTTTCGATATTCTAGAAAAAGTTTGTGTTGAAATCTTATCTGAGTTTATTTTTTTACATATTGTTTTTTTTTAGATAGTTTGAGATGAAATTAGATCTCACTGAGGTTCTCCAGCGTTATAATATAAATATATTTATTAGCAAAGGATTATGTAGCGTTGCTTGGGCCAAGGATGGAGTGGGAAATAAAATTGACAATTGTACAATACATATATATGACTCAAAATATAGGATAGATTTTGCTAAAAAGAATAACCAATCCAATTGCTTTGGCTTATTTATATATGTATGTTAGATATAATATAAAAACCGAATAAAGAATGATATAAAAAAAATTACCAACATTTTATAATAATAAAATATTTAATATGTGATTATATATTTATATTGGTACTGCATCGTAGGCAAATGTGCACTGAACCGCACTACGATACCCTACCAGCCTTAATATTTAAACGCTTATAAATAGATGATTTTTTTTTTTGAAATCGTAACTCAAAACTTTGAAGGCTATTTAATAATCCTAGTTGTCTATTTTTATCGATTTTGAGAGTTTAAAAAAATGTGGGCGTTTTTGTGAAAATGTTGAATTTTTTAATTTTTTATTGCCTCAAGAACAATAATTTGGAAGTTCAATATATCCCCAAAACTCAAAGTTAGAGAAATGCTTATAGTATTAAAAGTGTAGAAATGCATGTTTACTAACAGATTGTAAAGTTTTGATAAAAATATAATTAGATGTGTACACATAATTAATGTTTTTACATGTATTTATTTGAAAAATTATTCATAGATTCATAAAAATTAAAATCTTGTTGAAGACTAATTTAAATCATATCGATTTATTTCATAATTTAAACATTTGAAACAACATTGTCCTATTTGCAGAAAATAAAACTTAAGATCCTAACTGGAGTACTTAGTTTATGATTACTGTAGCATATAAGACCTTATTTGGCCTTATAGGATTATAGATGAAAATATTAAATCATATCATAATGGAAGAGTGCCCGACCTTTTGTATTGCTCCCAAAATATAATATTTTCCAAAGTTTGATATAATTATTCTTATCGTGTAATAACTGTTATTCTATCACGCAACCTTTGATTAAAAAAGAAAAAGAAAAAAGGCCAGAAATCATCCGATAGTTAGCCAAGTAAGTCAATCAAACTTGCTCCTATTTTTCTCTTATGTACTACCCAAATATCACTAGTAGGGGGATGGGGGGGAGTAATTTTGCCAAATTTGGTAGAGGCCCCCTTCCAAATTGCCTACAATACAGTAATTATATAAATATATAATCACCAAATTAAAGATTGTTTTCTTTTTACTAAATAATTAAATATTTCATTTAATTATTTAATTTTCAATGAATAACTGTGAATTTTTTTCCCCCAAAAATGTATTAATTAAAACTAATAACTAAGAATTTTTGAGTTTAAGTTTTTGTGAAGGATTTTTGAATTTTTTTTGAGAATAGTTATGGATTTTAAATTTTTGGTAGAAAAAATTTATTAATTGAAATTTTAAAAAAATAATGATTTTTGTAAATAACTGAGAATTTTTGAAACTGTTTCCCCTTAAAAGTTAAATTTTTTGTAAGGAATTGTTGATTGTTAAATTTATTGCATAACAATTTTATTAATTTTTCTGTTTAGCATTCGTTTTAGTCGATGAATCGGACGGGAAAATTATGGTTACTGTCTTTTGCATTTGCAAGAAAGAATCCTCATCAACTCTCAGTAAAAGTGTAAAACTATTACAGGTGAATATTATTCATCGTTATTGTACAGTTACATAATCGATCTGCAAGAAATACGCCCATAATTGGCAAAAAAAAATATTGTACGTGAGTTAATTTTCTTTTGACATATATGGTGCGTCAATATACAAATAATCTTGAAGATGAATAAAGATATGGGAAAAATTACAACTTATTTCCTGAATTCAATGTTTGATAATTCTACAACTTTTGCAATTTGATGCAAGGATTTAATAACGAAGAGTACGTTTGAGTCGCTAATCTTTAATAAAACAGACAACTTGGGAATTTTTATAAAATGAACTAATCCTCTCTATGTCATTTAAGGTGCGTAGTTGATGTTAAAGTGTGAAAAGCTCTTTTAAATATTGTTCAATTCAACTCACAACTTGAAATATTAAAAAAATAATAGGTAAGTTTTGACTCCAATTAATTTTTATATGTTTTTGTCCCACTTTTCACAATTCCTTTCAATATTTCGGATGAATTCTCAGTATTGCTTTACTTCAACTTCTGCTTTAGCATTTGAGTAATATAATTATATTCTTATTGAAAGAAATATAAATTATGAGTTAGGCTCTATACCACAAATTGCTCTTTGGAGGATGAGAAAGAGGGTGATTCCATTTTTCTAAGCATGTATTAAGTTTTTTTAAGCAGTTGACATAATGTTTCCTTGATGTTCTATATTTTGGATCATTCATTGTATTAGATCTTTATTTTTGAAGGTAGTTTTTTATTTGCTCCTGTGTGATATAAATTACACATAACTGTCAACATAAAAGACAGAATGAAGAAAAATTACGGAGTTAAATAGAGGAAGAAAGTGAATAGGATGAACAAAAGTATTGCACTTTGAGTTTCTTTATTCTAGTAATTTTCAAGAAGTGAATGATTAAAACTTGGATCTTAGTGGTTGATATTTATTCTTTATAGACCTTTCTATATGATGCATATAAACTCAATTAAATTTATATTACTTCTGAGTTATAGATTTTTACTTAGTCAATGAAGAAAATAACGTGAAATATAGTTTATGATTATTGAGAATGTAAATTTTCATACGTATATAAAACATTAAAGTAATTCGATAAACCTGTACAGTAGGATGAATTATTCAAAGATTTCGTTTGTGTGTTCATAATTTATTTAGTAAAAAAATAAAATCATTTGGAAGCTGCAATTGGGATAAAAATTGGAATTATTCTGTACTAGAAATTGAACAGAGATATCATCGTCTTTCCCCATCATTACAATGTATGTTAAAAGGCCCATCATAATAAAATTCATGTTTGGTCCCCTGAAAAGCAATGAAAAATAGTTGGTATGTGTTAAAAATATTATTGAAACAAATGACCCGCCCCTAGTTGTCGCATGGAATTTCAGGCCCTGATTTACAATTGCATCCTATTTTGGAAAAATATGAATCATCTCTTGCTTCGTATGTGTGCTCTTTTATGGACTTCTATTCAAAGTTAGACAATATTATGTGTTTTTATTTTTGAATCATTTGCCAGCATTTTGATGTGATGATTTAAATCATAAAGGTTTTAAATGTAGATAATTTTATTATGTTTGATTAAACGTCCTTTTCCAATTGTTACTGTAACTGGGTCGTCAAAATTAAGAAACTTTAATGTACTTGATAATTTATAATTTTCGTGCATTAATAATTTAATCAAACCTATTAATATTTGAAAAATTAATAATAAATTTCTAAATTGTTTTATGACGAAAAATTAGTACTTGATGAAATTTTCCTCCACTTCTCTAATACAATTTCAAACAGATATCTAAAATATTATCTGTCAGATTTGTGTCATTATAATCATGATTTTCGTTTGAAAATCAAATAGTCAGACATTCTATATAACTCATAGTTTTTATATTGTTGCATTTTAATTATGTTAGAATACAATTTGGTAGCTTTGACTTCCCTACTGGAATACAGATCTGACAATTACATTCTGAACATTAAAGTACATATTTTTTTTTTATCTAATAAGGCCATCGGATTAAACCTTTTCTTTAACCTATTGTATCTTTGTATTTAAATTCTTCCTTCCTTCTAGAACTCATAGACAAGTAGACTTATATATGATATGTAAATTGACTTCAAAAACAATTCCTCGGTCAGATGGATTAAATGTAGTAATTTAATGTCTTCTCATACGTAACTTGTATAACTCTATTTGACCAACAGTGAGGGGACTAACTTTTAATTATATAAAAATACAAAATAGAGAATCATTCTTTTCTATAGTACTTGGAAAGTTATGACATTTGTCAATTATAAAAAACTTAGCTTGGAATATTCATTCTTTTATACGTTTACTTTGATAGGAAATAATATATAAGAATTATCTTAAATTTTCGGGTGAAAATGTATTTGAAGAAATATAATTAAACATCTTAGTTTAGAATTTCTTCACCGGATTAAGGCTTATAATCAAAAATATTCATAATTCCAATTCAAAAAATTAGTATCGCAACAACAAAATATGCATAAAAAATTAACTGAGTAAAAATCAATTTAATAACACAATGTGACATACAACATCAATTTTCATATAAATTCCCGTCAAGATGGAAATAAATAAATGGAAAACAAGTTACTAAGATATAAATATGTATAGTTAGAGCAAATTGTTTTAAAGCATCGTTTTTTTAAGCTCCTTCTAAAAAAATTAAAGCATCTTCTGCAATGTCTAAAAAAGTCTAAATGAATTTTGATGGCTGATATATAATAATATCATAAGCCCAGTCCCAAAATACCTTTGAGCATCTTAGGAATCCTCAATTTGAACCCTTGTGTCTTGCCACTGCCAAAATTAAAATTGTACGAATAGCCTCCGGAAATATGCGTTCTCCTATAGTTATATTCTTCGCTAGGTAACCCTGAACAGTTTATAAAACATTCTCTATCAATTTAGAATTACATCTTTATTTTTCAATGACACACCGAACACAATTATTGCCGTAATGATAAAAATATTATTTTCCTCCAGAAAAATTATCCCAGAATATGTAACTAAGTGTTGAATAATTTTTACAATCTTTATATGGAGTGCTTAAAACACAAATTCTAAGGCTATTTGAATTGAGTTGTTCTAATCCATACATCAAATCTTGACAGTGCAGATTCTTCCTATGAAATATAAAATTTGATTGTGTACTTTGGGATGTTTTATGACAGGAATAGTAAACTTTCCAATAAAAAAAAATGAACACGAATGTTATGTATTATTAGCTGATTTTTTGTGATTGCATCACATTTAAATGATACAGGATAACCTGAGCTATTTAAAGTAATTTATTTCCCAAGATATTCCAGAACCGTATGTGGAAGTCGTTATCTATTTATAAGCTTTCGTCCAAGCATAATAATATATTCATTACTTGACGTTATCACAAACATCCACTCCATGTTGGGGTTCTTCGTTATATCGACCAAATTTTCGAATGCATTTTGTGATTATGTCCACAAAAGATTTAGACAACCCACCAATATATTTGTTGCTCTTTTTAATATTGAAATGTAATTCCAATGAAAAAGATTCCCCTAACCAGATTCATTAACCTAGTTTTTTAGATATCAAAGATTTATTGCAATTAATAATTAAATAAATAAAGATTAAACAATATTTAATTGATTTTGCATCAACTTTCTAATTTGATTATTAAAATAGTCAAAGTAGCTTATTGGAGATTTTATTAGTTATATCTTTAATATATGGTCAGATGTAACAAGATGGTATCATTTATTAAAATATATTGCTTCAATCGGTATAGTCTTTCCTTTGTCCGAAATACTTTTCTAAATTTTAAAATATCCTTTAGAAAGCATCCCTTTTACTTGGATTACTGTTAAGAAATTCAGTTTGCAAATTGATTTCTTTTAGTAAAACGTGTAATATATATTTATATGTTTGGATAGACAAAATGAGCAATAACAGTTTGTTATTTTTTTTAAAGATAGGTTGACCTAATTAAGATGTTTATTATGAATTGTAAATTTATTATGCATGCCACGTAGATTCAAATGACGTCATTCTTAGATATCTTTTATGATAATATCATGAAAAAATAATGTTTGAGGATATATTTTAGCAATATAAATCTATAATTTCTATTAATAGTTGTAAGTGAAGAAGTTGAGCACCTAATATTATATTAAAAAAGGAAGGTGAAGAAAATAATATTTAACCTTTTATAATCTAATATTTGTATGTTCGTGTAGTAAAATAAAAATTCTTCAAAGCCTCCAAAAGTAATTATAGGATTTGTTAATAACTCATAAACTAATGAATGACTATTCTAAAAATATTTTATAAATAACTTAAATAATTTATTTAGAAATTTGATCAAAAATACACATACACATAAGTTACTACATCAATGTTTCAGCCTCTGTGGTAAATTATCAACCCATCAAAGTAATGGATTGATAAATATTTCATAAAAATAATAATATATTAAAATGAATTTATTTGCAGTATTGACAAAAATGACTTCAAATTAATAATACATTTTTAAAGAAAAAATATCAACGACTTTTTCATTTCCTCCTATATCCATAAATATATATGAAAATCGCTATATTTTAGAAATTCATTCAAATTGAAACAAATATAAAAATATGGTACAAGGATGAATTTACACTTTTTGAAACATATTTTAATCGTTAGTTTGAAACTGACATTACCATCTGGTTCAATTCGAAAGCAATAATGAAAAATGAAATAAAAAATAAGAGAAATAAGGGTGGAACACATTTAAATATTAATTATAGTTTTTTACTGTTTTTATATGGGGTTACGTTTAGTACACAACAAAACTAAAAAAAAAAAAAAAAAATAGAACAAAAATAAACTTAATTTTCTATATAATTTTTTTGTTATCCATGACGTGTTTGAAGAAAAGTCTTCAAACACCACCTTGTGTCGCACAGATTACATTAAAAGAAAATATGTTCTTCATCTGTGAGTTTGTAATGTTTATTTGTAGAGGGTGGTTCATAATTAGTGTACCATATACGTTAGGATTGCGACTAGAGATTTCCTTTCACAAATATGAAATAATAGCAAAACATTATGGGGCTCAGGCATTTGAGCACCATTTCTTTGATCTTAACCCGCTTGACTTTGTAATGTAGGGTATGGAAGAGGGAAGCTCAATGCCAGGATCCCCTGTTATATATTGTAATCCAAAAGACGATGTGTGCAAAAATTTCATAAGACGGACTATCGGAAAGTCAATGATGAGGCGTCTTCTTGTCGAGTTGTCGAGTTTATTTTAAATGATGAGTACCAAAAAATAAATAAATTCACGAAGGAAAAATTTAACTAAATATTAATATAGCATTAATAAATTTAATAAATCCACAGCAGATAAAAAATACCAAAACAAAACAAACCAACAAATACGGGAGGGGAAAAGATAAAAACCGGTAGACCCGGCCAGATACCTGATAAGCAAGTTACTATGGGAGTGAACATACCCAAGAAGAGAACATCAAATAAATAAATTATTTGTTAAGATTATGGTATCAAACTGTAGAAGCACCCTCAACTGTCTGTCAACAAAATCCTCGATTCCTGATGTCTTTATAATTGAGCCCATAATCTGGCTAAAGTATATTTTAAGGAGGGATCCCTGTTAAGAAAAAAATAAGTATTGCAATTTCAAATGAAAAAAACAAAAACATTTGACACGTGTGATCTTTCTTTCTTTTTTTCCCTTAATTAATAAGTCTTGAGTGGGTTACATTCTCCCTCTAAAAGAAGAATTGTCGCCTATCTTTGCTCTAAATTGATTTGAAAATGTATTTTTAAAATAAGTGTATATAAATTTATATACAATTATAATATTTCCCGTGCACTAATGTTGAAGGGCCACCTCTTTGTCGCAGTAATTCATTTTCTCCGTTCCAGATCATATAAAAAGGCGGCTGATATTAACAACGGTCTTAAATCACTAAAACCTTCTCATTGTTCTTTTACACCAATCCCACCATTAAGTATACATAATAGGTACATAACTTTAGTGATGTTTTACTTAGTTATTTTTTATGAGACTTAAATTAAGGATCACCCTATACGTACATGTATGGGATGGTTCGAATGTCACTTTATTTATTTTATGCTAAAGAAGTATAAATTAGAAAGAAAGGGAAAATGTTTGTAACATGTTGTAGAATTGGTTCATATATCAACTTCAAATACGGACTGTGCCGCTTGATTTTGTTTGTTGTTTGTTTGTTTGTGCTAATGAAGAAAAAGATGAAGAGAGGGCAAATTGTTGTTCTGTTTATATGCTTATTATTGGTTCATTCAACATAATATGAAAGAAGAAGAAAATAGGCAAACTATTTTTAGAACTTTTTTTGGTATTTATATTTGAAACGTGTGCCCAAAAGTACAAATTATTTTGATATTTTGAACTCTGTCATTTTATTTAAATAGAATAGCATAGAAAATGTCATTTTTATCGTGCTTATCGAATGATTAAATTCCATTTCACTCAAAAACTTTCCAAGTTATTTTTTTATTGTTACGTAACAATTATTTTTAAATCCTTCCCCTTTCCAAAATTTAAATAACAATATGTCATAAAAATGGCTAAACCCTCAGCAGATACGTTCAATGTTAGTCTTCAAAAAAGAGTGTTTAAATAAAAAATTCTATTTTTTTTTAAATATATGAAAAATTCAGTTTATGATATATAAGCGTAACAAAAGTGGATATGCATAAGTTTTGAAGGTATTGTGTGGAGCTTGGGAGTTTCAAAATGACGCAATGGATACTTTTTTAATTGTAAGAAATATGAAATTTAAAGTGTTGAAAAAACTTATTTTCTAAGTTATGAAGGAGTTATTTAAAAAATAAATACAAATTGAATATACCCAGCCTGAGCTGACCTGCAGGTAACATGTGTATCACAAAAGCTTATATTTTTTTATTAGTCTTTGTTTATGATTATGATTGGACAAATTTCCTTAATCGATAGGTGTTAATGTTTCAAGTGTGACCATTCAATATGGATTGATCAAAACAAATTCTTTGTTTCGAAAATTCAGATTTGATGCTTTGTCAGGACATGTCTCCATTTTCAATATTTGCATAATAGACATACGTCACTTATTTTTCACTTATAACTAGAGATGTGAAAATTGTAAAAGTTTTAACGAGCAAATTAAAAAAAAAAAAAAACTCATATGTTACTAATGTAAAAAATGTCAGAGCTTTTAATAGTCGTATATACAAGAAATACTAAAGTTGATAATATTGATTGAGTTTGTTGTCTCTCAATACTATCGAAAAATGTACTTTATTTATTTACCCTTATATATTTTTTAGAAATAATAACTCAAAAGATTTACAAAATAGGGGTTGAAGACATGAATAAAATAGTAATATTTGGAATATATGGGATTTTGCCACAAATATCTCACTCCACGACAATTTGATAATTTCTAAGAATGGAATTGATCATGAAACCATGTATAATGTAAGAATCCATGTATATCCATTTCCGTTATAGTTATAAATATTGGCATTTATAATTTATCTTTAAATATAGTAAATTTCATCTAACATAATGGAAACTAATGTATCCTTTTCGGTTATCCCTTCGATATCCTACTTATAAGTAGCCTAGTCGATGATAATTGTTTTAAATATAACATAGTTGCTGGACGTAACATTTTTTTAAATTATTAAGAAAAAGGTTATATATATTTTCTGGCTAGGCGTTAAGTTTACAGCTTTAACTGTTAAAGAAAAAAGGGATATTTTTTCGTTTGAAGTTAATTGAGTTTAGTTTTCTAAGACAGCAAGTAAAGTAAAAACTTCGTTACATATAATTATACACTTTGCAACAACCTAATGAATTACACAGTGGAACAATTAGGGGGGGGGGTATTTTGTACAAAATTGAAGACATAATCAAATTTATCTATGAATGCAGAGTCCTAAACTGATCTCAGTTTCTTTTTTAGTCATCTGAATACTAAAATATCTGGAATTAGAGTTATTCGCGACTATTATAGTTCAAAATCATTTTTTACCATTCAAACAAATAATTAAACTTATATAAAAGTGTTTTTTACATTTAAAAAGTGTTTTATTGATTCTCTATCTTATTTTGAACTCGATATATTTCCATTGTTTGACTGAAAATGATACAAAATTGAGGATTTATGTCAGTCTACAGTACAGAGTACACATGTTTTTTGTATAAAGGTAGCCTCAGTTAAAAATGTATTTCAGTAGGGTGACCTTACCATAGTAAAGTTTGGGGAATCCTTGTTTAAGAAATTATATTATATTATAGCCTATAGGTGCACGACAAACTTAGTAGAGGACTTGGTTGCATAATATACCCCCTCTTTTTTTCTTTTATTTACACCAGTTGGTGCATAAAACCACATTTCCAGATCCATAAAAAACTCTTAGCTATTCGAAACTCAGATAGAACTGTATCACCCTTGCAAATTAAAAAAATCATTAGCAAATGCTGTAATTGATAAAAAAATTGACTTATTGGTTAAAGCTAATTTATTTTTTATAATATATATTGAATTTTCTTTACATATTCTAAATAACAACAAAAGAACAACTACCGAGACCAATTAATAATATATTGAAGTCTCAGTTCGACTTTGTTGGTTCCAGTTCTTGGGGATCCAGAATCTGAACCACTTGAACTGCAAGACGGATAAAGGCACAACCTTGGTAATGAATATTTAATTATTGCTTTAATATCAATATCCAACCATAAATACATCAACTTTTATGTAAAAATAAGTATTAATTTAGTACAGATGAGTAATAAGGTTCACCAAGTGGATCTTATGTTCCATTGTGTAACACAATCTTCCCTTCAAAAGGATAAATAAAAAAGACGTGAGAGAAAATTCCTCTAACTGTTGCAATATCGTTCACAAACTATTAGGATAGAGGCTGAGTTTAACATATTTTATTTTAAATTAGAAAAAAAAAATGTATTTTCGTTTATAATGTTTTGCAATTTTTTCTTCAACAGGAGGGGATAGAAAGCTTAAAATCACATGGCATTGATAAAAATAAGTCAATAATACCAATTACTACTTATATCTTTAATCTCATACTTAGAGTTGTAGGAAATATGATCCAAAAAGGAGTACAATACTTCTTGTAGTTACAACCTAAAAACAAATACCTATTGTGAAAGTTATCAATGATCCATAAGTTATGAAGAGAAAAATCAAAGTATGAATTAACAAATTGTGTGTGTGCTCATGACTGACTTTGAGTAGAATGTGTCGAGAAGTTATTTGGGACTCAAAGTATCATTAAGGATCGTCGTCAGAGTAGTTATTATGTCTTTTCTAGATAAGGAGTGGGATTTGTGTTTATTGCCTTCCTCTAATAACTGTTTGTAACTAATCTAATAAAACTTCATAACAGCTGAGCTGCTCTTCTCCCAAGATATTTTTTACATTATCGGAGTTACCAAGTCATCTTACGGATTGTTCAGTATACGTAGGAGTCCTTTTTTCTATAACTTTAACCTTTTTCTATTGTTACTAATATCAAGTATTTAGGAAACAGTCAATGCCGACGATGTTTTCCAATGACCATGTTCAAAGGATATTTGAAATTGAGAAAAAGATGTAAGGTCGTATAATTCAAAACTAGAAATACTTAGGATAGCCAAAATTCATTCATTCAAAATTTTATAAGATTAGTAGAAATGTGACATTTGTAGTTGGCTGTTATGTGAATTTGGAGAGAGGAATATTTATAACTTTCTCCTTAATTAAGTTATGATTTGAACTAATTAGTGAAAAATTGAAGAAGATTTTCGATTTACTCTATATTCTTAGCCAGATTTTTAACCAAATTTTTCCTAGTTTTGATATCTGGGACGTTTGAGTCTTCGAGGGCTAAATTTTTTGCGTTGGAAGGTAAGAAGTCATATCATAAAACCTCTTTGAGGTATTCCTGAAGCTTAAAAAAAATAAAAATAGTGACACATTAATTTGTAATTATATTTATAATAAAAAGTATAACTTCGTAGCCGAATGTTTCTTATTTAGAAGGTATATATATATATATATTAGTAAAATCAAGTATTAAAGCAATCAGTGGATTTATAAATCAAACAGAATATCTTTCCATCAATGAAAAACAAAAAATACAGATCATTAATTTTTATAACATCCATGATCCAGAAGCATGAAATTGGTATTTTTTAAATACAAGCATTTGTAGACTAGGACTTCATGAATAAAAGGACTAAGCAATTTTTTTTATTCTCGCGTGAGGCGTACATGAGCCGGCATACACGTCACGTAACTATATAAATTTATTTTCCCTCCTTGTTTCCTTTTTTCTCTCCTCTTATTGTTTACTGCAGGTTTAAGAGTTATATTTGTGAATCGGCTTATCCCTGTCATCCTTGAACAATGCCTGATCACTGTATTGTGCCTTCTTGCACTTCAGGCAAGATAAAAAAATTATGAAAAACCAGAAGGTCTAACTTTTCACAGGTAACAAACTATTGAAAATTATCGTTTATTTTAAGTATCAACGCCCTCATTACAGATTCTCTCATGATCCAAATGCGAGAAAAAATTGGATTAAAGCAATAAAAAGTGAGAAAACATTAGAAATATCCATTACATTTAAAAAAATCGCCGTCAATTTGCTCACTTCATTTTCATTCAAATTGTTTCATCACCGAGAGTTATGATTCGTTGACTCGCAGGAAGAAGAAAAGGGAGTCTCAAGTTCATCAACGGCGGAGATTGAAAAAAGGGACAATTCCTAATGTACTCCCAAATGCACCTTACTACCTCAGCCAACCTCTTCCTGCAACTCAAGCAATAAATAGTCGCTCTCAAAATAGAAATGAGACTCTTCAATTTATGGATGAGCTTCAGGTGGAGAGTTATTTTAATGATGCCAAATGTGACTCCCTTTTTGACCTTAAAAAAAATTAGGTGAGATCCATTTTAATATTACATTAAACATTTAATTGTTTAGTAGGCATGCTATTTTTATGTTAATAACGGATGAAACAGAACTTTTCGATGGATTTAACGTTCTGATTAGAAAATGCTCAGAAGAAATCATCATATTCAAGATATCCAACAATAATGATAAAGGCCCACAAATCTTGAGTTGCTTACTTATTAAGAAAGACTTACAATATGAAGCTTTTTATAATGGTGTAACGATCTCTTACTCTCTCTTGAAGTGTTACATCAGCAGTCCTAATTTTACGACAGTAAATTCCATTCATGATGTAAGGGAGTTAATTATTTTCCTCAAAAGAAAAGAGCAAAATATATCAGATATCACCCAAAATGATTTGATGACATCTGCTTAAACTTTGCTGGAGAAGTCTGATATTTGCAGCTTGGAAATTATTGATAAGAAAAAACTTCGCAAGTGAGCAAATCCTGAAGGCTTATTTAAAAAAAAAAAAAAAAAACCGGTCACATAAATGACATGATCTATTGCAACTTCCTTAAAAACTACAAGTTCTGCTGCGTATATATTTCTTCGAAAGGAAAATTTGTTGACGTTACCCCATCCTATTCACATCAGTAAAATGAAAAAAAAAACATTGAATGTGTCTACAGGTTTCACGGAAGTTACAAGAGCTTACCTATCCAAAAGAATTGACTATCTAGTAGAGAAAAGATGTGTATGCTCATAAAGCAAACCAAGTACAATTTCACCACGGGAAGCTGAGTGACCTTGAAAATGATACTAATGAACTAATACCTGTAGTGTGTTCATGCTTTCTAGTGTTGGTGGATCATATGAGGATACAGTTCAAATAAAACCATCTCATATGCAGAGTCATTCAGATATTACCAAAGATTTGAACTTTTTAACTAAAGAAGTCACCAAATTGGGATTTAAAGTAATACATTTTGGAGCAGACAATCATGCTTCGAATAGACGGGCTATTAAGCAAGACTTGTGCCAAGGAGAGTTCAAACGGTCCATTTCAAATCGAGCTGATCCAGAAAAACCATTTTCCCCATGTTTGATGGATGCTCATATTTATAAATTTATAAGAAACAATTGGAAAAAAGAAACAATTTTTGAATGTCTGGAAGTCGATGGCAAACAAATCGGCTCTCCCAATTGGATTCATATTTTGGAACTGTATCGGATCGATTCTGTAAATAATCCGAGGATGGCAAATCCTTTGAATGAAAAAGCTCTCAATCCAACATTTAATGAAAAAAAAACAAATGTGAAACTTTGTGGTATCATATTTCATGCCAGTACAACAAGTGGGATACAGTATTATTATGAAAAAGGGCATCATGAATTTAAATCTACTCATAACTGCTTAAAAATCATAAGGAAGTGGTGCAATATTATAAATGTTAGGAGCTCCAGATCTGGAAAAATTCACGAAGACTGGACTCGAGAGCCTTTCACATGAACAGACTTTGAATAGCTCAAATTTCTCAGAAAATTTGTATGATTGATTCAATTCTGGTTTGAGGAGTCAAAGAATTAAAAAAAAAATTATTTTACGAAAGAAACATTTGAGGCAATCTATCAAACTTCCTCATCTTTAGATGCTGCTGTTTGCTATTTACTAGTGAAAAAGGGCTTTAATTTGTTTTGTCCGGGAAATTCCTGAGTGATTGGATTGAGCAGAAATTTGGCCAATATAGAAGCATGAGATACTGCAATTACTATATTACAATCACACAGTTACTTCAATCAGAAAAGGACATCAAACTAAGGGCTTTGTTGTCGATTCGAGACCTTAAAAAACCATTGGAATAGACTATAAAGATAGATGAGTCAAAATGTATGGAAGATATTGCTGTTTTTCTTGAATATTTGGATGACATGGTAATTCTTGTTACAATCGAAGACAAATCTAAAAAAAAAATATTTTATTCTTTATTGCCGGATTCATTTATTATTCGCTTTCTAAAACAATTAACTGTGATGATTGCAAATATTTACTATCTTGTCAAGTCAAAGAATCAGATTTATTCGATTTTATTGACAGAGATTCTCCGTCAGAATATTTGAACATTTGCAATCGAGGTGGACTGAAATCTCCTTCAGATTCTTTATATCTAATTGTAATATTTGTTTATGATTTTTATCATACTGTTATGATCCACCAAATCCTTTACAATATCTTCATCAATTCTGAGAATCCACAATCTTTGTTTGCATCTGTAGTGGCGGTGCAGATAGAAAATGAAGAAATCACTGATGCAATTTACTACAAGAGTGTAATTTTGGTCGTAATGTCTTCAATGATAAAGCTACTATCATCTCAGCAGAAATGATCAATATTTTCATGCGTAATTTTGTTCAAACAAAAAACGACCAAATTAGACTAGAAAAAAAAAAGAGAACGGTGAAAGATAACCATACTTATCGGAAAAACTAATTAGATTTGAATCATCTTGAATAAATCAGCAGAAAATTCAAGAATGACTGTCAAATAGGGTCTGCTTTTATAAATTCGATGTATACTTTAAATTTAATATGCATTAATACAAATTTGATGATAGAAAAATAACCATTTGACTGCATTTCAGACCATTAGATGATACAAAAAAATGTTTTAAGTGTTAGGGATGCTTTTTTTGAATGTGAGACTTCAATTTAGGGGGCCAGTCAAAAATCTGGGGGGGGGCAAATTAAAAGACACCAATGTTGCTGCCGTCTTATGTACCCTACTATAGGTGTGTAATTATAATAAATAATTCTTTATATTCTCTTCTACTTATTTAGGTACGTTTCTTTTTGTTATGACGGCTGTTGTACGCCTCCTCCTTTAACGCGTAGTCCTTTTCATCATATAGTCTTAGCTTGTAGCCGTATGATGATTTTTCTTTTTTTCTTGTTGACTAACAAGATAAATAAACCAGCAGATTCATTCGCTTGATATGATAGGCTAACAAATTTTCATCGCTGTGCAGTGATATTATATACCCATATATTCTGTTACAGCTTATGTACCTAATGTGGAACAAAAATTGTACTAAAAGAAATCGGACATGACTATTCAGCGATAAATATATAGAATACAATTATGGAAATTGAGTAAACAGTACATAAGTTTTTATCCTATCTATCTCTAACTTTCATCCATCAAGTGGTTATCATGTTTTCCTTATTTAAAAATCGAGCATTCTAAAGTAATTCCATTCAAATAATGATTTAAGCTATTGATAATGTATTAGTAATACTCCAATTTGTGTGGTTCAAAGTATTAGATCATTCTTTAATATTTAGTTTTTAGATTTGAATAATGGTAGGTTTGAATAATGGTACTTTTGTACACTATACGATGTCTCCCAATGTATTCACCACAAACAATGTGCATAATAGTAGAACTTAGTTGTTATGGCTTTTAATTAAATGTGATTAAGAATATAAATGCAAACTCCAATTAGTATCTGGCAATGATATAGACATGAATTTTCTCCAATGCAATTCCTTAATTCTACTCCCATTCCAACAAATCTTACACTTGTAACTCCGTAACAAATCTTTAGTGTTACGGTTTGTCTTTTTCACACTAATTATTACTATATACTTATATTTTATATCTTCATGAATATAAGATTGATGATTATAGCTATAAGAATATAAAAAATATATATTATTGTAGCAACAACAAAAAGCCGGCACATAGAATAGTATATACATCTATACTCATATCCCATAAACCCCCAAAACATTTTTTAAGAAGATTGTAAAATAGTTTGGTAATTGTAACACAACTTTTAACCATAATAGATATGTCGTGATATATAAAATATAATGATTATACAATCTTTTAATATATAATTACAATTACAACTTCCAAATCTGAATGATTTGTTCCTTCCCTAAAATTGATAATAAACTTTTTTATGTAAGGGAATTTACCTAATTATCATAAGCCTTTACTCACAAATAAATAAAGCGTTCTTCTGTTTATTCTCTGAGGCTCAGCAAACATTAATAATCTTGGAATTATCTACACATATTAAACTTGAGCAAGGAACGGAATTTACATAGCTACAGAATATTTTTGTACGAAAATTCACCCTGAAAAAGAGGTTATAAAAATATGAATATTTGATAGACGTGGCTCAGATGAAATTTTACATACTAATTTGAAAAAAAAAAAAATTGATATTGTTGCTCCCACAAAAGTAATTAATAAGAGCAATACATTTAATATGCCAATTTTTGACAATGCCATTCTCCAGATGTTGGAATAATAGTGTTAAGTGGTGCAAGTAGTGACTATGAGTAAAGAACAATATAATCAAAACCTAAGCATATAAAATGCTCTAAGTTTAATATTCCCTACTACTTCAAGTAATAATTTTGCTTCATCTTTACTAATGTAATCGATATAAATTCATCTCTCACTGAAACCTGAGAATGAAGAAAAATCTAAATATTTGGAAAAATTAAGCAAAATGATGCCAAGTAAACTAAAATTTAAAATAGAGGCAAAGAAAAGACTTCAAGCAATAATACCTGTAATGGGTAAGAAAGTAGAGCTTAATTCTGAAATGAATCAAACATTTAATTTACACAATTTAATTGCTTGAAATTTGATAATTCAAAGTCAAAGAGCCCAGCACTTAACAAAACAAAATATGCTATATTTGAAAATTGAATTTTAAACAACTCTTATAAAATATACAGTGAGGTGCTTAGTGAAAGAAATAGAAAGATAATTCCTCATATCATTCACTATGCTCAAAAAGGATTTGTAGGAGGGAGATTCATGGAGAATGTAAATAGGGGAATAATGGATTTAATAGAAGAGGGAAAAGAAATAGAGCATAATAGGGCGTTGATTTCCATTGATTTTATGAAAGCTTTTGAGAGCATTTATCAGGATTTCATATTGGAAAGCTTAATAATGTATGGTTTTGTGTGAGGATACACATGAACTCGGAGTCAGAAGGTCGAAAAGAATTCGAGAAAGATCAAACTTGGGAGGGAGATGATATGATATAAGTATCAACGTGTATATAGGAAGTATGTATCCATTAATGAAATAAAGAGTCAGTCTATTCAAAGTGTTTGAAGTGTATTAATTGATATCAATTGAAACGTAACATAGAGCAGTCGCCCGGGAATTAAGTAATTAAGAAAAAACCTACGTGAGAAAATTAAATATTAAAAAGGATACTGACGAAGAGCGAATTAAAAATGGAAAATCAGTCACTTATGGAGCGGATTCAAAAGCTAGAAAAAGATGCGGAATTAACAAATAAATAATCTACAGTGACAATAATGAAAATAATGATGGAAGAACAAAAACAAGCTCGAGATGAAAATCGACAATTTATGGGGAAAATATTCGAAAATTTCATTGATCATAAGGGTAATAAAGATTATGAGAAAGTCACAGAAGGAAGGTCATCAGCAAGTGTCAGAGAAGTGAAAATTCGCTTAAATGCACCACCTCAGATCGAAGGAGATATGGAATTCAAGGAATTTATAAATTGAAGAGCACTCTGGGGCAATGTAATGTAATGGCGGCGATGGGGATGAATAACCAAACAGAAGTTAAGAAAAAAACAATTTTTAAATCATTATCGGAGATCTTTAATAAAATCAATCAAGCCATGGAAATCAACATTGAAAATGAAATTTTATAAAAGAAATTATGGTACTTATAGAAAATTACCTAAGAAAACAAACAGATATGGTATTAGAACGAATAAAGTTAGTGGAACGAAAACAAAAAGAGGATGAAAAATTTGATTCATTCTACACATCATGATGTGTTCAAGCTAAAAACGCTGGGTTACGTGAGATGACGTTTGATGCTTCGATGTCAAATTTAATTATACTCGGGATAAGAAATGAAGATACAAAGAAATTGTTATTATATAAATCCCCTGAGTTATCCCTTGCAGAAGTAATTTTTATCTGCTGCAGCGAAGAGAAGGGAAAAGTCCAGGAAGAGGCATTGGCTAGAAAATAATTAGGATTAATATCTAGTATAAAGCAACAAAATGTTAAAGAAATAACCAGTCAAAAATAAATGAGATGCTCTTATTGCGGAGGTTACAATCATGGAAAGGGTGGAAAATGTCCGGCATATTGAAATAAGTGTAATCGATGCAGAAAAATAGGATATTATCAAAGAGTTTGCAAGTCCAAAATAGATGATGAACGATTCACTGCAATAAGAATAAATGGGATTAATTAAGGAAGAGAATAATACTTAAATGGTAGTATTGAAAGTAATTTGTGAAAGAAATATTATTGGTAAAATTAAAGCAGTTCCCGATACAGGAGCAGAAGTTACTAAATAATTATAAGTTAATAAATACGAAAATGGTGAACAAGTGCGAAGAAGAGAAGATTTTAGGTGTTGATCGATCGCAATTATTGGAAAGTTAAGAATGACTTAAGTGTTAAATTCAGTAAAAAGTGAAGAAAATATAATTATATGTCGAAATGTTCCTGAAATATTCTTATTTAGACAAGTCTGTAGAGAACTGCAAATCATAAACAAATGAGTGTAGCTGCAGGGCAATCTGAGAAGAAAGAATAGATAGCGATTTAAAAAATAAAAGAAATTGTGGTAGAATTTAGAAATGTATTTTGTGATGACGAAGAAGTGAAAACTATGGACGGGCAACCAATGAAGATAAGTCTTGAATAAGATTATCAACCATACGCAATTCATACGGGAAGAAACATACCATTTACCTATAGAGAAGAAGTGAAGAAAGAAATTAACAAAATGGAAAGAATGAAAATAATACGTAAAGTCGGTGATAAAGCAGTAGATTGGTGCCATCCGTTAGTAGTTGTACTCAAACCTAGTAGAAAAGTGAGAATATGTGTGGATCTTAAGAAATTGAATGATCAAGTTAAGAGGCCAATCCATACCATGAGAGCACCTTGGGACATAATATCATGTATTCCAACAAACATTGAGTTTTTTACAACATTGGATGCAAAACAGGGATATTGTCAGATGGAACTGGAAGAAAACCCAAGAGATATGACGTGTTTCATGACTCCTTGGGTTAGATATTTTTTTAATAGAGCTATGATGGGACTCATAGCAACCGGGGGGCGCATATTGTCTTTGTCGAGATGAGGCATTGGAAGGTTTATTAAATACTTACAAAAGTCGTAGATGACATTCTTACTATATCACACAATTTCGAATAACATATTAAGAGTGTCCGTAAAATCCTACGAAGATATAGAGAAAACAAAATAACATTAAATCCATCTAAATTCGTATTTGTACAACCTAAATTAAAATATTGTGGTTATATTTTTTCCAAGAAGAGTATTGAAGTGGATCCAAGTAAATTGGATTCTACTAAAGATTTTGTAGAGCCCTCATCTAGAAAGAAATTGAGAAGTTTTTTGGGATTAGTGAATCATTTGGGACAGTTCTCACCAAGAATTAGTGAAGTTGTAGGTCCACTGAGAGAGCTTTTATCGTAAAAAGTAGAGTATGTGTTGACCAAAAATCATTCTTTATCAATGAAGGAAATTAAATAAGTTTTAACTTCACCACCAACATTAGCACCGTTCGATCCAAGATTAGAAACCAAACTTGAAACTGATGTATCGATAATAAATGGATTGAGGTATGTATTATGTCAGACACACAAAGAAGAATGGAAATTAATTCAATGTGGCTCCCGATTTTTATCAAGTACTGAAACAAGATACTCCATGACATAATTAGAATGTTTGGGTGTAGTGTGGGCTATAAAGAAATGTCACATATATCTAGCAGTCTTACCTACATTTAGTGTAATTACGGATCATAAACCACTTGTTCCTATTATTAATAATTACACCATAGATAAGCTAGATATTACTAGATTAATTAGATTTAAATTGAAAATATCAATGTATGAATTTGAAACGAAATGGATAAAGGGGAAATATCATGAAGTACCAGATGAATTATCGCGATCACCGGTGTCTCATCCCGAGGATGATGAAAAGTTGTTAAGAGATGTTGAATATCACAGAGGACAAGTTATTAGAGTTCCTGTTATTAGAGAAACACATTTAGAAGATGAAGAAAGATTCGTTGATCCATTAATAGAAGATATTAGAAAAAAGGCAATAAAAGATCAAACATATAAAGATTTAGTCAATACAGTTGAAGACAATTGTATTAACGATCCAGTACAACCATTTTCCAAGATATTAAATGATTTAAGTACTGAAAATGGTATTGTTTTATATGGTAATAGGCTGGTTATTCCAAAAGAGAGGCAAGTTGAAGCTCTTCACAGTTCACATCAAGGTATCGAGAAGACGAAAAGAAGAGCTAGGGAGGCGATTTATTGGCCTAGAATGAACTCAGATAATGAAGAAATGATTAGAATATGTAGAAAATGTATAAAAAGATTACCTAGTTTACCAGAAGAAACGATGATGAGGGACCCGATACTAATGAGGCCATTTGAGAGCACGTCTGCAGATTTGTTTGAGTATGGAGGAGACCATTACTTGCTATATGGAGATCGTCTTTCATGATATCCATATATAGAAGAATTCAAAAGAGTTCCATCTTCGGGAGAAGTAATCGTGACATTAAGAAAAATATTTTTGAAACCGGGATTCCAGTAAAAATAAGAACAGATTAAGGCCCTCAGTCTAGTTCCAGGGAAATTCAGACATTCTTGAAGATGTGGGGAGTAACATGGGGACCTTCTTCACCCCATTTTCAGCAAAGTAATAACATGCTGAGAGTTGGGTGAAATGTATGAAGAATCTATTAGTGAAAAGAGGAGAAAAATGTAGTTCTGATGAATTCTTACATAGAATTCTGGACTTTCGAAACACTTCAAACGCCGATGGAAGATCACCAAATGAGATCTTATTTTGTCATCAAGTAAGTTCGTGTTTACCTATTTATTGGAAGAGCTATGGTCCAAGATCCGAAAAAGAACAAAAAGACTGTTTGAGGAGAATGGAGGAGCATAGGGAGAAGGAGAAAATCCGTTATAATAATAATAAGAGGGATTTACCGTAGTTGAAAATAGGAATGGAAGTGATGGTGCAAAATTACAAGAATAATCGATGGCTGGTTGACGGACGGATTATTGGAAAGGGGAAAAAATAGAATATAGACGTTTCTTGAGGCTGAAGAAAGGGGAAGAAATGAAATGTGTGGAAGACAATGGAGATACACATGAAATCGGAGTCAGAAGGTCGAAAATAATTCGAGTAAGATCGAACTTGGGAGGGAGATTATATGATATATGTGTCAATGTGTAAATAGGAATTATGTGTAAATACGTATTAATACAGGAAATAAAGGGTCAGTCTGTTCTAAGTTTTGATAGTAACTATGCAAGGATGATTGTGTTTTGCCTACGTAACATCCACACAAAATACTCAAATGATGTAAAAAGCCTTGAAATTAGACGAGGTTATCACAGAGAAATCTCGTGTCTCCCTTTTTATTTATCTTACCAATGGACCAACTAATTAGTAAAATTGACCCAGCAGATTCGATAAGAGGCATTAATTCTGGGGGTTTCGGGACACAGGCTTGAAGCTTTTGTGGACAATTCGACTATTTTGTATTCTGAGAGATTATAAGTCGTCCAGAAATCTGTGAGTTGAACCTTAAAATTTTTTTAAACTTTCGGAGATTGTTCTGAATTGAGAATTAATTTTGCAAAGTCAAAAATTATAAGTAAAATAGAAAGTATCTTATCTGGTCTAGAAATACAGATTGTTCCTCAGATAAAAATCCTTAGAGCTATAATATCTGTCACGGAGGACTCTTTTACAGAAACCCTGAGTGAAATCGAGGAAAAAATTAGGAAAGTTTCTGCTAACTGTACATATCTTGTACATATTTGGAACTCTCTTTTCCTTCCTAAAATAACACATCTGTAAAAATTAAACCTGATAATGGGAAGTGTGCAAGCAAGATAAAAGAGTTGTGCGGGAATTTTCTGCACTAATTCGACCAGAAAAGGATAAAGTAGAAGCGAATTATCTGTCGTAAATGTCAGAAGGATTGGGTATGATCTCAATGAATTTTTTTTAAACACTTTTATTTATGGGGTTCATAAGATTGATGAATGACGGCATGATCATGGTCTAAACAATTAAAAAAAAAATCATCTTCACACATTTTCGAGATAAGGGACCAAATAAATAATCCGGACTTTAAAGTCACAATGGGCTTTTTGGAATGAAGTCTCAAACATATGCAATACCATTGGTGCAAAAATCCTTCGCTTAATGATAGAGTAAGAATTCATAATAAATATTCAGCGTTTTAATTTTTTATCTGGTAATTTTAAATAACGAACTCAAAGTATTTTTTCGGAGGAAATGGAACGAGAAAGAATTTTAAAATTAATTACAGTGTGTTGGAGACAAACTGGCCAAGGGATTCCTTATTCAACTTTATAAGAGTTGAACAAATTGAATCGACCAATCAGTCGATTGGACTAATACAAATTGATGATAACGTAAAAAGTCATTACGTAAGACAAATAAATAGAAAGAGGGATTCATTCAGAGAGACGGCTCAAATTTACAAGATTTTTGGGGCTATGTCTAACAATTTATTCGAATTTTCTACATATTGGTTCCGATGCAGGGTGATTACAAGCACGATTACTATGGGAAATATACATGGAAGCTACATATGTATACAAAAGACCATATAATTGTATTTATATCATCAAGTCTCCAAAATAAAAAGTTGCTTTAATTTGAAGATGATCTTCAGACACTCTTTCCTCCCATATTTTTTTTGGAACAATTAAAGGAATCGAGTTAATCGACTCTGGGACTGAATTATTTACTACGTGAAAACATCGATAAACCATATAATACCCCCTGTTTTCCCCTGTGAACTATCTCTTGGTTTTAATGAGCCATTTTTATCGACACAAATTATATGGAATAATTCATTTGAACCAGCACCAGAAATGAGTGTTCAAATGCAGCTTAGTCTTCCTCAAAAAAATCATTTGCTCGTTGATATGAGGCTTCAAAACATAGTTTTTCAGTGAGGAAGATCAAGTCATTCCTGGCTAATATAAACAGAAAGAATGATCAAGTGTTCCCGTGTCGTAACGTTGATTTTCCCATAGATATGGTTGATAGAGGAAGAAGTAACCCAAGAAAGATTATTGAAGCTATCATTGATCGAGATGAAAATACTTTGTACAGAATAGCTTTGAAAACTAGAGTTTTAAGAACAAGATAAACCAGACATCAATTTAACATTTGTGAGGCCATCACAAGAAATCAACTCCTAAAAAAATATGTGAAAAGGAGAATAACAGTTTTTTCTATTTCTATCTATTTTTGTTTCGTAAGAAAAGAAAAGACTATTCTTGTAACATGAAATTCCACCACTTTTAGACAGAAGTTCTAAAAACCACACAAAAAAAAAAAACCATGTTGCCTAGAATCTCCAGTTTAATTTGAATGCATTTTTTAAAAGTATAATGCTTCAGAGGAGCCGTAATGCCATCTTAAAGAGGGTACAATGTGAAATTATATTATAAGGGCGAATAAAAATTTATGTTGGTAAGATTAGGTTCTTAACCGGCTTATCTGAAATGAAGTTACTTTCTGAAATGTTATATTTTAAATCATTTTATCCCATTAATATTATATTGATATAAATAATATATTTTCGTCAGGAATTCCGCGATTTATTCTTCATCTATTAACGATATCCAATCTTTGGTTTGATTATGAATGTATTTCTTTTCGGCGAGATCAATGCCTAGAAATGTCATATATTTCTCCATTGAGTCATGAAGCCTATGTGTTTGGACATTTTGGTGCCCTGGATTGGGAAGATGAAAAGATAAAATTCCGAATAAGTGGACGGAGAGTTTATGTGAAAACTTTTTATTTCCTCATGGCTATGGGGAAATCCAAAGTTTAGGGGCTTTACACTCATTAATTGAAAAAAGGATTCACTGATAAGCAACATAAGTTCTGAAAATCCATCTAATAACCCATACATTTGAACTATTAATGAAAGAAGAGAAATTATTAAAAATTAATGCACCTTATAAAGGATCATTGGATTTCTATACCGGAAATATTTTCATCTCATTATGATCTTAAATCAATTCGTTTCCAAAGTAATTGGAATAGGTAGTTTTATATACTAAATATAAACAATCATGTTTGGATCAAGGATACGATAAATATTCCAGTATAGCATATCCACTTTTATTTGTCATGTCGTTTGACTGTGTGTCCCGATTGGGTATTATGGGACGGAAAAGCGATGTTTGTCATATTTGTTATGATCATTCTCAAGAACTGGCCTCATTATTCACATAATATTTTCGAAAAATCCTTTGGTTGATTGGACATATTCAAAGTGAACGCAGAGATTACAATAGGAGTATTGAATACACTAAAAATGATCAAGAATCTGTAACGTTATTAACTATGGACTTTTCTGAACCTAAATCAATTCCTTACTCGTCAATTCAAATAGGAAACACACATTTCATTTCTCTATATAAAGTAACAAACCTATTGAGAATGGAGGAAAAGGAACAGCCAATATATATATATATTTGATGAGCCTGAGCAGGTACATTTTTATTCAAATTTTCTTTTAACTATACATAAGATCTTAATTAACTCATTAACTCCATAATAGATTTTTTTTTAACTTTATTATTTTTGATAGCAAATATGAAAACGAAAATAACACTAAACAATGAAAATCGAAGAAAATTTATATTTATTTTATATTATAAATTATTTATTTACTTAAATCCATTGTGAGTTAATATTTTAAGGAAATTGTATCAATTCGGGATATAATATTTTTGATGAAGGAATTAAACTGTGTAACACAAATTGTACAAATTAATTGTTATTTTTGTTGGTATTCAACAATTCGAAATTTTTAGTACATACTTATGTTATTTATCATACAAAATATTATATTTAGTTGTTAATAATAATCAACCAAGCATTAATTTATTTGTCGTTTTGTTTTGTTTTTAAATTTACGCGTAATTTTTTAATAATCCAAGAATATACCAATGAAAGATGAGAATAAGTAATGGTTATTTAGTATTTAATCTATTTTAATTTAGTATTATACCAAAGGGTGATTAAAACATCAATTATATTTTTATACTAAAAAAATTATAAAAATTAAGATAATCATTTCATACATATATTTTCTGATAGTTCAAAAGATATATAGTTTTGTAAATATAAACCTAACATGCAAACTATTTAATATGATATTTTATAGCTGTGTCTAATGGTTTCAAATTTATCAATCACTTATTAATCATTATCAGTAATAACTATCATCTTTTAGAACCAAACATAAAGATTAATTATAATTGGATTATAGGATAACATCACTAAAAGTAGATCAGAATATATTCTATTATCATTTTTATTATAAAGTAGAAAATTATTTATTCCAGATATTTCCAAAGTTTGAAATAAATATGTTCCGACTGTATGATGCATGTTTAAGTAATAATGTGACATTAGCATGTTGTTAAATTGTTATTTTAAAAACTAAAAACAATAAAACATGAAATATACACTACTCATGTACATCTGTAAAATATAGGGTGGAGGAAGAGTTCACATTCTGAACCTACAAATTTTCCATTAGGCAGCATTCATACCTGTTTGTTAACTCTATCCATATTCTATTTATTCAAAACAGAATGACTTGGTACTAATTTCATTCACGAATTTGAAGAATTTCGGTGAAATTTGAGATTTTTTGCAGTTCAATTCAACTCAGATCTGACATGAAGAATTGTTGTTATTCCTTGCATTAATTAAGGCAGCTCCCATTATGTTTAGCTATTATAACTACATTATTTTTTAGAGGGATATTTTGAATACAATTAACACTAATTTGCGCACTCTACAGAGGAGTAATTAAAAATATTTAGACTATATAAATTATAGAGCATTTTACAAAGAAGTGTAAACTAACATGAACTTAATTTTACGAAAAACAATCGTATGTTACTTTCTTGTAATGACCTTACATTTGTTCTCAGAATTTACTAAAGTATTTTTAATGTTAAAAGGCTACTACCGTCCGAATTCGTTAAGCTCTAAGACCTTATAGAACAAAAATGTAATTTTCATAGTGACAGCAGTAGAAACAAGAAGAGATTGCATTCAAATACATGTAAGTTCTTTCAACTGAAAATACTTTGTAACAACAGTTACAACAGCAGTCTTAATTGTTCAAATAAAAGAATACTTTGAGAATAAACATTAATGAAATAACATTATTAGAAAGATTATGCTGGTAATTAAGTATATATTAATTGCATTTAAAAAATATAGTTTATGATTTGTTAATAAATATGATGGTTTTTCAGTAAACATTTGTTTTTTATGTTTATAATTTTTCTATATGTAATCATCATGAATCATTTTATTAAATGATTGAACCACAATCAAATGAAGTTCATGTGTATTTAAGTGAAAAAATCATTCAAATTAACTTACTAAATTTTTCCAGGATTTCATTATATGCCCATTTACACAGTTTTACTGTAACTCATCCATAAAATAAGAGTACCTGTATAAATATTACATTTAGTCATACAATCATACAAAAGGACATAAAATCCTAAGCTTGTTCGATATTTCCCGAGCGCTTTTTGCTTTTGGTAAACTTTGCTCAAAGTTGTTATGATCTAGACACACCATTTAACAAAACATATCTCAATGTTCTGCTTTTAAAATATATTTAGAAATGTTAGCACACTGTTTATTGGTTCACATGTTGCATATGTATGTCACTTGTAAGATGATGCAACTGTTTCTGGCTACAGCAATAAACGTTAAAGACAGTTGTAACAGAAATAAATAGAGTTTGAGTTAGAGAATTGGGCTATATAACATTTTTTTTAATGAATTATTAACAAGAACTTTCAAGTTGCTAAACTGTGAACTTTTATTATAACATATTACATTAAGATATCATTGACTCAACACTATCTGAACAAAAGCTTGCATTGATATATTTAACTTTCAATATTTGGGTGACTATGTCTACGCCCATATTAAAACTAAAATTTTACTATTAAATTTGGCATTATCTAGGGACTAGTTCTTTAAATTTTATAACTGTTTTTACCTGTTATAAATACCAAATATTTAAAATTAATTTACCAGATTGTACATTTATGCAGGTAAAATGTACAGTTTAGCGCTCAACTTTGTTATCTGATTTAAATTGTATAATAATGTTGGCATTTCAAATATATTATTATTTCATTAATTTAAGAGATCATAAATTATTTTAAATTTTGTTGTATACTTTGCATATAGCTATTTAAGTAAAGAATTGTAATAATAATATTTGTTAAAACCTAATAATATAGATTGCACACTACCGCAACTAAGGGTCGGTCTAAAATAGTCGCAAATATATTTCAAATATGATGGTTTGCATCAAATAGATTTATAATAAATTGTAGTTAGCATATAAATTGTACGTCTGACATATAGAAAAATATTGACATTGGCAAAAACATTTTGCAGAATCAAAATCTCCATGTCCTTTACTCCCAAAAAGATATTAAACTCATTCTTATATGTTTTTGCCGGTTAGTATTATACAATAATTACAGATCATAGATAAGAAATATTCAGTCTGCGTTGTCTCTCACTCAGCTCTCCTTCAATGCTGTTAAGTTATTTATGGAGTCTTGTCTTTTTGGTCTATAAAGGGTAGTTGCAACACTTTTTGTATACCCTATGTACTGAGTGTTAGAATTAAAAAAATACTAATACATACGCAAGTTTTGAACATGGATAAATTATTTCAACGGATTGAAAATAATCTATATTTAAAAAAATATATATACATATAGTTACATCAAAGCAAAAAAAACACTGATTCAAATGATTTGAAAATATTTATTTCTGAAAAAAATTAATATTATCCCTTAAATTAGTTCTTATCCAATATTTTCTATTGTATAATTTACAATTAGAATGTAAATTTTGTGGAAAAAACTTTCAGATGCTTGAATAAAGAGCATTATTCGGGATAGTTTCAAGACAGAAGGTTGCTACAACTTTCCCTCTTGAAACTATCCCGAGTTTCATCTCCTTACATTGATGAAAATGTTTTTGTGTATTACATATATACTTATACGAGCCAGTTATTTTGAAATTACGTTACAGAGTGCGCCAGGAAAATTTTCCGCGTCTTTAAAATTATTTTTTCCCCGCTAATTAAGGTTTCAGTTGACATCTCAAGAAACGTTCCGATGTATGAGTTATTTTTCTTTTTTGTTTTGATTTGATCAAAATCCGACGAAAAATATGCGAATAAGAATAAAAAAGGCAAAGTGTTTTGGATCTTTTCGACGCAGATGTTGATCATTGTGGAACAACAGGGTAGCCAAAGAGAATAGGAAAGGAGTCAAAAGGAGGCAGGAAGTGGAGGAAATTGTTTGAAGCGAGATGAAACATTTCTTAAGTCCATAGAGGTCAAGATCAAGGTGGATCCAACAGTATCAATGCGCCGCTTGGCTGACAAGTTCAACGTGGACCAGATCACCGTCAGAAGAACAGTTCATGATGACCTTAAGAGCTTTGTCAGCACTCCAAGACATCTCAACACCGACTTGATAAAAGCCTTAAGGCTTGAGAGATGCAAAAAAATGTATTTAACTACTTAAGAATATTACGTGTACCGTGAAGATCTTCTTAGATAAAAATATATTCAAAGTCGACCAGGGTTTGAAACGCAGAAATGACAGATTTATAGCAGCATCACCTTAGGAAGTTCAGGGTACCTTCAAGACAAAACATCCAGCCCAAAAAATATGCTTGGAAGTCGTGGCCTCTGATAGGAAGAAAATTGATCTCTTCTTCTTCAAGCCCAATGAGAAAATCGGGACTGAGTCCTACTATAAGGTCTTGAGGTGGAAAATCTTGCCCTGGCTGAAGGCCAACTATCCTGAGAACAACTATCCCAAGACGGTGCCCCCAGCCATACGGTCTTGAAGACGCGGAATTTCTACAAAGAGCACATTGCTGACTTCTGGGGCAAAAGGTTCTGGCGTCCTAGAGAGCAATGTTAGAAATACATCACATATAAATGTGCAGGAGCTCAAGGCCAGTAACAAGAATCAATGGTCCAATATTTCAATCAACCTACGCCAAGTTCTAAATTCGTATAGAGGCTGTGATAGATGTTGGAGTCGACCATATTTAATAACATTCTTACCAAGATTAATTGCTAAAAGTTTTCTCAATAAAATTTTTAATTCACTTTTCTAAAAAAAGTAATTAAGGTTTTGGTTTTGCTTCTTGATCGTAGAAAATGTCCCTGTCTCACTCTGTATTCATTTATTTGTTATACCCACTCAGAAAAAATAATGTTTGTAGTTAAATTAAGATGTATTACTTAAGATATTAATTTATATACATAACCATAGCTAAAAATACCCCAAATGCTGGGACATGCCCTATTTCCTCGCATAGAAATGATGTATGATATTTGTGCATATGAGTATTTTTGTTGCTATTCGTTTGAGTAGGAGTATATAATTGATGCGAATGTATGAGGGGAAGGAGGTCTGAATAGGCTTGAGTGCTTAAAAGTATATAAAGCCAATTAGATAATTCCAGACAATTTAAAACCCTATCAAAAACTTAATTTAGAGCGTGTAGCAATATTTCTTTTTTGTCAAATGTGAAATTAATTGTTTTGGAACATATTTTTTTTCTCATATACTAATTTTATATCAATTTTAAGCAATAGATTTGTGGCGTAATCACAAGGGGAAGGGGATGGCTGTGTCTTGAATAACTTTTGTAGTTAAGGGTATGTTCAGAGAAGAAAACAAAACACTACATGATATATCATAAGTAAAATAACATTTTATGATCTATTGTATTTTCTCCCCTTCCTATAAAAAAAAATTTCCCCGTAGAATTAAACCAATATGATGGGTCAAAAAATTGATAATTACTAATTGTACTTAAATCTTTTTACATAACATATTTTTTTAGAAAGAAAATATAATATTAATGTATCTGTTCCCATCATTGAGAAAATAATATGTACAATTGACAATATTTGTTAAAAACTGTTGTTCGATTGCCTTGAGCAGTTGACTTTGGTAAGCTTAAATGATAGTTTTTTTTGCAAAAGTCATTTAATAGGTTGCTTTTTTCCACTGGACTTTATCATAATATATTCTAGTATAACAAATACAAGAGGTGCATTTAACTTCTCGAGATCAAAATATATATTATCTATCTGCCTAACTAAGCAAAATGACAAAGTAAAAATTCTCGTCATCTCTACATTTTGAAAAAGAAGAGATAATACTTTAGCAACAGTTAATTTATGAGAATATAAATTTATGTTATATTTTAGAAATTGCAAAAATATTTTTTTACGAATGATAAATCGAAATGAATCATTATAAATGTAAAGGTAAAACTTGTGACAGTCGACTTACAAGTAAAATATAAAAATATTTTTGATTCTCAAAAATTATACATGTAAATAATATATTTTTATAAAAATATTTCATACTTAAAAAGTTCATTAGAAATTGCTTGATGTTAGTCTCATTTCCCTAACATATGAAATTCCAGAGACTAGCCGATTTATAATAAAAACTATGTTCGGATTTTTATTTATTTTGTCTGGGGAGGTAGATGGTGTTGTGAACCGAGAGTTTTATTTCGTGCCTTTTTTTAAGTATCCAGGGTGGGACAGATAGGTATAATTTATTGTTTAAAATTATGTGGACCGTAATTAAATCTTTAATATCATGTCCAAGGTATAAAGAGGTAAGGCCAAGTCTTTTCAATTTGCTATGATAGACGTCCTAATCTTTTAATGAAGGAAACATCTACACAAACCTAACATGTAACTTTTTCCAGGGACTTAATCAAATAGTTTCTTGAATGGTTCAATTTCTCAAATCTTACATTCAGACTGGGAGGACATAAATTTAAAAAAGTATCCCTATAGATAAAAGCTTAAATATTTTGAAACTTCTTTTGTGATTCCCAAGTTCCGATTAGCATTCTTTGTAATGTAGTGTATTTCTTCACAAATCTCAGATCACAAAATTTGTAAATTTATAAGTCAAAGTAAATATATAGCCTCTCATTACTTTGGGGGATGAACTCTTTTTTGAAGAATTGAGTCAGGAAAAATTTACTAACCTTCAACAGCATTCTTTGTGTGAAACCCCAGTTCAGAATTTAGCTTATATAGCACAGATAATTTCTGGGCAGCAGATGATTTTCGTCTCATCTACGTATAAAAATAAATCTTCCTAAAAATTATCTTTCAAATCGTATATGTAAGTGGCAAGGAGCATAGCTACAAATAAAATGCCTTGAGGAACATATGAAGATACATAGCAGGGATCAGAGACAGTAGAATTGATCACTAAACGCTTAATCTTATTCATCAACCAAGAACTAAGCCACTGAAATAGCCAACCCTTTTGATCGATATTGGACAATTTAAAAAGGAATTTTGAGGGACTTTTTGGAAAACCATTCTGAAGTCAAAGTATAATATAACACAGTCAATATTACAATTACGACGCCTGACGATAAGATCCTAGAAATGAAATTATATTTGGAACACTTTTTGTTTTTAGGGCAAAATTTGGTATGCCTGCTAGAAATAAGTTTATTACTCTCGAGGAATGGTTATAGCTTCTTTTTAACGATGTGTTCCATTTCCCCCCGATATGACTAAAAAGGGCTAAGAATCCGTAATTCGAAAAGACAAAGAGCCCTTTAAATATCATCGGTTTAAAAGATTTCAAAATTTCCTAATTTAAAAATAAAAAATCTTATTAGTTTAAAAATCTTACAAAATATTTAACTACTTGTTTCTATTTGTTTAAATATCTACTTAACAAACTTTGATCATGCCACTGTAAATAGAGGCAACAAGCTAGAGAATATTGTGATCTAAATATCACCTGTTAACAAACAGAGATGTAGTAGAGAACTATGGATATTAAAAAGGACATCCCTAGACCACAGTGAAT
Source organism: Lepeophtheirus salmonis (assembly GCF_016086655.4). NCBI lineage: Eukaryota > Metazoa > Arthropoda > Copepoda > Siphonostomatoida > Caligidae > Lepeophtheirus > Lepeophtheirus salmonis. The sequence continues at coordinate 36,124,498 of NC_052132.2, read as the reverse complement.
TTATAACAGCTTTGTATGAGCTGTATATTCAAAAATACGTCTGCCACACATTGCTACACTACCATCAAGAAAAAATTGTCATCTGTATATATTTATTTTTCTACGTAAATGCCAAGTACTGACAGTTATAGGAGATCCCATCTTTGTTGTTTACCCCAAACTGACAAAATTATTGATTTTTCTACAACAAACTGTACTATATAATGCAATTATAAGTTTTATGAGAAAACCTAGCTATATTTATGTTTGAGATAATGAATATTTTTTAGCCATTCCACGTCGTTAATACCCCCGCCTTACTTACACTATCTTTTACAGTTAGAAAATAGCCTCAAGTTTAGTTAAGTCTCCTACGATTTTATGTTGACCTCAAATCAAGTCTCAATTCTTCAAAAAATAAACTCATGGACAATTACATATATTTGGTCTATTTTTATTCCATACAATAGTGTCACATCAATTTTATCTTATATGTTGTCCTTTAGCACTAAAGCAAGCTAGAATTATTTTTCGCAAAAATAAGTGTTAAGAATACATTTGTATTCTTCAACTAAATAGCTTTAATTTCTGTCAACATATATTCTTATTAATCCTTTGGAGAAATTGAAATTTTTTATTCAAAAACCATATCTTGTCAATATTAATCCCTTAATCAAATGAAGTTTCTAAACTATATTGAAAATACTACGATATATTTACTCCATCCCATTAATTTGAATACAATGCATAAGATTCACTTAAATATGCCTTTGAAATATTTGCTTGTATGCATTGGTGCCGGAATATTAGAGGCCATACAGCCATTATCCGCCACTTTTGATGAATTTTAATATTTAAAGTAAGAATTTTTTTTAGTCTTCTCTGGAAAATTTAAAATCTCGAAACAAAACTTTGAATGTTTTTATATTTGTAGGTTCCCACCCCGGTCGTTCCATGAGAAGCAAATATACATTAAGTATATGGACTTAAAAGAAGATTCCTAACTCAGATGGAGTAAGTGTAATACTATCTTACTTATACTTAATCGGTGTGACTCCATCCGACCAATGAAAGGAACATAAAAACAAAGTGTTTCCATTTTATTTTTTTATTAAAAAAAAAATAATAAAAAAAAAAAAAACATTTTGTCAAAATTGTCAAAAAAGGCTAACCTTTCCTTTGAAAATTTCTAGTTAAAGGCCTGTCCCCCCACCAAAAAAAAAAAATATATATATATAATATTGGGGGCTCCCCTAATGACACATGGTATAATTTGCGCCCCCTCTCCTACTTGCGAACACATTCCGGGAGCGGTCCCTATATTTATATGTTCAATAAATAAATAAATTCATGATTTTTTTCAAAGATTGTTCTTACTTTGACGAATCACATATATATTTGAAGTAAGAATATGTGGTTGTCATAATATTCATATTATTCACCCTACAACCCTTTCCGATGATGATAAATGTGAATATATAAATAGGGGCTCAGACAACTAATAGCACTGTATATTAGATTGTCCCGTTTTTGAGTACCCCCCCCTTCTTTGTAACCAAACTTTTTTTACAGAAACTAATAAAAAATTGACTTTAATTAAAGTATGATGTCTCTCCACTTATTTTTAGCGACATACAAGCCCTATTATCCATTTTTTGTCTTTTTTACTGTTTATATATCAAAACTTAAATATTTTTGAGTAGTTGGTTTAACAATAAAAAATATTGCTCATATTGTTTTTATACATTTCAGTGAATTCTGAATGACTTCCCTTCGCCTATTTTATCCATAATTAAAAGATTAACATCACAATGACTTAAATTAGTCCAAGAAATGACCGATTAGGATCCAAAAGGTCTATTTTTTCTTTAAGTAAAATTACATTTACGTGTATATAGTCGTGTGTTGGTGCACATTTCTGTAGTTCAGTTTTAGGACTTGAGACTGTTAGTCCATAAAATTCTTAGGTTTTTAATTTTCCTAAAAATTAATAATTTGCAAAAATATATTGGTATTAAAAGCATTTCATGCAAATATTTATCAAAAAATATTAATGTTTTCATTAATGTACAATAATATAAAAACAGAAATTGCTTTCTTAATTATTTAATTTTTTATATTATATAATTTATAATGTAATAAATAACAAAGAAAACACCGCTTTAATGATGTTACGAGTGATCAATTTTACATTTTTATCAGCAGAATGACCAATCATATAAATCTTTGACACCATCCCATTTTTCAATTTTTTTTTAGTTTTAATTGGAATTAAACTCAGATATTTCTACTGTTTTTTTAAAATTGATATTTTTTTAAAATTTTGGTCGAATAAAGATATACAAAATAGCTATGATTAAAATTAGTCTTTTTTTAAATACTATAGAAAATAAAAAATATTTTATTAAAAAAAGTATCGAGTTTTATAGTAATTTCAAGCTTTCTTAGATAAGGACCGATACAATACTACCAGTATCACAACAAAAAATAAAAAGGTCTTCGGCCATAAGGGAGAGGGGATGGCCCAAAAAAGGGACAGTCTACTTAACATACATATGTATTGTATTGCATTGCTAATCCATTTTATATTTTTGTGTGGTGTGTTGTTATGTTTCTAATGCGTATTTTTTTTTTTTTTTTTGGTAACATATTTTTGTCTATTTTCTCTCCTTTTCTGGAGAAGCTTACTCAAAAAACATAAAAAATAATAATGATAAGAAAAAAGAAAATAACGTGACATTTTTTTCAACTTTTCAAATATGTATATATGTGCATTATATAAAAATGAGGAAGTAATCCTGGATGTCAAAAGAGATTACCAAGGATATAAAATATGTCAAGAACAAGAATAATAACCCAAAAGAGAAGACCATTCAGATTGTGTTATTAGTTATTATTTGCTTATATTGTATTTCTAAACATATATTTGTATGTAAATTATATACAAAAAAATTACTCCTTCTTTTAGGTTGTTTATTTATGGACCAGTATGTCAATTCTAAAATTTGTAATAGTATATATATCAACAAATATATGATCTGTTGATATATACTATTATTTTTTTTTTTTAATTATAAACATTAAGATATTTGTAAAAAAGAGGACATTGTTGAATGTATATATATAAATGTTTCAAGAAAGATTAACATCCAAAAATTTGCCGTGTTAGATATTGCAATCAGCGGTAAATTTTCCCAGGAAAAATTGGTATCTGTGTATAATTGTCCGCAGAAAAATTACCATCTTAGGAAATTGGCCCCCCATTATAATAAAAATGCAGTGATTTATTTACTGATGGGACGAATCCATCGAAGGACCCATAGATAGTTTTTCCGTGTGCAAAAAAAAAGTCCTTAAACATAGATAGTTTTTACATATGAAAAAAAAATCGTTGAACATAAATAGAAGTCATTAAATGCTGCCATTGTAAAAAAGTATTTGGAGGGATCCTTTATGGTTATTGGCGGTGGTGGTTTTTAATCTGTTTTGAGGCCATAAGTTTATACTACACAACCCATTGATCTAGAGTATAGGTGATTAATTGAAGTGGGGGAGGTTTTAAACTCTATTGACGCCCCAAAGTTGTCTTAAAGGAATAGCGTGTATGTAGTATCTAATTTGGTAAACTATTAGGGTTATTTATAGGTCGCCCATCTGCAAATATGAATACCATTTACAGATCCTTTGATGGGTAAGACTCATCTGTAGACTGAACTTATATATATCATATAATTGCATGGAATTTTCCAAAAGCAATATTCTGGAGGGAAATCCTCCACACAGGGTAAAAATATCTTGAAAGTAGCCTAACATTATTTAAAAAGTTGATATGAACCCTTGAAATACCAATAGGTCCAATGGACATTTTTTTGAAATTTTCTTACTTGTTACTTTTTAGAAGTATCTAAATGTGCCCATAAAAGCGCTAATTTGAGAATCAATCTAATAATTTTCCCTTATTCTTTTATATTTTTTTAATTTATTTATTTTTATCAAAAAAATGATCCGAAGTTTAGTTTATAGATTATTAAGTTATGTATCATTTTTGGCACCAAAGGACCTCTAAGTCAAAATTATAACAATACTTAGAGTGCTATAAAATATGATAACCAATACATAAAATAAAAGTATCCAAAAATTAGTATAGTCACTCTGATAATGTGAAGATGATTTGGGAGGAGAGTAACTAAGCTATAATGAAGTTTAAATATATTAACTGCAATCAGCTATAATAGCAAGCAAATAAATACAAGTCCCACTCTTTAGCAAGGATATATTAGGCAGACATTACTTCAATGTCGATCTTTAATACTACTTTATGTCCAACTTTTGTGTTACACAGTTATAACTCACAAACTCATCTTTAATATTACTCTGCGTCTTTCATGAGCACACGTACCAGGCCGTGCAAAAATTATTTACCGATGATGTAAATATACTTTTTAAGAGGTTTTGTGGCAACCAATCTGATTGTTTCGTATTTTTACTGTTAAAATAAACAAAAATCCTTCCTGTGAGAGCGTAACAACTTCCACACATGAGACCATGTCCAATCAGGAAACAAAGAGGATCGAAATTGCAGCCCTCCTCCGAGCAGGAGTGCCTCATAACAACATTAAGGAACAGGTTGGGGCCTCGTTGAAGACAATTTACAACGTTTCCAAGCGCTTGGAGGCTGGGGTGATCTCAAGCATTCCCCTGGGGCTGGCAGGAAGCCCACTATCTCAACAAGGCAAGTAAAGGCAGGGTTCAAGAGGAACGTCGAGATCAACTGTTTCAAGGGCATTGAAAAGGGCTGGAGGAAAGTCCCTGAACCGTACTGAACGCCCTCTGCTAACTGAACGTCAGCGAGAAGTCAGACTTGAGCGTGCCAAGAAAATCTTGAATGATATCAAGAGCTCATCTGGACGCATCATCATTTTTTCAGATGAGAAAACTTTTACGGTCGATCCTGTTTTCAACAGGCAAAATGACCGTATTGTGAGCTTTGGAGATGTGCAAGATAAGCACCCCTATGTTGCATCAACAAGGCACCCTGCTTCAGTGATGATGTTGGGTCTCGTGGCCTCCAACGGGATGGCCATGAAGCCGGTATGGTTCCCCACTAGCTACAGATTAACAGCGGAGGATTATGTGAAGATTCTGGCGTCCAAGGTCCTTCCGTGAATCAAATCCATAGTCGGCAACTCTCCTTGGGGTTTTCAACATGATGGAGCACCCGCCCACGCTTCCAAGAAAGCTCAGGAGTGGCTCAAGGAAAACATGAGCTTTTGGCCAAGGACTACTGGCCCCCTCAAAGCCTAGATCTGAACCCACTATACTTCTCTATCTAGGCGCACGTGGAGACCAAGGCCTTCAAAAAACGACACAAGAACATAAATGCCTTAAATGCTGCTGTCAACAAGGCCTGGGCCTCCATGGACCCTTATTACATCCAGCAAGTCTGTGGCAGCTTCAGACGTCGCCTGACCAGTGTCATTGAGTCAAATGGTGGCTACATTGATTAAATTTGATCACAAACTATTTTATTATTCTAAAAATGTATGAATAAATTGTTTCTCAAGTCATTCGAAATGTCATTATTGTCCGCGATATGTTCCGAACAAAAATTGGTAAATTGTTCTGCACGGCCCGGTACTATTAATTACTTCAAGAATTAAAAAAATAATGATAACAACTATAGACAATGAATAACACTCTTAAGATTGTAAACTTTAAAAAATATCTTGGACGCGTTAAGCCTATATATTATACAACTCTAAAGATGTAGAATATTAAAAATTTTTGTAATGCCTATTTATTTAATTGATTGTTGGGCCTCCTTCCCTTATTGGTACCAGACTTCCTTTATATTTTGACTTTGTTTGTACCTCTATATATTAATTAAAACAAATTTATATTTATTGAGTCTTAATATTTTCTATATATTTACATAAAAACACAAAAAAATAGTGTACCTACATATAAATTTAAAGCGTACAATAACCCATTAAAGTAAATATACTTATTCACCAAACATAAAACTTATTATAAAATAAGTAGAGTTATATCAGCTTCCATATTTACAATGAATAAAAGTTAACTAATTCAAACTTTTGTCCAAAGAAGCTACAAAGTTTAAATCGATAATACTGCTCCAATAAGTAATTAGCTACAAACAAAAATCAAGTATATCTTATTGTAACACAATTTCTTTGTCCTTTTGTATATGAATCGGCTAATCCCATGATATTCATGAATATATAATTTTAACTTTCTTAGCTTTTCTAAGGCAGACATTTTGTGATTAAATTTAGTTTTTACAACGCAAAAAAATCAAAAAAATTGTCAAGCAATATGGGTTAAATAAACCAAGGCGGTATTACGTGATATCAAATTGTTTGATATTTTAAGGATTATATGAGTATTTGTACTCTAATTTTGGAAGGTATTTGATATAAAAATATTTGCACTTTTTCAAAGAATATGACAAAGCAATTTAAGTTTATCTCAACCATTTTAATAATATAAAAAATATGAATTTAATATTTCAGATATAAAATGAATATATATGAAATTAATATTCTTTCATTTAATGAAAAAAAGAAAGTCTTGACTTTGCTAATAGCATCAATGTGTCGTCTAATTCGTGAACATTTTTCTTTTCTTTGATGTAAAGGCTTCTTGTGAAATTATTAATGCAGTCTATTTTATTCATTTATTATACTACAGATTGGTTAATTACTATGTTCTTTCAAAAATAGAAAAGTTTATTTTCGATATCAAAGTATATAGTACTCGGACATAATGTTGAAAAACAAAACGTAGAAGAACAAAATGTCAAACAAACAAAAAGCTAATTTACACTACATAGAAAGCACAAATTTTTATGAGGATATCTTAAACAAAAAAAAAAAAAAATTAAACAATGGAAATACAAAAATAAAAATATTTGAGGGCATGATGAAATTTCAACCATCTTGTGTACATTTACGTTTAAAATATGTCCTTTTTTGCCAACCCTCTGTTAGTAAACATCTTTTTTATAACAAAGGTTGGTGAAATGGGTAAAAAAGAAGCTCCGAAAAGAAAAAAATTTAATAAATTAATAATACATAAAATTTGTCATTCTTATAGTAAAAATATTAAATTTATGTTTTATTACAAATATTTAATTGAAAAATTCATTAAATTACGCAAAATTTTGAAATTAAAGTATTACAATGAATACAAGATTGTCTTATTTTTTTAGTAAAGTTATTATTGTACTAACGGAAAAAGGAAGAACATATATTAAATTTGAATTAAAAAGGGGAAGAAAGGAAGAAGAGGATTAGCAAGTTAGTCTTAGTATGTATAAAAAAGATTATAAAAGAACGTCTAATTTAGAATTTTAACATAAGCACTTTTTAATAAAGACTTTGTCATTTTTAATATAGCATGTTCACACTTTTTTGATTATCTTTGATATTTAACAGATATTGGCTGTATTTTAAAAAAATAAAAACTGTCCCTCATCAGACGTTTTTTTATATTTTAAACACGTCAAATATTAACACAACAAGCCTTAATATGGTTTGTATTGTTTGAATATATTTTAAGATTTTATTTTCAAAAAAAAAAAAAATAATAATAATTACTGCTCGATACTTGATTTTGACAGAACCACTCACATTAACTCCCTCAAACGACTAATACATAACCACTGTCTGAACCAAAATGGTTGAAAATTTAGCAAGTAATATTTAACAGATGCAAGATGGATGTAAGTAAAGCTAAATTAGATATGAAAATTCACATTTTCATACATACGACTGGCTTTTATTATGTGTGTCCCTATCTTCACGTTGAGGTTGGAAACTTTTCAGACCACCTTCGTATATGTATTTTATAAATATTCCTTTGAAATAGGTAAAATGAATGAAAAACAAAGAATAGTTAATTCATTAAAACCAAGACACCTTGAATGTTTCAAGGCAAGGTACGTGATGTGTAATGTATGGGGTGAAGAAGTACATTTGCAATCATTAAATAAAAATATTTACCCCATATCGTTGAAATTGGGAAAATTTTGATCCAGAAAAAAATCGTATAGAAAAAAAAACCCACCTCTCTATAAACTGGTTACTCTTAAAACTATATATTATTGTTGTTGGTTTTCTTTACATCAATCACAAGCATCAAAAATGCTTATAATTTGCAATTCTATGCATATATTACGAATTATTCATGGAAAAACGCAAAGAAAATTGAGTCTGGAGTTTTCATAGATTTAAAGTATTTATAAATCGATAATTTTATCAGAAAAAAACATTTAGATAAGAAAAAAAGTGCACATTATACACTCAAAATAGTCGTATTATATTCAAAAAAATAAAGAAACATTTTATGTTAAATTCCAAGAAAATAAATATACAATAATGAAGTATTCAAATAATCAGAGTTCTCAATATGAATATTTTGATTATTCTATTTCTCGAGGAAATTGATTCTTATACAATATATTATGTACATTTATATCTTTATTAAATTGTGTATAAATATATTCGTATTCATGTATTTTGTTTAATCAATTTTGTTTCATTTCACTTGTTGGCTAATTTTCAAATTTTTTAATGAAAAAATTGTACATTTTTACGTTCTAGTGATTTAAACTCACACCTTGATCTAAAAAAGTCATTTGAAAAATATTACAAGGTCATTTTAATATGTCAAAGCACAATTATTCTTTAAATTTCAAAAGAAAAGAAAAGTCACCTTGAATTTACTTTGCATTTTTAAACCACAATAATAATGAAAATTAAAAATGGAAAACAAATGCAAATACACAGTACTAATATACTTGGTGTGGTGAAAAAAATCTTTACACTTTCAATCTAGAACTGAATCAGGGTGTATTTCCGCAAATAGCATATGTCAATAAAATTACTAATATGATGTCTTTGCTACCGTTATCATCCTTGTAGCCCCCTTGACAGCAATGATGGCTTCCAGGAGGCCACGGAAAGCATTGCACCCATTGCAGATGTAGTCCTCAGACATTGCATCCCAATGCATGTTGACAGTGTCTTTGAGGTTGCTAATATTTGGAAGACGGGCGGTGCAGGCCTTGGACTCAACATGCACACAAAATGTAAAGTCCAATTGCTTGGAATCTGGTGAGTAGGGGTCACATTTTGTTTGATAAGAAAGGCAAACACTTTTAGGCCTTTTTGGACGTATGTACAGTCCCGCCGTCCTGCTGGAAAACGACTTTCATGTCCAAGATTCGTGTTGGAGATCTTCAATTACTTTGCAATCTCTGTTGGTTTCTTGGCAGCGTCCAAAAATGTGGAAACCAAAATTCGTTGGAGACATTTTTTCGTTTTCTATTTAGGAAAAATTAGTTTTTTGTTAGTAATTGACCAGAACAATATTAATGCATTCACAAAAGCCTTGAATTATGTAGCAAAAACGAATTGTTAAGATTTTTTAGCCGCACCCGGTAGTTCATTTATGATTATCAAAATATTTATAAGACTTTATTGAAGGACTTAGCTCAATCGACAACGTGTTGGGGAGAAAGTATTTTCTTTAACTCTATGTGCGTAAGGTTGACTTCAGTCCTTTCTTGACAAAGGAAATATACATTATTTATATGGACTTGCAAGAATATTGGAGATTGAAGGTCAGATGGAGTAATTGTAATACTATAATGTTTACTTATAATCAATGTAACTCCATCTGACAAATGAAAGGAAAAAAACTTTAAACTTGTTAAATTCTGCATGAAAGAATGTGAAATGTATGTACAGTATCATATATGCTACATAATGCATTAAAGGTTTAATAATAGAAACGAATACTATTTTCTAAGAAGAAAATTAAAGATATGGACACATTATAAAAATAGACCACAAGAGGCTTCATAAAAAGGTTAGTTTAAAAAAAATAGTTCATTATAAATTATAAAAAGGATTTTTAATAAAGGCCGTAAAAAAGGTCATTAGATTAATATTTATGTATCGTGCAATTCATTAAGCATAGGGGCACGAAGTAGCTAAGAACGGCATTGGTTGTACACAAATCTGTTGAATGGAAATATTCAAATATAAATATATATTGGGAACGTTACGGGACGGGATTGTACTGCAGTTTGGTTCTGTACAACCCTTACGGGTTGAAACGTATATATAAAATAATAATATTTAATATTATACAAATTTTGTTATTTTTTTATCTTTCTATATTTGGTTTACATATTATACATATATAAAAAGCCGGAACAATTGAGTTGGTTACTATTTTTGACAAAATTGAAGGCAATATTGTGCCTACTAATCTGTCTTGGTTATTACCAGAAAATGTAGACAAAATTATCTTTTTGGGAAATTTAATAAAAAATTATGAGTAATAGTATTACATATATAACCCATGTATATATAACATCAACCTATGCTTTTTTGAGAAGTTAAGTATATTTGTGAATATTTCATTTCTACAGAAAATAAATTATTGAACAATAAAATATATAGAATAAAATTAGAAAAAAACAAAATGTGAAGGGTCTACCGTGGTTCGTACCGAACCGTAGGCTTAACATACCATACAACCCCTAATATATATATTTATCAGTTACAAAGTGTCTAAATACATTTACACTCATTAAATGTTATAAAACATATTTTTGTTATTTTTTAAAAATATTGAGATCCAATTCACTTTGAAATAGTATTTCTACCCACCGGCTAAAATCCCAATTTATTATTATTATTTAAGCTATAAAACACACTAATGACTTTTTTACACCTTTTACTGATATAAAATTGGTTTTTTGTATTTTGTTCTTTTTTAAATCACATTTTAAGAATATAATTTTAATTCAAAGCCATATTTCAACTTGGATATCATATTTAGAAGCGAATGTTATCCAATTGCTTGATAGTATGACTGGAACTTATGAATAAGCTATTATTATTTTTTTTAGAAATGGTGTAAAAAAGGACCATTTCAATTGATTTTTTTATGACCAACTATTAAGGTTTCTTGAAAATTATTCCAAAATGAAAAAAAAAGGAAAAAGGTATACATACGTATATTGATTATATGACTAATTATAATAAGTCATTAAAACTTTAACAGCTAAGAGATTAACCACAATTTAAGTATGCTTCATATCTTATGCATCTGAAAATTATCTATAACAGATTTAATTATTTAACTTGACCTCAATATATTTAATTTCAGATTTTTTTTTACGTAACCTTATATTGCATATAAGTTATTTAACTAATAAAACAATCAATATTGATTTTTAATTTTGCTGCATATTGTTATTGGATTTAATCAAATGTGAAAAACATTAATAATTTGAATTTCATATTATTAATGGTCCTTAATATTTTAAACTTAAAGTGACTTAAAGTAATCGAAAATATATGGAAAATGGGTATTATAATTAATTTATAGATATGGATACTATATGTTTTAATGATATTTTCTTTTCTTTAATCCTTTACACTCGGAATTAAGTTATAAATGATTTTTTTAAATAAATATTTAAACATGAATATCAAAATGTAAGAATTTAATATTTGAGTTACAAAAAATTGAAATTTTTTGTAAGTAGTTCTAAATTTTTGAAGTTTTGAAACTTTTTTTTTGCAAAAAAATTAAATTTTCTGTAAATAGGTATTGATTTTTAATTTTTTTCCCAAAAATTATGATTTGACGAGTTAGTCACATTTGGGTGTAATGGGGAAAAAATGTAGTTGAGTAAATAATGATGATTATATTTAGCTTTGCATACTCCAAATAATCATCTCGGGGAAATGAAAGGTTAATAAGTTATATATTAAATATCTCCCTCGCTTGATCCTTTATGACGCTCAAAACTGAATCTTCTTCAATATCTAAAATTTTCAAAGATTCTTTATTTACTTCACCCCATTTTTTTAAGGCTCCACAAACACCGGGTATTTTGGACTTAGAGTTTTTCAAAAATAGACTGTTATTTACGCTCCGTCAATGGATACCTTCATTATTTGAATCATGAGATATAATTCCTATGGAAAAAGAAAACTTTTATACGTTCGTCTATCGTTGAATACAAAATTCGAAAGAAGAATTGAAATAAGAAAGGATTTTAAAACTGAGAAAAAAGCTAATAAAGCTACAAGGGTGGTTTTAATAGTTTTCAACCTTACAAAAATACAAGATATTTTTCTTAATTTTATTTTTCTAAATAGTCACCTTGTAACTCTACAGACTTCTCCCATCGATACTTCCATGTCTGTAACTCGTCCAAATAGTACTTGGGCTCCCTTTTGCAAAAAAAATGATCAATTTGCAATTTTTAAATGAGGGAAACAAAAGAAGTGGCTTGAGGCTAGATCTGATGACTAAAAGCGTAAGGTCAAGCAGTTCAAACTATAATTTGTGATTTTCGTCATGGCAACCGCTAGGTGTGAGCCCGTGTGTTGTCTTGGTTTTCTTTCGAACACGTTTTTGGTCTAAAGTGAGAAAACACAGAACCAACGCCCGGACAGCTTTAACATGCCTAAATATTAACTTTATATGTGACAAACATGTTCTTTGGACATATTCATAACCTCGGCAATTACTCTTACTTTAATTAATCAGTCGTTTAGCACTATTTTGTGAACTTTGGCGATGTTTTCATATGTAGTTGGAGTTTTTGGACGTCCACAACAATAATTGTCTCCCAAGCTTATACAGCCATGTTTAAATTCAGCCGCACAAAATTTCACCATGTTAAATGATGGTGCAAAGTACTCATACATAGAATTCAACTCATCTTTGATTTGCATTGTCGTATTGCCTTTCAAAAAGAATTATTTGATTACTGCTCGATACTTGATTTTCTCCATTTTCACAAAAATATTCACATCAACTCACTTAAACGACTGCCACATACCGACTGTACGTCCAAAATAGCTGAAACTTTTGTGAGTAACTCTAACAGATACTGAATAGATGTGTCTAGCTTTTATTTACGAATTCCGTCATCTTCACGTTAAGGTCGGAAACTAGATAAAAATAATGTGCACTAGTGTAATTTATAACTCATAGAATCTTCGAGAAAAGGCAAAAAAACAAACAAAAAAACATGAAATAGAATTTATATTGAAGGAGTACAAATACTTCCATATAGGTCTACGGTTTCTTTAGCTTCGGGGTTTCAAGACTTTAGTAATTTAACGATTATTCATAAACAAAAAATTTTTTTTCAAAGGAAAATTTTTTTAGATAAAAATAATTACAAAACATTTAAATTGAATTATAAATTAAGTTAAAACCCGATATTTGTAAATATATGTTGTGGAAATTATTTTTTACATTTCAAACTGGCATTTTGTTGATTTTTTCAGACGTAATTCATCATTCACTCTAGATATAATTTAATAGCTTTGGCAATAAGATTTTGAAGGAATTTTGATATATTAAAGTAGGGAAAACCAAGAAAAATGTAACAGTTTTTATTTTCTCGAAACTAAAAAAGAAAACTAAAAATTACCATTCTCTGGAATTTTGTATATACTTTTGCCAATTTTTATTCAAAAAATGGAGAAAATGGATTTAGAGGGGGAAACGTTGAGGTGCAAAATATACTAAATATATGTAAATAGACTTGCAAGAATTGGACTCGAAAGACATAATAATTTCCCTGATTAGAAAGTACTTTTTAAGGTATTTTTAATTCCTTGATTACTTGAACTGTACTTGTTGAAAATATTCGAGGAGATGGAAATGTAGAAAATGGCTTGATATACAGCTTGGAATGCAATGCAATATCAGGGTTTTTCTACCTCTGGAAACAGGAGGAACATTATTTTTGCAATAGTACAGTCAGTATTTTTTAATTGTTTTTACTGTAAATTATATAACTTGCTATCAACTGATATTATTTTACTCAGATAAATACATAAATTATTGAAAATAATGGTCCAATCTATCTATTGGACAGTCAATTTATACTCAAATGATAAAATAGGTGTTTGTGGACTTAACTACATACATTGATCTCTTTTTTTTTTGTAACTTGTCTATTACAGATAAAATAATAATAAATTTCCTGATTGGATCTTTATCTTAAATATCCTTTGTATACATAGAGTTGATAGCTTTCCACTCCCCCACTTAATATTGTCATTCCTTCCAACCTAGATGTGGGCGACTCCCCTTCACTTTCGACCAAGATAATAACTAGTAACTATTAAGTACTCCATGTTGTAAGTCGTAGAATAAAGAACATAAAAGTATAAATATACATTAGGCTCTGCCGTTTTTGAATAGTACTTTTCCTTTAGCATAGAGACTTTTACTTCACACGACAATCCAAAAACTTACTATATTAAAGTTTCCCTCTAGGCCTTTAAAAAGAGTTTAAAAGGAATTTTGAGTCAATTGGGTTTTAAGCCTTTTGCACCGTACCAAATATTTTGCTATAATTTTAAAAAGTTGTATTTTTCATACTTATGATTATAGTTTATCAGTAAAAAGTATTGTATTCCTTGTTTTTTTTTATAACTTAAGAAGTCTAAGATGCAAGGATAAACCCATGTACATTTAAATTTACATAGGTTAAGTACAAGTATTAGTTTATTTTTGCATACGTACATAAGAAAATTAACAAGTAACTGCTATGTATTTATGGGCATGTTGTATTAAGAAGAAATATACTTAATCTTGTTACTCAATCTCGTTTGATGAGTTTGTTTACTTTTATAAGAAGTAAATTACTTCCATTTAGCTGTGAAATTGCTTGCAAAGAAGACAATTTATCGTCCGAAATGGAGAGGTCAGATATAATCATTCTAGGCTATTATTTCCATCTTGTTTTATTGTCAAATTGATGCTGTTTTGCATCTTAGAACAAATCAGTAAAATTTTCAAATTTCCTAACTGACGTAACTAGATAACACATTCAGGGTCAAAGACACTGCATACAAAGGTTTATTACTTACAAGTACATATTACAATTGCTTAAAATGTCTATAATTTTTAAGACCTTTTAAAACGAAATAAGAGATTTGTTTTTCATAAATTTTGCATTAAAATACTTAAGTATTATTATCTTATAAGTCTTACTTTTTAAACCAAGTATGCGTACTCGTGTTTTATAAATACTAAATTATAGAACTTAAGGACACTTAAGAAAAGTATCAATGTGGTTGGTCCCATCTCTAATAAGATGTTCCAAATGATTACCCGTTTCTTTGTTTTATCAAAGACAGAAGTAATTCAAAAAAAATTATACTTAGCTGAAGGCATAGTTGTTGACAATAGGAGGAAGATCAATAATATAAGTTAATAAACCAAATTTTCTCTGGATGTAAAGTCATTCTTAAGCCTATTTTAGTATGTTGCGACTGTTTTTTCTCATAAATATCAATGAAGTAATGAATGAGTGTAGCTACAGATCAATAGCTCATGTGAAAGAAATTAATAGAAGGGAGTACGTACATAAATATTTGGTTGTAAATCCTAAGCCTTTTTAGTGGGCGATTTTTGTTGTTGTTGATGCTTGAGCAATATTTCTTTCTTTTGTCAAACTGTTATGATTTTTTGATTTTTCACTTTTAAAGAAATAACAGAATTACTTTTAAAACTCTACAAAAGGGTTAAATATGGCATATTTATGTTCAAAATCCTATTTTTGTTCAAATTAAAATGACCTTTACTATGTCAAAAATAGCTTGAAATGTCCCAAAGTTAGACTTTTTATTCTCATCATCAGAAAAGTGTATTGGGTAAGGGGGAAGTAATATACCGACCTAAAAATAGGACAGTCTTTTATGTGTATTTATGAACATAAAAAGCTTCAAATAACTACGAACATCGTTTTCCATTTGGTGTTGTGTAGAGGAAAAAAATAGGCTCACAAATACATAAATATACTTATATAAGGAGATAATGATATGTGAACCTTTTATGGTCTTTAATGGCTTACAAATTCGAAAGAAGGTTGCTCTCTTCCATTTATAGACAAACTCTTATAAAAAGTTAGTCCCCCATTTTAGAAAATAGGAGATGTTGTTCAATATGTTTGTATACAACCAGAAATATGGGTTTGATTTATGGTTATGATAAATTTATTTATTTATTACATTTTAGGTAATGTGATACTCTGCCATAAAAGATATGAATATTTTGATCAATTATAAAATTTAAAACAATTGGAATTGCATTTTCTAAATACATTTCCTCCCAAACTTATTTTAAATTGTATTAAATGCATAAAATTCATTAAATTATACAGTAGTACAAATAATATACAATATACTTTTTTTTATTAAAGAATTTTAAGAGGATTTACGATCCTCTTAATAAAATATAAAAAACTTGAAATCCAACCAGAAGACGAAAAAAGTTTTTTTACTGCTTGAAAAATGTGAATTGCAATTTTTTTTCACAAGTGCAAGTCCTTGAATGTTTGCATCTACTACAGTTCAAGTCCTCAGAAAATAAAATATATTTTAAAGAGAGTATTATCTAAAGTGAAATTCGAGTTCAAGTCAATTTGACAAGTCTTTGATTGATTCAGTCCACTTGCAAATCTTTAATATATTGACTGAATTGAGTTCAAGGTGAGTCGCAATTGTTGAGTCTAATTTACCACCTCGAAATCCAACCATTTGATTTCTCAATCAATCTCTGGTTGATCTTAACCTTACTTCATATTGTCATTTATAGCTTTGGTGAAATTTTTCTTGACAGATAAATTTTGATAACATTTTGGTGTGGTTTCTCCATTTTCTTGAGCTCATTTTTTAAATATGTCACTGAAAAATGAAGTAACATTGTATATGCGATGCTGATGTAAAATATAAGGTACATGAAAGTAACTTCCTTTATCCAAAAGACAATAAAATACATTTTATATATGATAAGAGTTTTAATTTTGTTTCTTAATGATGATACACATTTCAAGTTTTGTTTGGTGTTTCAATACACGGTGATGTTTTCATTTTTTTTGTTTTACAGGGATAGTTATTTTATACAAAGATGTGCAAACATAAATTAATAACATATCTCTTCTTTGTATAAGTGTAGACGATTAGAATATTACTTATTGGCGATTTTACAAAGGTCTTTAAAATGTTAGTTTTTCCTTAATATTTTTGGTTTCAATTGCATGACTTATTCTAATCTGATTACTTAGAACCATTTGTAAAGGGGTTTTCATTAGGGACGTTATATATATTTTCTTCCGTCGACATTTAGAAACTTAATTAATTTGAAATTTCATCATAGAGCTATTATGTACAATTGATCAGCGATTGCAAATTACCCAAATTAATTATAAAAATAACAATTCAATTGTCGCAATTTTAAGAGCATTACTGTCAATTTAACAACCCCCAGAGTTTGATAATTACACGTTTAATTGTAAAATTTGAATAAAGTCATATGGCATATAATGTATCAGTGCGAGTAAGACGAAGAAGTGCGCGTAGTGTAGGGAATATTGATGCCGCTAACACATCAGTTGCAGAAGAACTGTATTTGTCTCTCAGATGCTAGTTGCCACACTGCGAACGTTACAATCGATTTATTGCAAAGCAAATGGGGTAACAAGTTATTTCAGGAAATGAACCAGCTGATTGGCTGTCTCGTTTGTACGATTTAACACCTTTAGATTATTTTCTTTGGGCTCACGGTAAGTATTTGGTATACAACAATACACCGGTGACGACGAAAGAGCAAAATTTCTGCAATATCGGTCAATTTATTTGAAAAAGTAGTGTAAAATTATATTCAACAATGGGAAGTCTGTAAACGTGCTCGTACTACTCACGCTAGAAAAATCTACTGACTAAAACCAAGAAATCTGTAGGATCTTGTCTCTATAATGAAGTGCTCTTTATGATCTGGAATCTTTTGAAGCACGAAAAAACAGGTGTTTTCTTGCTTTCAAATATATTTCAAAGACTGGATCTGAAATAAACTAAGTTTTTTTTTCTAGTTTATGGACAATTTTAGACACAAAAAAATATTATGTAACTATACGAATCAATCATTTAGCTTCTACTTTAATAAAAGTATTAAATACAAGATTTTCTCTGTGTTACATAGAACGTAGTTACAAAAAAGACTAAAAACTTAATTTTATCTTAATGACTCACTAAAGAATACTCTGGATATTTGTCGTTGAAAGTATTTTTAATTAAATACTTTTGTACTTTTCCTAGGATTATATGCATAAATATATTCTAATAATATATAAATGCTTTAATTTCAACCGCAATATACTCACTGAATGACAATTTATTTTGGTAATACAATTGGATACCTCGAATCCGATTATATTGAGCATTTTAATGTTGTTCGGTATACCGATCCGATAGTGGTACGGGAGTACTAATGCATTTAAAACGTTACTATACTACAATGTATTAAATAAAATACATACATCTCTACTACCTCATACAAAAATTTGCCCCTCTGATGACGCACCCTCTCAAATTGATGACTCCCCTTCCTCCTATCTCCCTAAAGAAACTGTTCTTTATAATTTAAAATATATTATTCTTACAAAATTATTGATCTAAATTAGCTGAACTAGCCCATGCCAATTAACTATCTTTCTCTTTACTCTTTCTTTTCAAAGTGATTATGTGCCAAATGATTGTATAATTGAAATGTACTTTTGATCTTTTAATTAGAGTACTATATCCCTTACTAATTCTAGACGGTAAAGTAAAGGAGTGGATCGTTTATACGAAACTACAATAATTCCTTTAAATAAATAAACCTATCAAAAGAAATAAACTTGGATTTTGTCGTAATACAACGTTGTTGTAGATACTAACTTCGTTTGTGGACTTTACCTATTGTAATATTGACTGTATTGTAATATAATTTGAGTTCAGCAAGGCTCTCAATATAGAGCATCACAGGGAGATCCTCTTTTAAATTGTCCAACATACTGCCTTTGTTTCTGTCTGACGTATAGGATCTTGAGTGTAATTTTCAATTATAGCGATGTCTCTTTATCTATTTGTTAAGGCTATTGTTTACTTAGATAACCTCTCTTGGCCGTTTACATTAAGAATTGAGTGGCTTATTTAAAGAAAGATATATTTGTATATGCAAATTATACAAAGATAATCTTCACAGATTTAATCTCTGTCAATGATTTTTATCTTATACTTCTGAGCTTGAGTGTTACTTGATATATGCATATTGATTTTAGTCAATTTGATCTGCTTCCTTTCTCCAAAATAGAGTCTTAAGGTGGCCACTGATTACAAAAACATAAGAATGACATACTTGTGAGTTGTAATTTTGAGAGGTATTTTTTTGAGAATATAAAAAAGCCCAATCGGAAATTGGCAAAGATTAAAAGAACTTTCAAAACCTTTCATGATGAACTTTGAAAAACTTTATTTCCTCTCAATGGGATCAGATATATGAAATCCTTCAAGAAAAAAATTAATCAAATCCATGGAAAAGCAATAAGACTGGTTTTTATCGATGTTTCCTTCATTAGGTCATAAAAACAGTCGTATTTATGCAAACACAAAAGACTAGGACTCATCCCTCTTTACCATAAACGTCCCAGTTAAGATGTTATCGCGCTCTATAGAATAGGATAAACCTATTATAAAAAAAGTCCTATTAATTACAAACCATCAAATGATGCTATCATTTTATTTATATATATTAATTTTATTTACTTATTATTGGGTTAAGAATGAAAGAACCGTACATATTTTATATTTCAATGGTTTTAGAAAAAAACTATGAGAGTTTTTTTTTTGTCAAATCATATTATGTAGCTTTTTTATCACTACTAAAATAAGAGAATATAGTCAAATATATCTGGGGTTTGTTTTTGAGTGGTTGTGGTAAACTTAAACCATTAAAGGCAATATGTTTATTAATTTACCACCACATATAAGTATTCATTTTTCAATGTACATACAGCATTTATTGATAAATTTTTGTGTATCTATTGGCTGAAGTACAATGCTTTTATGATGTAAAAAAGAAAAGAATAAATTAGTTTTAGGTGGTCGCAATATAAGATCTACATATTCAATTTCAATTTTAAACATTTTTGTAATCCTTGATGTTAAACAGAAATAATATTTAATATTTTCAATTCATTTTTAAAGTTTTATTTCATTTTGAAATTAGGTGATATAACAGTTTCAAAATTTTGGAGACATTTTCTAAGATACTCAATTTTCTAAAGCAAGAAAGTAGAATAGAGTTAAAAAAAAGTAATGAACCTGACATTTCATAATAACGTTTCTAAATATAACAAGGGCATAGGAAGAATTGCTCTCTTGGATGCAATAACAGCTGTATATGGAAGGATAATAAGATAAAGGAACAGGAGGTAGCCTATATTTGACAGGCCAGTAGTGCTTCGTTTGTTCAATCATAGCGACTCATTAAAGCCTTAAAAAATGCATATTAGTCTTGTTTATAATTTATCCATCACAATGACCCGGTTTCCATCTATTTTCGAGAGAAGCAGGTGGCAATAGCATGAGAAGCTACAATGGTCTTCCCCTTGTCAAGTCTACCCCTCAGTTAAAACGCTGCAAAGATCCAATATATAAGGAAAAGGCGAAATTTTGCCGTTTCAGATGCAAAATTGGGCAACATTCTCATTGTTTCTATAAATGTGACAAACAATATCAATTGTACTAGTCATTATGAAACTTTTTCTTAAAATTTTGTTTATATAAGAATGAAAAGGAATCTAATCGGAATATGTTAATCTAATTTTTCAAGATTTAATATAATATAATTAAATGTAATAAATATTCAATTTTCTAAAACTCTAGCCATAATATTTTTTCAAACACATACTTTCTATTGTTAATAATTTTTTGCTTGGCATTTGAATGCTAGCATATGGTTTGATCAGTACTTTAACAATAGCAAGTAGATATCAATTAAATATTTTTTAAAAGCTCTACATACTTTTGCCAGCTGTACACTAGCGTTGAAATGTTTGTTGGGTTACTGATATGCTATCTATGAAACTGATTCCTACATTTTATCAATTATGCTTAAACAATTTTTCATTTTGACAACTCATACATATCTAACTCGATTTAGCCTTCTAACTTTTTCCTATGATGCAGGCGTTGATTTAGAACTTTGTAATATCCATTTGTTAAATTATTATCTTATTGATCAGAAGTTAGTGGAGAGCTTTAGCTATTGAAGAATTGAAAGTGTTATAAACGTTCAAAAATTTTATTACGTTGTTTCATATTCATACTTTGAAGTTGATACCAAGAGCAAGACCGTGACTAACGTTATCGCTCTTGGTATCAACTTCAAAGTCTTGGTAATGTCTTGATCTTGTCTTCGTTGACTTTCTATGTCTTGTTAATCTGTTTGTCTCGGATCAGAAAGTATAAAACACATCACTACTATGAACAACACACAGAGATAAGTGATTATCTTATTGTTTGGTAGTAGTACTTATATATTTACATAAATATACTAATAATAAAAAGATGATCACATTCAGGGGAGTGGGGACATATATACCTCCTCAACGTAAAAAAAGGATCCCCCTGCAAACACCTGGATCTTTCTCAGCATTAATATCCAAGAAGATTATGTATTTATGCACGATATCATTTGGAACAATAAAAAAAGATGAAAATAAGAATAGTAGGTAAAAAGAATTGAAATAACTATTTGAGACCATGCTACATTGTTACATATATAAATATTGCTTAAATTAATGGAAACAAAAACTATTTGTACCTGAAAGAGATTCTCTCACCACAACACACATGTCTTTTTATTTTCATTGAACTTATAGTTTGAAACTGAGCACCCTGTATCAATAATAAGATATAATGATGTAGAATATAATTACTAACAACTTACTAGAGGAACACCCCTTCACTTTAGTTCAAAGAAGAATGAATAGACTGGACCTAGAAAGAGACATGAATAATGTAGACGGATTTGTAATTTTAAACAACCCCTTCAGCGATTCTCACCATAAGTGGCTTAGATATAGGTTAGCAACGTCCTCACTTTTTACAAATAAATCTAGAACGAGTCCAGAAGATAAAAAGTGTTCATTCTATCAGAAGGAGACATCATTTAATGTATTTTACTTTTGCCAAATGGTTGTATCTATGTTGAGAGTGGTGGAGAACATAGTATGGCACCACTTTGGAGTGAGACTCACCCAGCTGGATTGCCTTGTCATCAACGTCACCTTCATATGATAAGTGTTTCAAAATAGAGAACATTATTTACAATGTCCAGGAAATGATCCACGTGGCAAAGCACTCGAACATGATTATTCCGCCCGGGATACAAAGCTGTGTATTCACCTTGATTAAAATCATGGACTCCCATGTGGGAGCATACCACTGGCCACATATTAATTTTTAATGATGTTGTTTAGAAATAATATTCGCTCAAGGTGATGCGTTGTTTATTAATCTTGACATGCTTCTCTATCTTTGATAATTTTTAATTGGAAATTTACTTGTAAGGCTCTTTAAGGGGGGGGATAATTATAAAAAAATATGGAAGTCGTTGAGTTAGATTAAGGGTCTCTTTTCATAATAGTTAATTATATAAATATTAGTAATTTCATACAATAGAATATGCTTATAAACAATTTTTTAATGGATATTGATGTACAAATTTAACTATAACTGATAAATTTCAAATTACCTGTACTTCATGTTTGTTTTTTAATTTATTGTATTGTATATAATATAAAATATATAATAATAATAAAACTAACAACTTGCTATAAAAGAAACCGAAAAATGACATGGTAACCTTGACAAAAGTAAATTTTTTGAGAAGAGACTACCAAAGCTGACATTACTGCAAATAGACCCACTGCAAGCATAAGAGGAAGGAAACAAATACTCGGTATCTAGCTAATAAGAAGGAAGAAAGTACTCCAATGTTAATCCTCAATTTTAGTCATAATCTAAAAAAGACTTACCCTTATATTTCTAGAACAAATCCTCCGTCGTTCATGAGCTCACACACTAATGTTTCTTGCATACTTTGGAATTAAAATATACTGCTCAGATTGCTCAACATCAAAAATATGGCATGCGTTTGAGTCGAAGGTTCTAGAACTTATGTAAGTTCCATTATTAGTCAACTTAAATCATTAGGAGAAAAAAACTGTCTTTTATGTTGATTTTTCCCTCAAAAATGATTTATTTTGTAATTATTTTTTAAAGTTAGGAATTGATTGTTTTAAATAAAGTTACAGATTGAAAAAAAGTCATGCCCGGGCAAGTTCAATTCTCCACCGCCGCTTCCTTGAGCATCAAGGAGCCCTCTTAATTTCCCAATATATATCCCAAGCCAAAGTTATGTACATAAAGTACATAATGTACATCAAATTATGAACTCTTCGCGTAAAAGATAGTCTTTTTTAGGGCATTTTTATGTATAATGACTGATGAAGGGAAAATGAGCACATTGGGCTTGTAAAGCTAAATTCCACTCTTTATGAAATAAAAAATATCAGCTTATTTGATGTTGACATAACCCTACGAATATTTGAGCTGATATATTTAGGGGCTTAAATCTTGTCTAAATTGAAGTGAGCGTACATTTTATTACCCATATGAATAATAGTTGTTCCACCCCATGTTGAAAATTACAATGTATCAGACAGCAAGGAGCATTTTAGTTTATACTGATCTCTTTAATCAGATATGATGGCTCTTAAAGTTATAATATTTCTTAACTTGACACTATTAAACTATGGCTTTGACACTTACTACAATTTAGCCAAAAATCACATCCCTAATTATACTCATATACTATGAGCAAGGATGTCATTTTTGTTATGAAAAATCTAAGAAACAGTTTTTTGTGTACTCTTTCATTTTTGTTTTATTATTCAATAGATCATCAACTTTTCCTATGAACTAAACATTCTGGCCTAATATTTTCATTCACTAATGCCATTTTAAATGTAAAATGTTATCTTTTTTAACCCGAAATTATATAAGAAGCAGCTGATAGTAACAAGAATTTTAACTCAGTAATACCAAAAGTTTCACTAGTGCCTTCTCCTTGCACTAATTTTTTCTTTGAAAAATGACATCCTTAGGTAATCTTATGACTCGTATATTTTATAATCATTTTGCAGTGTGTCAACAGACAATCCTAAGAAAAAAAATACTATTACGCATAAAAAGGACCAAATTTTGTCTACTTAGCAATGTGCACAATGTTATCAAAGTAGACGTACTTGGTAAAAAATTAGACAAACTTCTATTAATTGTTTTTGAAAATGATAAAATTAACTTAAATATGATAAACGTAAAAAACTCTTTATTCTTTTATTTGCATTGTTGTCTTTTTTTTGTTTTAAAAGTGTACAAATATATATTGACGAGTAATTTTTTTCAAACAAATAATCTAAAACTATGGCCCCTGTCCAATGAAAGATTTATTTATTCTCTCTATCTAAAATAAAATACATAAAATAAGTCATATGATCTTTCTAAAAGAACTAATAAAAATGTGGTAATTTTTGTTTCTTTTATTGACGTGACTTTTTTTTCTTTCAGGCCTTGAAAGGTAGGTATAAAAATGACCGATAATCTTTTTTTCCTTTTCTTTTTTTTTATTATTGCACATATTTTAATAACATTTATATCTATATATTATTGACTTCCTATAAGATTTTATAATAAATGTGTTGGAAAAAACAAGGAGAAATATAACGACTTTCAAGAGACATTTTTATTATGATTTGATTGGGATAGGAGGAAATTGTAATTTTTTTATTGCATTAGTCATTAAAAACTTCTATATATAAAATGCATTTGTTCTATTTATGAATCCGGTGGGATTCCTAATCCAAGTACACTACAAATAAAACTATGAAAAAAGGGATTTTCAAAAGAGCAAAGTTATTTAATTAAAAATATATTCAATTCACAAAGAAGCCCTTTTACGACTTAGTCAGTAAACATTTGATTAGAAAAAAGTTATGGATGGGAATTGTAAGTATTTTTATTATGTACAAAAAATAAAACAGAATATCAACATTCTTACCCTGACCATTTGAAGAATGTTTTGGAGATATAGATAAGCTGTAAGCAGTTATGATAGAAAAATAATGAACACAAGTCTTACACTAATATCAAACAAATACACATGCACAAATTACTTCATTTTTTAACTTTAACTTTTACTTACAGTTGAAAAGGGATATACATTTTTAGCTCCTCAACAAAATCATGAGTGTTATGCTTCGTCATTCATACGAAAAAACGTTTTGACAGCCATGTAATAGCGTTATTTAACCATTCGTTGACACTCATTATTACATATTATTCTGTCTTAATAGTTTAATTTGCCTTTAATTGAGGCATTACGAGCTATTATTCTTACAATCGTGTTGTTAAGAATTTGCACGGTAGAAAAAAGTAGTTTTTATTTCCGCCATGCTCCGCCCATGCCTTATTTTGGGCATGACATTTTGTGATGTAAATTAATACAAGCTATTTTTTGGGGCTTTATATGAACATTAATTCATTATAGAAGTATAAGAATAATTTTAGAATGATTAAATGAATTATGAACATAATTGAATACTAATTGTTAATGTTGAAGTTTTAAAGACAATATATATGATTTTGTTAAATTTAGTTACCCATATATTGACAAATTTCAAATGTTTTATATTTGGATATTATAAGAGTCCTTTAAAAAAATATTTAACTCAGAGATAAGTGGTTAACTCCCGTATACCATAAGCAGATTAATTATATTTATATACTATCATAGATAAATAATTACTGTTCAATCTCTAAATATTAGTTACTTTTTACATTTAATTAAAGACCATGATGAGGTATAGTCAGTTATTATAAATCATACAAGAACCAACTCCTGAAGAAAGATTAGAACAGTGGAAAGGAACATACTTTGGATTTTTGTTTCTTTCAAAAAGCACGACATGATTAGTGCTTTTTGTGGATATTCCTCACTAAAGACTCAACAGCTTTCACTCCATCTTGATGATATTCATTATAAAGATGATACTTCATGAGTAGGGTGATGTCGTTGACCCTACATTATCAGAATTAGTAAAACCTTTTTTTGGTACTGCAGCTGATAAATTTTTTTTAGAAAAACTCTGGTTAACGTTTATCTCTAGCACAATTACAATTCCTAAGCATGTACGTAGCAGAAATTTTTTACGAGTTATATAAAAACATGTTGATAAGTAACATATTTATATAATCAAATAAAGATTATCTTGTTATTTAATTTTTTTTGTCATTTCACTTTCCTTGATTTTATCAAGCAATAAATCATTGCGCCTAGACTACTTATAAATAAAGAAGACATTATCAAATTTCAGTTGAGAAAAGAAGAGAAAAAAAAAATTAAATGTTTTTGCTCTTCAGTTATTTTTTTTTTATAATACCATCTTTAAATAATAATATAAATTTATGTTCATACTTAAATTAGTAACTACTTTACACATTTAAATAGATGGATCATTCGTCAATTTTTAAATACAAAGCAACTGTTTTTTGCTTTCTGTTTCTTCGATTTAGATAGGAATATCTTGAACCATGCATCTTGCTGTAGAGTCCTTGCCTTATAGTCAGTAATTTCGATACCATGTATTTTTTTTTATGTCAGTTCTAACTTTACCAAAAATTAATGGTATGCGTTCATCATTTGGGTAACACAAATGTGCCGATCATGCATTGATTGCATCATCTACAGAAGTTTTATAGATCTTCATATAACTGATCAAGTTATTGACTGGTATGAGATCATTCATAGGTGCTGCTGTGGGAAGTAGAGCTGCCAACCACCAAGACAGGTTACCAAAAATAAAAAATCATACATATGGATTTAGTTTCTGCTGCTATTGAGTCACAAATATAGTCCCCTTAGGTAATTTTTGAACTGTATTTTTGGTTAAGACATCATTCGTTATACCATAAAGAAGCTTAGACTTCCACCTTGCTTGGTGTAAGATGCCACGTCAGATGAACTGCCGGAACCTTTATCCTTTACCTCACTTATGTAAAGAATTACCATCATTACCAATTCCGTACAATCCCTTAAAAAGGACTATCGACGTCATTGTGACAACAACAGTAGCAAGAGCGAAAGACGACAGTTCCAAGTCTCAAAAAAGAATGAATAAATTATTTTAAAGCTATGCCCAACTTTATAAATAAGTCATATTCAATAAAATTCTAATATATTTTTTTTAAATTTGTTAACTTCTAATCAATAATATTATTTACTGTAGTTCAGGTATCTTTTTTCATTCTATATTAGTAATAAAATAAGTTTAAGATATAAAAACGTAAGTAAAATTGATCAAAATTCTCGAGAAAAGTAACCTAACTTTGAGATCCCACCTTGAGAGCTATAAGCAAAAAATCAAAATTATTTTTCCGGGAGTGATGCCCCTATTTATGTAGAACATGTTGCCAAAGTTTCATTTTTGTAACAGTTGGGCAATCTTTTTTTATTGTTGATCAAGTACTTATAGTAGTTTTTTAAAATTGAAATTGAAATCATAAAAAATTTAAATATTTCAATTTTGACTTCATTTTTCGAATCCTCACATTTTAAAATAATTAAGTAACAAAATTCAAGAGGAAAGCTCTTTTAAATAAAAAAAATAGTAACAAAAATTAGCGTCCGGTAAAAAGACATTAAAGCGACGTTGAAATTTATTTTCTCAGACTAGTATCTATATCTCATAAACAGCTTAGAATTATGAGATGAAATTTGGCACACTTAATTTACTCATGAATTTGAGGTTGTGTGTCAAAAATCATCTAAATTTGAGGGGAATGGGTGGTATTTTTGATTTATTTTTGTTCATTCAACATGGAATGACCCATATGTACATGCTAGTTCTGAATATGTGTTCAACTGACGTTATTGTAGTACTATAAAAAGGATGATCTGATTTTGAAGATGGTTTATAATTAGGAGGGGTGAGGGGGGGGACTGCAACACTCTAAATATTGTTATTTTTTTTGTTAGAATATAAATACAATATTTACATTCTAAATTTAAATTTATCTCATATTAAAAGGAATTTTTTATAATAAAAAAAAGGAAGAAAGGTTTTTATTTTTTTATTTTCAATACTGACCTTTAATAATGTCTATTATATTTAATAAACAGTCTATGGCCAATCACTTATTGTTCTCTACAATCAAGGAAATTAGACTCACATCACATTTTTTTGTTCATATATATATTTTCTTGTTGAACAGGTTTTTAAAATCACACACAGTTTTTTTGTTTAATAATTCTGCAGAAATTGCAATTGTACTTGAGGTAAACGGTTACCAAATTTACTAAAATTTTGTATTTGTGTTCTACTTAGATAGTTGCAGTATAAAAGTTAGGTGTTGCTGATTCTGACAAGGATTTCTAATTTTGTGGGCAACTGTATAAGCCTAGTGAACATTGCAGAGTTGGTGGACATGGGTATGATCAGAGTTTAAACAATCTGATCTGATCTGTTAAGACAAATAAAACTTTCTTAAATAGTAACTTGATTAATACCATATAGTAGCAAAATGTACTTAAGAGGTTGTATGGGCGTCCTCAGGATTGGGCTGGATAGGCTATATATTATATTCACATTTTCAACGTTGTCATCTGCCTGGGAGTCCAGAGCCAGACTCATCCTTGTCATCTTCCCGGCCTTCTTGGAAAAGTTTGTACAACTTTTAATCCTTTTTTTTTATTACTCAGAACAGTTTCAACGTATGCCATTGTCAACATTTCAATTGTTTTGGAGCACAGGATTTTATCTTTTAAACAAGATTTGATGCAAATTCTTTGATCCATGTTTTCAATCGCTAAAAATTACCAAGTAAGTAAAATAATTCTTACTGCCATGCCAAACAAACTAAACATACTTTATAGCTGAGACAGTTAATATATGTTTGTCGCGTGTGTACTAACATAAAAAAAAAAAACACATCCAAACCAAACGTACCTTGTCCGTAAAATTTGAATAGGCATCCTACTTTTGAACACAAAATAGTTATTGTTTAACCCCATAATAGTTCTCATGTTAGGATTTGAATCCAAATTAATGCAGAGGTAAGATATTCTAAGTAATGCCATTTTTTAAGGAAATTTAATGATTACTCTATTATCTCAATGAAATATGATATCAAAGTGGAAAAGTAAGATAATTTTTTTTTTAATAAACTAATGCATAAATTTGCATGCTGAACTAAATAAATACTATATTTTGTGCTATAAAAAGTGGTTTTATTATGAAACAGTCATGCATACATAAATAGTTGAGGTTTTCTTATTAATATATTTACATATATTATATTTTGGCTTCTACTACATATAATGAAATAAATTTGCTCTATAATAAGAAAAATGTTCAAAACTATTTAATAATTGTTTTTTTATTGTATTTATATGAATATAATAAAAGTCTTGCATAGTTTTCTTAGAAAATACAGCAAAACAATAATAATAATATAAATGAATATTAAAGAATGTTTATTATATTTCTATAGTTAAGGGATTCTACGAGGTTAATGAAATGTTGAATATTTTCATAAAAAATAAGGTTAATTGAAAATAAATAATAATAAAGTTTACTTATTTTTATGTAATGATCCCTGTTTATGAATAAAAAAATGGCCCTAAACAAATAGGACGATGCATTTGCCCCTGAAACGAAAAACTCATTTCGTAGTCAGCCAAACTAATTGTACTGCAACTAGGCAAGTAGAATACAAATAAATGTATTTTAAAAATTGGTTAACGTTTTCCCCTAGCAAAATTGTAATTACTTGCTAAACTTAAATCAATTAAAATTTTATTTTGTGCAATATATATAAAGCAGGTTTTAAAATAAAATATTTCTATAATTCTTTTTCTACTTTAATTTCCTTCATTGTAGAGAAAAATAAGTGATTGCACCTAGACCGTTTATTAAATTAATAGACTTTATTAAACTTCAATAAAGAAAAAATAAAAATAGGAAAACCTTTCTTCCTTTTTATTCATTATATTTTGATGAAGTTAAAAATGACATCAATATATACATTAGGGTGATGCAGTTGCCCCAAAATTATAAATCCTTGTCAGAATCCGCAACACCTAACTTATATACTGCAACTATGTAAGTAGAACGCAAATACAAAATTTTAGCAAATTGTACCTCTAGTACAATTGCAATTTCTGCACAATTATTCAACAAAAAAAACTGTGCATAATTTTAAAAACCTATTCAACAATCAAATATTTATATGAACAAAAAAAAATATGGTGTCACTCTGATTTCCTTGATTGTAGAGAAAAATAAGTGATTGGCCCTAGACCGTTTATTAAATATAATAGACATTATTAAACTTCAGTAATGAAAAAATAAAATAGGAAAACCTTTCATCTTCTGTTGATTATTAAAAATCCTTTTGAAACATATGATATGAATGTATATTTAGAATGTAAATACTGTATTTATATTCTAACTAGAAAAAGGAACAAACTTAAAGTATTGCAGTCCCCCCTCCCCCTTCAAATTATAAATCCGCGTCAGAATCAGATTCTTCTTTCTATAGTACTGCAATAACGTCAGTTGAACACATATACAGATACAGTTATTTGTAGATATGTCAAATTTTACTGTGAAGTGCGTAAATTTTTATTTTCATTTTTTTTTGTTTTATTTCAAGTTGGTATTACTAATTGACGAGTTTGAACTCACAGGGCACGGCTTTGTTTATTAGTAGCGTTGGTCAATATTTCAGTATTGGGTTAAACTATTCTTTATCCTAAGTCCTTATGTTGTTGGGATATCTAAAAACTTAACTATCCATCTCTGGACGATAGATTAGAATAGAATAAGATGAAGATACCCCTCAGCTTAGAGGCTTTTGTTAGAAGTTTTTGTAAGGAAATGATAAAGGGTGTATTTTTCTACATAAGTGAAGGAAAGGATAAAAGTTCCGACAGTTCATTTGACCTGGCCCCTTACACGAAGCAATGTTGAGGTCTAGGCTCTTTATGCTATAAAGATCTATCTGCTCAGCAAAAATATAGTTCAAAAATTACCTAAGGAGACTGTATTTGTAACTGGACAGTAGCAGAAACTAAATTGCTCTGAACACTTGTTTTATTTTTTATGCCTGTCTTATTAGTTTACAGGTCCACTTCCTTCAGTTGCACATTTGAATGTTCTCTTACTAGACAATAACTTGATCAGTTATATAAAGATCAATAAAACATGGGTAGATGCAACAATCAAGGCATTCTTGACACATTTGTAGTACATAACTAAAGAACTAGTACCATTAAAATTATTTTTTGATCAAGTTAGAAATGATATCAAAACATACAGGTATCGAAGTTGCTGATTTTAAGACTCAGCAACAAGATTCATTGTTCAAGATATTACCTTCCAAAGAACAAAAAGCAAGAAAAAAAGTAGTTGGTAATTAAAAATTACGAATGATCTATGAATTACTTGTGTAAAGTAGTTACTAATTTAATTATAATTATAAATTTATATTAAGATGATAATTAATAATAAAAAAATATATATATTATTAATTTTTTTTCTTTTTTTCTTAAATGAAATTTATTATGTCTTCTTTATTTAATAAACAGTCTAGGCACGACTACTTATTGCTTGATACAATTAAGGGAAAATAAGTGACAAAATAAATTATAAAAAAGATTATCCGTGTTTGATTATAGAAATATGTTACTTTTAAACATGTTTTTTATATAACCTATAGTAAAAAAGTTTTGTTCATACACATTTAGAAATTGCAATTGTGCTTGAAGTAAACGTTAGCCCAATTTGTAAAATTTTGTATTTATGTTGTACTTTCATAGCTGCAATACCAAAATAAGGTTCCATTAACATTTCTGTTGGGGCAACTGCATCACCCTAATGCTCGCCCGACTTTTATATTCAATTGTGCTATCACAAGGCACTGGTCTGAAGTAGAAAGAACGCTTGGTAGATATTAAATATATTCTTATTTATTTTTTGAAGTGTCAGTGAAAAAGCCTGAGACTGTTTTACTTTCTTAATGAACCTTGATCATAACTCTCGAGAATCTGATATTCTCATTTCACCAAAAATAAATAATTTTGTCAGTCTCAAGAATGAAAAATTCAATCTTTTGAGACGGATATGTGCTAGTGCTCTGTTCCATATAAAATATGTTGCATCTTTTCTTCTTAAGTATGAAGATGTAAGTAATCTGCTAGCTTTTAAAATAAGATGCTTTATCGACTATAATTCTGGAAATTGGGGGAGGGGGGTTTAGCCCCAAAAAGTCATCAACACCTTAATATAATTATTGATATAAATAGGTTGATTAAGAGCGACACCAATGGTGATCACTATATTATTATATGCATGTAGAACAATACGAGGCTGAGAAAATTAAAGTAGAAGATACATGCATATATATCCTAACTAAGTAGGGATATTGCCAAACTTCATATGGTATGTACAGGGGGATTAGCCTCGGCTGATACATCAATTTTTAGTATTTTGTAATCAAACAGACAGTTTCCATCTTTTGGAGGAGGGGGCTTCTAACAAAATTGGAAATATTATTCTCCCCCAATCCCATCCAAGTATAATTTTGGTAGTACATAATAAAAATAGGAGTAAGTATGATTGACTTACATGGCTAACTATCAGATAATTTCTGGCCTTTTTTCTTTTTCTTTTTTCAAAGGTTGCGTGATAGAGTAAAGGTAATTACGAGATAAGATTAATGATTTTACAAAAATTTTATTATGTTCAGTTAGCTACAATTTTCATTATGAGATTATTTAATATTTTCATCTATGATCAAATCGATATCAACTAGGAAGGCCAAATAAAATTTTATATTGCTAAAATAACCATAAAGTAAGTACACCGGGTATTATTTAAAAGTGTTATTGTTGACAAATATCAAAATGTTATTTAGAATGTTCTTTAATTAAATATTTTTTTGTATTTTAATGAAATAAATCGATATGATTTACAATAGTGTTCAACTTTTTTTGTTTTTTTTTTGTTTTGTAGAAACAACATTTTATTTTTTATGTAACTATTAATTATTTTAAAATTATAAAATATAGTTTCCATTTATTAAGTGGTTTTGTAACTTTTTTATATTTCAATATTCAAGGTTAATTATAATTCAAAAATGGAGAATAACTCGAAAAATATTTGAGAAAAGCCGCCAAAAACTAGATTTATAATTAAAAATATATTTTTTTATTTCATTAAAGAAGGAAAACACGAGGTGAACAAGCAAATCAACACTTAAATAAATTGAAAAAAAAATCGAGAAAAGTAACAATTAATGTCCAATTCATAATACAAATATGTTCATTGGTTTAATAAAACGGAGTTGATTATTATTTTTGATAAAAAAAATAATATTTTGATGAAAAGTTAAATGGTTTTCCAATCCTTATTAAAAACTTCATTGAACATGTGGAAAAAAAAAACATATATATTATTGATGGTATATTCAATATAATACGTTTATTTAGATAACATAAAGGTTGTCAATTATGGCAATGATTTTCTTCCTCCCATAGGAAACCAAGTTTATGAATTGAAAAATAAAATTCATACTCTTATACGGCGTCAAAAGAATATAATTAACAAGATCTCCATAAACATTGTACCTAATTTAATATTTTCAATACTTAGAGAGGTATAGTTAACTAATTCTAAGATAACAATATACTTATGAAGTTCAATAATATACAAATAATTGAAATGTACCTTAAAATAATACTATTACAGTTTTTTCACAGCTTCAGAAGCAAAAATTTAAAAAGGAAGGTTTGAATAAAAATGATTACCTATTACAAATAATTTTAACTCTTGCCATAAGCTAGTATAAATGTAACATTTTTAGAAATTTATGAGCTTTTTCAGTTAAAATAGTATCGTATAATTAATTTGGAGTAAAAAAATAGTTTGAAGATATTTACTAAATACATTTACGTTTTTTGTATTCTTATATGAACCAAAGTACAGCATGTTCTATGTTGACACTCAGGGAATCATAATCCATCTAACCCGCTAATTAAGCTCATAAAATCAACTGTGCCATAGTTAAAGTAGATAATTTGAACAAGTGCTCTTTGATCAATATCCTTAAACGTTATAATAATTCTGGGAAGATAACATGGGTCAAGAAGCTCGAGTACCAGTAGGACAGCAGAAAATGTCAAGAAGGTAATATATATGGCGACAACTCTTCTGAAAATGTACATTGGCGTTTGGGAAAAATATTTTGACTAATGAAAAACATAGATTAGTATAGATTGCTTAAGGGCTCTGATTATTAATTTTTGTCAAATATTGTAGTAAGAACTTTATGATTTATATTAAAATATAGTTTCTTATATTAGAAAAATTGTAACAAAACAGTAATTACATCTTTTAATACTGATTTCAGAATTTAAAGATTATAATTCTTCGTCAAAAATTAGAATGATATTTTTCAGACAAATATTTTTTTTAATGTATGGAATATAATTTCTGGTTTGTTTCAAATATATTGTATTGAAGACATATTTCTAGGCAACAATGCAATTTATTCATTAGGAAAATCATCCATAGAAATAATAACAAAAGATTAATATTAAATAGTCAAGGACCGCGTATAGCACACACAACTTTGTGTAGTTTAGTAATTTTGTTTATGATAAGCGAAAAGATTGGTAATGAAGAGATGTATTACATTCTGACTTTTGTCTACTTTCCTGGAGACATTATAATTCCTAGAGATGAATAGCCCTAATGGTGAAGAACTCTCTTTACATCGAAAGATTCCTCATTCTCAAACCTTTGAGCTTTCATCACTGAGATACTGTAATCCAACAGAAATTATCATAAATGAAATTATTTTCCTGAACAAACCTATTACTAATAGCTTATTGTCTCTTTTATTACCTAAAATGAAGATATTTTTAAAATACAATAAGTTTCAATTAGATACTAGCCTAAAAGATATGCCCTCCAGTTTTAAAATAAGCTGGAAAATTTGAAAAATTTACTATATTGCCCCAAGAAAATTTCAATAGTCAATATTCCAAAAGAGATAAATTATTCGTTGATCACTTATTATATTAAATTATTCTCGGTCATTTCACAATTATTGGTTTTTCGCTTATTCACATATGATCAAGCTTGTGTCTTTCTTGTGGACCTTTAATGGTTGTTAATGCAGGAGTGTGTATAGAACTTTAATCAAGAGGCGTGTCACAAAAAATATAAAAAATAAAGCATAAGTGTAATGAGTAATTAATAATTTTTTTTATTTGTGAGGTACGCCTTCCTTAGACCAACAATTTTTAGATTGACCTATGGTAATATTTACGTATATAGAGAACTTTTTGATTTTCGATTATAAAAACCATCAGAGACAACTTAATTAATTTTTTATAGCATTAATAAAAATTAATTTATAATTAAGTTATTAGTAATTAGCGTTTTGTTCAACAATAGCTGCTCCATAAATAATCACGTAATATAAGAGTCATTTTTGTCGCCACTTATTTTCAACATTTACTTGTAACAAATGGGTTAAATCTGGATTGATATTTTCTACAAATAACATGTATTGATATTAATTTTCCTTTCCTTATAATATGAATATTTTTTGACAGTTCTAACATATACATATAGCCCCCTCTACAAAAGCTGAGGTGAACTTAATTTCATTAAGAAAAAATTTTCACTGTATATATTCTCAATATATAAATAAATATATAATCATTATAGTTTCTTGCATTTATATAAAAAAATAATGGAATATATCTCACAATATTTAAATTATTATTATGTGACATATAATGAGGAAGTCTTATTATATTAAAATTCACAAACCAGTTATGATACATATTTTATATCGCTTTTTAAGAATGGATTAATATCTTGGATCATGATAGAAAATGTAAATATCAAGCAAATTACCATTGGAGGTATCAACAGCATAAATAAAATCATTATTAAGTTTAACACTCTGTTTTTGAATTAGGATTCTATTCTTCTTTTTCGTTTTAATCTGGAATTTATTGCCAATACGTTTCAGTATGCCCTTGAATAATTAAATTTAATACTATACATTTCCTTATTTTTGTTGTTAATGTCTGATTTATGATCTACTCGTTCATTAAACTATTTTTCATCAAGGTTAAGTCCATTAAATTAACGCTTTTGCTATAAAGCATTCCTTTTGGTATCTTGATTAGGAGGATTTTGAGTGACATTTTTGATAGCTACGAGTGCAAAATGAATGGAATAATTAGAAAAATGATACAAAATTTAATTGACGTAAATATTATTATTGTTTAAATGGCTTTGGCTTTGTTGCACGAAAGTGGGTATCCCGTACAAGTTTGCCCGCATGTAATACTTTCTCCTTCTATCTCGTAATGAGAGACTGAGACAAAGGATAGTTGAAATTAAATCCTTGCAACCTTTTAATAATAAGAAAGTAACTTTGTTACGTCAAGCGTAGGGACGCTAAATGAAGCAAAGGATATATTGATAGCAAAGAGGAGAAGGATCTCGACTTATTCGAGGGACGCAAAATGAAGGGAACAATATATTGACGAATGAAGAGGTAAAGGAACTCAACATTTCCCATTTATCAGTTAATTAGCACTTTGAAGGGTCACGAAAGGAAACGGAAGGTCTCAATGTTTGGAAGAATGTGTGAATTTGGCTTTGATTCAATGGTTGCTAAAATCAAATTTCAACTATCCTCTGTCGCTGTGTCCAACTTCAAGATAAAAGAG
Organism: Lepeophtheirus salmonis; assembly: GCF_016086655.4. Classification (NCBI taxonomy): domain Eukaryota; kingdom Metazoa; phylum Arthropoda; class Copepoda; order Siphonostomatoida; family Caligidae; genus Lepeophtheirus; species Lepeophtheirus salmonis. The sequence goes on along the minus strand of NC_052132.2, from coordinate 36,087,739 downwards.
AAAGTATGATGTGCGGGCAAAGTTGTACAGGATATCTCATTAATGTCTCACTGAATACGTAATTAATTAACTTAATTTCCTTCTAAAATTAACGACAAATAATTATGCTTTCATACAATAAAAATATGTAAACAATAAGGTTCCATTTAAATCAAAAAGTAATTAATGAAGATGAAAAAATTTATACGCTGTTTTAAATTGGGAAAATGAGTCATAGCTCTGATTTGAAGGATTTTACCATGAAAGAGCCCTGTCTTATTCAACATAAATAGGTGGTTATTTTTTACTACACATACTTTCTAGAAATGTATTTATTTCACCTTATACTGCCCGCTAACTAGCCTTTACTTCTGTATCCTAATTTCATATCAATCACAAATAATTAACAAAAATAATATGCAGTTCAGAGATTAATAACAAATTTATGTTTTGAAATAGCAAAAGTCTTTAAAAAATATACTATACATTTGAAATTTATAATTTAAACGACAACACTTATCGAATTGTGACTTGCACATCATCTATACAAAATAGATTCCATACAAAAATGATAAAAATATCAAAAATTGATCTAGATACAAGGAAAATATTAGGACAAATTCAAGTCTTTAAAACCTTACACATAAAAAAAATAAACTGTACAATTTTATCTTCACTCATGCCAAAGTACTGATCATAGTTTTCATAGTGTAGAAACATTACAAGAAAAAATAATAAAATTATATAATAGATAATTTTAAATTATGGAAAAAATAATAAAATTATATAATAGATAATTTTAAATTATGGAAAAAAATAAAAAATACAATTTAACAGAATAAAAATGAACTTCTTCTGATTTATTACACATTAAACATTTTTGTATAAAAAGGCTTCTATAAAATTAAACTAATGTTTTTGTAAATTCAAAGTTTGTTTAAGCGTAGAAGGTGGTGTTTGTTTTTGGCAACCTGAACAATGTGTTTATTTAATTCTCTAAAGCTGTTATTATTTTTGAAGGGGAAAGGTATAACTAGAAAATTTAACTCATATATAACCTTGAGTAAAACTGATGATTTCTTAGGAAGTTATTGGTCTAAGTCCATGTTAGACTTACAGCATAATGGAGGATCGAAAACGGTGTGACTTTTGTATTTGTTCTTGTTTTTTAAAATTATACTTTATGACAGCTAATTTGTTCTCCCCTTGAACATTCTTCAAATAGTAATACTTACCATGTAAAATATATTTATATTTTTTCCCCAGACCGAAAGTGCTTACAATTTACAGTTCGATTAATTACACAGGGATAAAAACTTATATTTGGGATTTAGAAAAAAAAAAATATTTCTGTATATAACTTACAGATGAAAGTGATTAATTTATGCAGATTTTTTTTTTCATTTTAATCCCAAAACCATCTTACTATTGTTGTTTAAAACTTTCCCAAAAAATAACCATAAATATATATTATTATTATTTTTTATCATTGGAATTGGGTGTTTCAATAATAAAAACATTTATAGGAAATCGTTAATTCCTTTATTATTGGTAATCTATAAATTAAAAAAATTGAAATAACGGTTATGTGAATGTGTTTCTTTAAGCTTTTTTTTCTATATTTTTAAAGTACTTTTATGCAGTATAAATTTTCTTGAATTTGTACAAATTTTTTGACATTTGAATTTGTTTGGTTCTAAATTTTGCCAAATATAATTAGAAAATTTCAAGATCTTTACTGACAAACTTTCAATGTGGTAGATTCATATATAATAAGATTGATATTTTAGATCAGAGGTTCTCGAACAACCTGCCACGACACAGCAATGAGCCTCATCTAGTTTGGTGCAAAGGAAGTGCTACTAGATCTTATTTTGCAAAGTGAACTGGTAAGATCTAAATTACGTAAGATGCTAGATACTGCAAAAATAATAAGACAAATGAAAATTAATGCTCTAAGAACTTTTTTTGGTTAAATTGCTCTCAGTGCTCAGCAATGAAATATTTTTGTTAAAATACGAAAGTGATTTTATAACGTCAATACCGTACAAAACTCATAAACTCATAGAGTGGTAAATTTTGAAAGCTCATTTTCTCCTCCCAGCCTTGTTAAATAATGCGGTTGGAATGATGAGTGAATCTTACTAATTAATTAAAGTAAATTTTAGACACATTTGTATTAAGATATTACTTGTGTACTGAATTGTCCAAAGAATAAACAAAGGGGAAAAATATAATGTGACGAAATGCAATAAAGTTAAGACAAAATTAGATTTAAAAGCAATATGCCAAAACGACACTAAATATAACGAATTGAAAAAGAGAAAAATGTAAATATTGAAAAACTAAAGAATTAAAGAACATACGAAATAAAACGAAACAATGTTGATAGAATGATGACAAAACGAAATATGACACTACAGAGTAATTACAAATTTTGAAAAAATGTTAAGAAAACAAAATGTGACGAAAATAAAGTGGTTAAAATAGAAATGTCAAAAAAAGGAGGAGACGAAAGGAAAACTAAATAAAAACACCTTAAAAGTAACAAAATGAAGGATGTGCAAAGTCTGGTCAAATTATAACAAAACAAAAAAAATAAAATGTTAATAATCAAAACTAGACAAAAGGTTAGTAAACAGAAGATGACGAATCAGAGACGAGACAAAATATCATGAAATGGAGACAAAACAAAAATGTGAAAAAAAGAAATAGAAAATGTGATAAAATGTAGATGATAGAAAATGAAAACGAGACGTCATATGACAAAATGAAAACTACCGAAACAAATACAAGATGAAATGCAAGCAAATAAAGACAAATCAAAATATGATGCAATGTGACAAGACGTCAATAATTATGGGAACAAAGCAGATCAAAATAATACTGGATATTTATGGGGTTTATTTAAATAGTATTTGTACAACATAAAGTTCGTTTATTTTCTTCTTTTTCAAAACATTCAAAGTTGATTAATTTATCACATAGTCCTCATCAAATAAATAAGAAAATAGAACATAAAAAACACAAATATGAAATACATACACAAACACCACAATGCAAACCTGATAATTTATTTACCTCAAGAAAATAAAAATGATCCTATATTAAGGTTAAACATAAACAGAAAAACAAACAAACGATATCACCAGTGATTTACTGTCGTTAAAATCAGCAACTAGCCCTATCAAGAATTTAAATGCCAGAAATAAAATATTTAACATATTCGAACACCTCCTCCTGTTTTACAAAAATATTTTATCTATAAGTCTCAAATTTTTTACATGAACAACTCTAACTTAAAGTCCAAATAGATTTTTTATTAAAATTATTCTTTCCGCTTTCAAGTGCACACTTTTTTAGTTAGTCCCATGATTAAAGTTAAAAGTATCAAAAATAAAAGTACTTCATATCTAAAGAAGAATATAAACAATAAAAATAGAGATGATACTGAGGTTAATAAAACAGCCTTAACGGCAAAAATTACATAGCCAAATGGGCTAGATACAGACTACCCTTCATAGATGCCCAACTAGTTTTTATGCCGAGGCCTAGATATCAAAATGTAATCATTGAAGATCCTAATATAATCCAATCTCGCTAAAAGTTACCTTTACTACTATATGAATAATTACTTTATAGCCCAAACGTAGTGTTTGACTGTTTCCCTGAAAACCCGTATATAAGTTCGTGTGAAGAGGGATTCATGAGTCATAATGAAATGTAAAAATGTATATATTATTGAATTGTTTTTAACAATACCTCCTCTACAACCCCTCCCCCCACAGTCTCACAATTTTGTTTAGAATTTGAATATGATGAAATAAGAATTACTCCCACGTCAAAGAGAATGAAATAATAAAAATTAAATATACAAATAAATCTGTTAAAAATACATTATAAAATGTTTTAAATGTGTATGTAAAAAGAGCTTTTCTTCTCGAATGACTTCTCTTATGAGGTAAGTCGAAACCTTCCATCTACTCTACTCTTCAGAAGTGCAATCATTATTATCTACAATAATGTAAATTAAAGCTGTCTTCATATAAAATGCATAGCTATCAAAAAAAATTGATGAGAAAACTTCTTTTTTTTTTTTTTACTTTTTTTTAAGTTAGGCCTATCAAATAACAAAAAAAATAATGATACTATAGCTAGGTAGATAGCTAACATAGTTGACTCGCAAACAATCAAAAAGAAACTTACTACTTTTATCATTAGATTGATCTATAAATTTTCATGAGAATATTTATTACATAGATTTGATTCTCACATTTTATATAGATACTTAACTTAATGTTGTCTATTATTGTCATCTTATAATCTTCTACAAACGCAAAAGAAAAAAAATGATTTATATTCCAGTATTATTATAGTACATTTTTATTTTATTTTTGGTGATTTAGTTTGTGAGATGTTTGATTTTTCAAATAGATCGGGAGAGAAAGAAAAAAAAGTAGGGCTTTCATTTTTGCTTTAAGGGTTTAGTACTCATATGTACTCTATTTGAGGAGACTCTTAATTTAATGTAAAGATAACTATTAAATACCTTTCTTGGTCTCGACATGGACTTGGTACCTTAAAGTATTGGTGTCATCTTGGTCTTGATCTCTTTAAGCCATTGTATCGTCTTGATTACGGCCTTAAAACCAAGATCAAAGCAAACCAAGTTAATTTTTCTTCTTCTCCAATTTTTTTCTAGGTACATACTTGAAGTCCGTATAACTTAATCACTAATAAAATGGTTTTAGGTGATTATTTCTACTTTTTCTCTTAATCCACTCATTTACTATGAAATTGTTGTGTAGGCACTCATTTATTCATTATTTTCTGATAACTTGTTCAAAAAAGCTTGTTAAATTTAGTGTTAATGTAGTTTAGAATTTGGTAGGACTTTTTTCAGTTCTTGTACTTGACATGATTAAAAAGACAATGGGATTAAAATCTAAACTCATTACAGGGTATAATTTATATGTCTTGAAACTAGGCTTTATTAGATTAGATAAAATTTGGCATAAGGCTTGTCCAAGTCATTTTTTGAAGTTTTTTCTCACATTCAGGAGCTTTGACAGAGAATATATATATTTCAAGAAGACGCAAATTGAGCCAGTAATCTCTTTTCTAGGAAAACAGAAAAATGGAGTGTACAAATACATAACTTTTCTAAATAAAATCAAGCATTGATGGTGGTCCAGAATTAAAGTTATTGTTAAAAAAATTAAACGACTAACATATTATAGAAGCCTTAATAGGAAAAATTTAAACAGTCATGTACGTAGTAAGAACTGATAATAAGGGACAGAGAACATGATGAAAAGATAAATATCAACGATGAAAAGTTTTGATAAAAATAGAATATTGATAATATACCGATATATATATATGTAGAACTAGAAAAGCAACGAGTCGGCCGAAGAAAAAGAGGGAGACGATTACCAAGAAAAACAAAAGTATAGCATTGAAATTCGGGTATTTTTGATTTCCTTATACTTTTCTTAAAACTTTTTATTCGTTTAAATGGTAATTATTGTCAAATTATCGATCACAATATTATTGGATGATTAAGTATTCTATTTTTAGTTTATTATGTTTAGTTTACGTTAATAAAATTCAAATTTAAAAAAAAAAATCTCATAACTTTGTTAGATGTAAATTTACCCATTTTTTTTGTTTGTTTTGTTTTTACCTAAATATTGGTCAAGTACGAAATTTTCACACATTGAAAGTTTCTGGGACGGCTATGGAGTGTTTGCATACAAGTATTATATTGTAAGTTATTTTGACCTGTAGATTTCAAAACCCCAAAATATTACATAATAAATTGCATCATAAACAGTGGAACGATTATTATAATAATATAATTAAATATTGTATCTTTTTTTAATGTTTTTTATTCATTTTGCACTCTAATATCAATTAAAATGCTCAAAATACTTGTATGTGTATATACCATCGTTCAAAAATATATCTTTATTGACAGATAATGTTAACAGCATGAGGTTGGGATTACAAAAATGTATAATTAGTTATTCTGATAATAATAAAAAATATCTTATGAAATATACAGTACTTTATGTGAATTTGGGGATCAAAAAAGTACCCATTTGTTTTTGATGAGGTTGCGTTTATTTTAAATAATAATAACTACTTTGAAGCTACCGTTGTAAGAATGAGTCCTCAAATTGAAGAAAGAAGAGTCCAAGAAAAAAAAATGTAGTAACTAAACCTTGATAAAAAAATTGGATAATATACGAGTAAACCTTAATCAAAAACTTATCAAGAAAAATAAATAATTGCAACAATCAAATTTCATGTCTTGGATGCATATTGGAAATGTAAATGAATAAGACGTATTCGGATTATAATGAGGTGTATAACATCCTAGTTCACTGACAGAGGATAAACACTTAATAAAGCTAATGACAAAAAAACTAAATAATTAAAGACAAATATTTGGAAGATAACTATGCAACACCCGGTATACACATATATAATTTGTTTAGAAATGTTTAGATTCGCTTTAAAGAGACATTGTTTACTCTAAGATGTTATCATTGTTTATTTTGGCATTAATGCAACGAAGAGTGTTTTTTGTTGTTATTATCTTGTGGGATAAGACATGTACTTCCTACGTTTACGAAAACAAAATCCCATCATAGAATCCTATATACAATCGCCTGTGAGTATATGAATAAAAGAAAAAAATTATAAGTAATATGAGAAGTTGATGTATTGAAAACAAGAAAGAAAATAGCATTACATGGATCTGAAAGAAAGTAAAAAAAACAAAAAAACATTTCATTCATCAGAGTTACAATCAATGTTAGAAGGGATTTTTTTCCCCTCATTTATGTATTGAAATATAAAAAGAACAGATATGTGATCCAATTTTCTTTCATGTGTTGTTCATTTACAATGGAATAAAGATAAAAATAACTTTAGTCAAACTTTAAAAAAAAAAAATCATTGTTATTATTTTTTTTTTCGAGAGGGTTCCTTATTATTATTTAAGTTCATTTTTGTTAAAAAATTATATTGACTATTTTTCATTTTCTTATTTTTCAAGTACATCAAAAATATCATGATTTAAACTTAATAAAATAGGATTTTTCCATTCTCCTTGCGTCCACCATAATTTTGTGTTGTAAACAAGTCACTTTTTTTTAGATTTTTGATATCAAAATATTTTCATTTCGTTAGTGTTTTTTTTTACTTTATTAAAAGAGTAATTTGATTTAAATAAAAACTGAAGAATTAAAGTTCATTAAATACCATTAAAACTTGCTAAACTTTTATTACTGTGAATACAAAATAATATTTAAATGGTACAAGATACAAATATTTTCATATTGGAATTTTTGATATTGTTATTATTGTACTTTTAGGTCTAAAAATATTTGAAAGAGTCGTTAAATAACATGCACGCACATAGTCGTTTACAAAATTAATAAATATATTTTTATGTTTTAATGTGTGTTGTGTTCATAATGTGTTGTGTTGGGAAAAGAAATCCAAAATTTGGGTGATCGCAGAGCCAATTTTTTATAAAGTAATTCTACTCAAAATACCAATTCAAACATCAATTTAATACAATATCATTTAAAGTACGTGACTATTATGATATAATTGCATTGTGGGTATACCACACAATGCAATTATGGGATCTATACTGCATATATTAATCGTTTCTTTAAAAAAAAAAATATATATATACTACAAAAAGTGTCTCTGCCCTCCTATTTTCTCCGACTGTCTCTTTTTACATACCGCTATCTGTCTTTTATATTATACCTTCATTCTTTGTTTCTGTTCCACTATATTTAACCCTGCAACGTGGGCATCCTCTGTTACTAAATAATATAGTTGGTTTATATTTTTTTAGATAAGGAGGCTCATATATTGGAATACCTATTACTTCTAAATCCAAACCGATCGAGATATTTTCAAATCAATGTATCCAAGCTTAAACATAGTATACCAATTGAAATCACATCTAGACAAACATATTCTATTAGTTATTAAGCCACGGCTCAATTATATATTTTTTCTATCTAAACAAATGACTTTTAGTCAACTCAAGCGTCTATATCTTTGCGTCTATTGCTATCAACCACAAAATTTTTTACATTATTTTTATATTTTTAAATAGTAAATGCATTATAAAAACTATTACAATTTTAGGTTATTACCATTAGGGGTAGGCTCTCCGTGACCCGTTCATAATATAACTACAAGTTATACCACATTAGTTGAGAGATACTCCTCTAAAGGGTGCTGAATTGGTATTCTTTGATTACTAGAGGTTGCTACTCGTATCCATACTGCAAAGATTTAATTTTAAAAAATGGGAAAGTAAGGTACTCACTATCTGGAATAATAATAATAGTAAACAAAATCCGTTGTTTTTACAATATTTGCCTTTTTTAATATGCATTTAGCGTTGTATAAGTGAGGTTGGTTGACACTCAATGGTGTTAGAAAGATTATACTAAGTAATACACCACTTCCTGCTTATTTTTGTGATTGTTTGACTCAGTATTGTGTGAACACGCGCCAAAAATGGACACCAGTCGTTTTTGTTAAATAAAGGATACTATAATAACCAATCATGCACAATTTTGGATTCCTTTCTAGTAATTTTGATACCAAAGATGCAAGATCAAGTGTTGAAAATGTGGATAAAGTAATAAATATCGTTGAGTACAACATCATTTAACCCCTGTTTTGATTGGCAAGGAGATTAACTTTTATGGAAGAAAAAAATTGTTCATCTTCCAATAGAACAGGAAAATTAAGTATTATTGTCATAGGGATTGAGGTCTCGTATAAAATGTCATCCACATATGATGCAAAAAAGAAAGTATTTTTGAAAAATATAGAATATATTTTTTTATAGATTGATTGAAGGGAGGTTTTGTTTTCAGTTGTAATAAAAATAAATATGCTAAGAACTACTAGACAATTGAAATAAGAAATTTATACTCGCACAAAAAATAGCCGTTTTTCATGAAAGGTAATGTAATCCATGTGCTTAGAGATTTATATAAAAAATCATCAATACATATAAAATATTTAGTTTTGATTACATTTTATGTATCTATAATTATCCTTCCTTTTATTCTCAACATAAGTTCAATCAATAAACATTCTCATGCATAAATGTATACATAGATTTGTATATAATGAGTTTTTTTCCCCGAATTATGTATCTTCTAAATATAGAGAGTGACACAAAAGTTTCTTTGTAAAGAAGGAAAAAGTAATTTTTTAAGAATTTCAAAATTGAAATTGTAATCAGTATAAATTTATATATTTTTTAGGGATAGATTATTTTTGTGAAAGTATCACACATCCTAAAAATGTTTCGACTATCATTGGACAAAATTTAATAAAGGTATCATTTAAAAAAACAAAAACAGATTCAAACACCAGGAAGAAATATAAAACTTCAAATGACTCTGTCTGTACCCAATGGATATTTTTATTTTAATTATTCCTAATTTATTATGTCACTTAGATAATAAAATAAAATTAACATTAAAAGTATAAAAAATACATAAAATTTTATAAATTATATACGAAGAATAAAATGATTTAAAAAAATGTAAAACCCTGCTTCATGAAAATTTCTATATAATGTAATGCTACGTTTAAAATAGAGGCACCAATTTCTTCTTTTTTGAGAAAAATATTGGCATCACTGAAACTAAACGAGAAAGCTACAGCAAATATGGTTAACTATTGCCTTCAAATCTAATTTTTGGGAAGTGTTTAGAATACCTAAGAATAAATATAATCATATTGGACACATATCGATGTTGTATTCGAGTCCCATTCCTATCTGGGTCCAAACTCAAGTTCTTATGCTCTGAGTAAATAAAATATTAAGTTCAATTATAAATATATTGATTATTTAGTTTCGATTGCTACCTAGTTAAGTAAAACCCCAAGTTTTTTATTTACAGTACATGAATGTGGGATGTACTGTATGATATATTAAAACCGGATAGTGCATGTTCCATTGTATTGATATTAACGATCTTTCCATAAAGTGATTCTATTTTTAAACTTTCTCTAGTCAAGGTTCTTTATCGAACTCTTTAGACATCTATTGCAGCAAGGATTTATAAGGAGGATTTGTCCTAGTTTTGACGTTCTTGGCCTTTGAACTTTAATCCAAGCAACGTGATTTCCCCATGCATCATGTGCTGGGATCGGCTTTAAGGCTTCATTTATCGCTAGAAAAATCTCAAGGAAGTTTTAACGACAGACACCTATTTCAAAAAATAATTGTAATTATAATTATTTCCTTTGAATAGCTCAGTAGGAAATAAATTTGTGTGAATGGTAAAAAAAACTAGACTCAGAGGTATTTATCATGATAGTTATTCAAAAAAAAGTCCAAGTGAACTTGGTTGCGAGTCTGAAGCAAACCCGAGCTCAAGAAAAACGATTCTCATTCTGAAGCTATACGATTATATTTACTAATACTATAGGGATGCTGGAAAATACTGACGCATTTAAAGAAAAAAACTATACTGCATTGTTATTAACCTTCTGTTAGTAACATCCTTTTTATGACGTATTTAAAAAAGATACTTGAAGTGTCATTACATTATAAAAATATTGTATTCTTGCTGATCTAACCTAATTCAACATAGCAATAAAATAAAAAATTTACTTTCTGACCCTCATTTTTCTCTTTTCTAAGAAAAAATCATGTAAGTGTCCCGTTAAATATACCAGGAACACTTTTCCCTACATATTTTAACTCAAAAAGTATGGAAATACAAATACTAATTGTAGCACCATAGTCGGTACAAAAATATTGATATTTTGACAACACTCATTCATGTACATAAATATATATACGTGTCTTTAATTTTCATAACTAAATTTTATTATGATCAATCATAGGTCAAATAATAAACTCACCGTTTTAGTTTAGGGTCTAATTATTTAAATGATAGGTACAATTAACATTTCACAGTTTAATGATACGATTAAACATTTCTTTTTATATTTGGTTTTATGTGTAGTTTTACGTGGGTATAAAATTTGTTGACTTCTGTAGTTATTAGAGAAAAAAAATAATTGTATAAAATTAATTAAACCTTTTATGTATATACGATTGCTAATGGTAAATCACACGTCTAGGGCTCTACCTTTACGAACAAATACATAGATGGCTTAATTATTTCTTACTTTAGTTTGATATGAGGCAGTTGGTGTGATATTACATATGTATCTAAAATGTATTATCTTCATGTAAATACAAATTATTTTGTAATGTACATATATAAAATTAGTTGTTAATGAGAGCTCTTGGGGTCAATTCATTGTAGTTGATCGCAACATAATAGCAGTTATCTTGCCCAGAGCTATAAAACAATGTTATGCATTGCATCACTTTTTCTAGAAGATACTTTTTGGGAAAGTAAAATATAGTCTCACAAGATGTCGCATTTTATTATACCAATATTAACCCTCTATTATAATTATGGAGTTGAAATGAACTCACAAATAAATCTAAGGACTCGATTTTTTTTGTTTATTCATTTAGACTTGAGACTCGAATTGGAGTTTCAGTATAACACCCATGTCCTAACTTTGCTGATTCATAATCTTGTTTTAAATTAAATGGAACTACCCTGATAGTTGTAAATAATCATTTAAAGCTTCATCAAGATCAAACAAGTAGTTTAAGATCTAGAAGGAGTATATCTAAAATTATAACTTTTTGGTAGCCTAGTACAACTTTATTTCAAAATAGTTTATCATGAATAATATATAATGAGGAAGTAACTAACACCTAAATCTCAACATAAAAAATTAAAATCTTATTTATAAATCCATCAATAATTTGGACATAATAAATATGTTAAAATATGTATAAATACGTTCCTCTGGATGTAAATATTTATAAACTTTCGAAACTTTTAGAGAATGTAATAAATTTATTTTTTTAATTAGGCCCAACATCAAATCTTTTGCATGTTTAATATTTTAAAATTCAAATAAAAAATAAACCTTAAGTGATTCCATACATTTGCTAAATGTTCACATTCACATTAAAAATGACTATCATTTTCTCTTCATGCCTCACAAAAGAAGCAAATTCTTTCGGCATACGTTTTCCCATTCTCACTGCCCAGAAATAGAGTCTTCTTAACAATTTCATTTTTCATCAAAAATTCTGATCAAACAAGGGTTTTCCAGGCTTTTCACAGCATACGTATATATTGAATCAAAGTATTTAACCAAAGGCAAGTTTTTTTCTTTCGATTTGATTCAAATAGAGAGATAATTTTGAAAAAGATACGTTTTTGTAAAAGACAATTTTCTTTTTAAAGATTTCGACTACAAAAATTATATTTCTTTTAATTGATATGTCTTATAGACATTCCAATCTTTTGTTACGGCGACAAATTCCACCACTTTCATTATTTCTAACAATTTCCCGGACATTTTTCAGCTAATTTTAGCATTATTGTACCAAAAAAAAATTATGCCCTGAGATAACTTCACTACTTTGTAGGGACCATTACCTCTGCCTTTATCTATTTCAATTATGTTGTCCATCTCTTTTCCGTAATTTCTGACCATACAACACTTTTCTCAATAGTCTTTTAACTATTTAAGAGGTATAGTCTCAAAAAAATAAAAAACTTAATTGACAATAATCCTATACAACCGAGTTCTCTTGGACAAGTAACTCTTTTTTAAGAAATGTTTCTAGTGTGTTCTTTCAAGAATAAAAAGTTTGCAAATATTTCATATTCATTTTTTATGAAGTTTTTTTTTTAAATAGAGACTCAGTTTTAAAATAAATGATATTTTTGTTCGGACGACTGTATTCAATATTTAGATCTCACCACAATATTTATTCCTGCCAAAAATTTACTCAATAGTTTAATAGTAATTAAAATAAGCAAAATTATAATGATATACTCTATAAATATAATTAACCTCATTATTTTATATATATAAGAGTATAACTACCTATCGTAGAACAAATACTGATGTCTAAATGGAAATTAGTTTTTATAATATAGTTTTACTAATTAATATTATAAAAAACACACACACTATTCTATCAGCCATATTCATTTCAAGAAAAGACATGCAAATCCTTTTTCAAATTCACAAGATATAGTAATGATTATAATACTAATGAGCTAAATCATAGCATAGAAAACCATATTAACTTCTTACATTTGTAATACTTTCATCTTGGATTTAATAAAGAATAGGACATGAGTAAAGTTGTAAAAAATATTACCTTAAACGATGCAAGACTTTTGGAAGCAAAACCTGGACTGTTATTTTTTCCAAAACATCTATCATTGAAAAGATATAATCTAAGTATAAAGTGTCCCTTCAAATGTGTGTACTAATGAACGCTGGAGAATAGCAAACTAATGAATGGTAAAAAGCTATAGATATAAGCCCTTTTTGGACTCGGAGTAGTATTGAAGATCGACATTGGAGTAATTTCTGTCTATGCATTTACTAGATAAGGAAGTGGATTATTGTTTATTTCTTTTTTTGAGGATTGCATGTAGCGAATTTAATGAAAGGTCATGGACAATTAAGCTGATTTCGCTAAAACATTCTTCAAATGGTCCGGGTTAACATATTGGTTTTGAGTTTCTGTTTTATGCATATCGGTAATGCATATGTTATACAATTTTAGATATGAACTATTTTTAAATTAAAAGTAGTTTGACTATATAGTCATTCATTCTGGTGCCGTCTTACGGCTGTGAGATTGATACAAAATCTTTGATATACGTTTTCTGCGTAATAATAGGGAAAATGAAGTCTTTTTTTAAATAATATATGACCAAAATATATGTATTTTTTTGATTATCCATCAATCAAAATTCCTGGATATATAATTACACATGAATAAATAGTCAACAATATAAACTTAATTATGTATTTTAAAATATGGTTTTGCATACAGTAAAATTGTCTGAAACTTGTCAAATTGACTCTGACTTTTAAAACAAGGGTTTAATATAGAATATGGAGTGTAGAAATTTTGAAGCACAAGTAAGAAATATTCCAATAGAGGGATGACTCAGCCACACTGCAAATGAAGTGCAAGAATGGCGCAAAGACAATTTTGAACATTTTTGGGACAAAATCTTTTGATCAACTTCTAACCCTTAGCCTCTTGGTTTTTAAATGTAGAGATGACACTCGTGGAAGGCGGGAAGGCAAAATACTTTAATTTAATCACTAACATTACTCAAGGGTTAATTTATTACTCAAATGATATTTTTTTAACTATTGCAACCGTCCCTATTTACAAATTAAGTAGCAAGATTTACAGATCACATTCATTATGAAAAAAACTACTTACTAATATAATTTTTTAAATAAATGTCCACATTAAAAAATATATTTAGATACTTTCTGTTCAATTTGAGTGTGGTAGGTCGATGGAGCCAAAAACAAAATGCCTGGCAACTGTTCCTTGTCTTCCCTACCAAACCCATCAAAAAAGATATTATAAACCTACAAACATATTATAGAATGAAAGAGTGAAATACTTTAGAATCACACGACTTGTTATTACAAAATATTATTATGTATGAAACATAATTTTTTACAACACCATTATAATGAAAAAAAATATAAAATACAGTGATTATATCTTCCAGTGTAATTTTGGTCATTTCTATTAATTTAAAATGCATATACAAGTGCTTTTAACAAAAAAAAAGTATGAACATACATGTGTAGTAATTTTTCTCTCCATGTTGTAGTCTGATTGACAGGCGTCACCATCCATTAAAAGTACATTATCCTTTGAACTAACTGCTACATTGTTTGTATTGAATGGAGATTGTCAAAGAACAAAAGAACATACACCTATTAAAAATCCTTTTAACATTTCATATAAAACTATTCAACTATAATTAAAAAGTAGATATAATGCCCTTCCATAAACTGATTCGTCAAGAATCAGACCTTTTCAAAATAAAAAATGATACGGAATCCCCTTGTTGAAAGACGTACTTATGTACAGAGCGGTAGATAATTAGTCTCTTATTGACTAAACTATTAAAAGTATGTTGTGAAGAGATTTTGTTACCCAAGTCAGAAATATTGTGATAGCGTTTAGTCAGAAATATATCCCTTGGATTCACTTACTATTTCTTTCATCTCTGAACTATTCATATTCATTTTTTTTAATTTCTAATATAAATTGTTTCCACATAATTGCTCAATTATACAAATTTATTACGCCATTATCTTGCAAAAACAAACTTTATAACATTTACATTAATATTTGTCTGGTCCTAAACCCCCTAATGGGTAGGGTAATCTTGACAGTAAAATTTTCAATAAAAAGGCCTTTCAGCCTTCCATCTTTAAATATTCAACTTTGATTGGACTTACAACCTCTCTGAACACAATTTTAACATTTCAAACATTTTTAGCTTTAATATCTTTATGCTTAGAATGAATTATTACATTTTTTTTGCTAACTCATTGGATTTTCTTTTTTTTTGTCTCTCTTTTGGGCCTTGAAGCTTTGCCGGAAAAAATATTTCAGTATGAGCCCCATCCTATACTGCAAATGAAGTAAAAAAATAATTAGAAGACAATTTTGAGCTGTCTCTGTTAACTCCTTGACTTTAAAATGTAAGGTATTGTTGAGGGAAGATGATTGCAGTTTCTAGACTCATCAAGGACTTATTTATGGCAACCATGAAAATTCTGTTGGGAAAAGTTCTGGAAGTATTTGTACCTAATAGTTCTATGTTAGAGATGAGGTGTATAGCCATGGTCTTCATTACAAAGACAAGCACATTGAATGAGGTAGGACAATCTTACCTCTGTAAAAAGTTATAAAGTATTCAAATTTTAAAAAAAATCCTTATTTGTACATACTATTTCAATACAAATCCTAATATGTGAGTAATTTAATTTTTTCATGGTACTTATATACAGTACCATACTGTATGTAACTGAAAGAAAAGTATATACTTCGTGTAAATTATCTTCAAAGTTAATAAATTCAAGAAAAAAGTAATAATTTGCCTATACGAATGCGTATAGAATTAATTCGTTTTTTTTTCTGTTATAGAATTTATTTAGTCCTAATTTAATCTGTTTTACAAATGATTTATTTGATTCCTTTCAATATAAGTAATTATATAATAAACTTATGTAATATTGATTAGAGATAATATTATGTTTAATAGAGGTTTCTAAAGTCGTGAATATTGACATATGGGGATTGAAGGAAATAGTAAATCTTTGTTACTTTCCTTTGGTGTTTCGAAACTCCATTTTTTAAACTTGTTATTTCCTTGTTTGCAGAGTATTTTTGTTCCTTCTTTGAATGAAATTCCGGACTTTTCTTCATTCTTATATAGTTATTTTCTGGCTTCATGTCGAATATTATTATGCACTGTTTTGGCTATTAAAGATGTAGGTTTTGGTAAACAAATTTGTAAGGGTTGCATAATAATTCAAATAAAAGAGGGAAAGAGGACAGAATCTACGTACACAAATAAGGTTACATCCATAAAATACCGTATATCAGTGAATGGTTTTTTTAATATAATTAATGTAGTTTTGAAAGTTTTTTCAAAACATTCTAACTGAATATAACATTGTCGTTACTCATATCTGATATGGGTTAAAGAAAACACGATCGTAAGAAAAGCGACAATAAAAATCACATTTTTTTATACAAGTACCTAAAAGTCTGAACTAACAATCATTGTCGGAAAAATTAGCTAAGAATTCAAGTTCTTTCTCCATAACACCTTCCAAGTTTGTTGGTATGGGTTTCTTGTTACATCTACAAGAATATATTATGACCTGCACTTTACTAATGACGCCTTAAAAACCCTGTGAAAATTCAGATGGGTGGCCACTTTCCAATCAGTTTATGAGGTCAAGACTTGTAGTTTTTTTAAAAATCTTATTTCACACCCTCCTACCAAAGGACTTATCCTATTACACTCGTAAAAAATATGAACAGACGTTTCTATTTTTCCCCTACAGAATGTGCAGTTCATACTCTCATCCTTGTTATTTATCATCTTTTATTCCTTTGACTCAGATTCAAAGGTATCATATCAATATTTAAGACGCAAAATATTTGCTCAATTCTGTAAAAAATAAAAAAACAACGCAGTTGGTCTGGTTTGTTTATATATGTATGTAATGTACAATATATAAACCAAATAAAGAATGATAAAAAAATAATCAAAATTTTACCACATAAATTTTTTTAATATGAGATTATATATATATGTACCTATCCAAGGGTCAAACGAACTTAACCTGTGCAGTACTAGCCCTAGTACTTACTAATATAATATAAGCTTAATATACATTTTTTTAAAAGCACCAAAACAACTAAAATAAATAAAAAAAGACAGCCCAATCCGTATTTTTTTCATATATTGCTTATATCGGTGAATAATTAGCTTAAGAGTACTCTTATACCAAAATTATATTGATGGAAAATATTTAAATAATTTGGTGGCATAATTTCACGATGAGTGTTGTTGCTGTGGTTGGGCAATCCTTGCGGTTAAAGCAGTGTATCTTGCGGCAACCAATATCAAGATAATCCTCAGTGAGCTGTCTGAGCTCTGCTTTTGTTATATGCAAATAGCAATAACGTTTCCCACTTTAAAAAAAAGTTGCCAAAGTATAATTTGTTGTGCAAGGGTATTTAACAATCCCAATAAATTATTGAGGTTCTAATTTCATGGGAAAATAACGAAAGGCTAATGGGATACGGAAGGTTCCAAAAGGGGTCAAATCGTTTTTATAATATATGTGGGAGAAAGTCCATATATTTTTATCAAAAAGAAGAATAAAAAAATTACATTCATTTCGATCATTCTAAGTATATTGATGTAAAATTGTAAACTATTTGATCTATAAAATTACCAAAACTTTTGTATTTGCAACTTGCACATGATTATTTATTTTCTAAAGCTGATGTTATTTATAATAGAGTAGAATCGAGGACCAACATCGGAGTTATTCCTGCCTATGTCCGTGTTGGATACACTAGGGATTTTTTTTGTGTTTGGCTACTCCCACCTACCTAATAAAACGTAATGACAACTAAGCTGTTCTTTTCTCAAATTGTTAAGATTATCATTTTAATATCATGGATTATGTTGGTTGAGTTATTTTCATAGATTAGAAGAAGAAGGTGAACTATTCAGGGATGAAAAAAACACTGCGGACTTTCCATAAATTGTGGTAAAAGCTGTGAAAATTGCTGAAATACTTTTATTGTTAGCTTAGTATGTAAATATTAAAGAATAGGGCAGGATTTTCAAAGAAATCAATATAAATAATGATCATTTTTCCATGAAAACTTGTTAAGTAATCCTAAAATAATGCATGTATTCATATTGCAAGCCATTCTGTGTCTTGGAATAATTTGGCATGGGATGATTTGTGCTGGCTCAGAAAAGTGGTTACTTTTGGTCGTAATTCCAACAACTGGGTGAGTATTTTTCCTCGAGAGACCTAGTCCACTTATGTATTAAGCAACAACTATCTGTCTTTAGTTCCCATCTTTTCAAATAGGTGACGAAAAAGGCAGGCATTGAGTGTCTTTGACTAGATAAAGTAGAAGCCACTGAAATGGTGTCATTTAAGACGCCATTTAGCTCAGGGTTCATTTTTTTAGACGCCAATGCTTCCCTGTGTATCATATTGTGAGTCCTCTTCATGTCAAGATTTTCCTATTTAATGTGGACGATGAGTTATCTCGTGCGACCTGTCATTGACGCTACTGTAGAAGGGGTTCGAGCTGAGACCATGTTCGCAGAAAAGTATTTAGCAACATTAAAAATATCCTCTCCTGTTGTTTCCCATCAAGAGTTTTGAAGAAAAGTTTGTAAAAGCAAAAAATTGTTCAATTCCACTGACATCTGTGGACTCATGCAGCTGGAGGGAAAAAGAGTTGCTTAGTTTTGCTGCAACTTGATCGACAATATGTGTTTCCATCTTTTCAAGTAGGGGGCAAACGGAGTCATTTGAAAGAGGCACAGTATGGAAATAGAACTATGAAACTGAATTGCCCAATGAATCTAAAATTCAGCTTAATTAAATTAAGCTTATTAACAAATTTTGAGAATGAGTTAGTTGTAATTTGGTAGCAATAAAACTCATGTTGTTTGGTTTACAACATTCCCCTCCCTCCATATCTCTATTTCTGTACTTATTTATCTCTATACGCCATCATCACTCGCTCCTTCTCTCTCATAATAAAGCAATGCTTCATTCAGCCCTGCAACATGGACACCCTCCACATTTAATAAATATAATTAAAGTAAACAAAAGTATTTTTTTATAAGTGGCGCACTCTGATTTATTTACATACATACTTATACTTTATTGAAATATTTATAATGACTTTTAAATTCATGCTTATATATATATATATATATTAATCTCAAGTACCCCCTAGAGTGCCTCCAATTACGTTAAGGGGGTAAGCGTACCCCCATTTGAGAACCACTGGTATAGAGTATAGAAAAAGTTTATTCAAGGATAATATTATGTTTTTAAAAAAGGTGTTTTATATATATACTTATGGATTATATTCTTGAAAATTATATGTAACATGTACCCATATTATAATTAGACTAAAGCAATCTTTTATCAACAAAAAAATCATAAATTAAAAAAAAAAAAAACTTTTGCAAATTCACTGCATTTTGGAAAAAGTATATAAATATTTAGTTAACATTAGTTATTATTTCATAAATAAATAAAAAGGATATTAATAAATAGTTTAGTTGAGCCTTGACCTCTATTCAAAGAATTTTTTCTATACATTTATTCTGTTACAGAAGAAACACTGCATTATATATTAATATCAAACTAAGTTTTTCATGAAAATAATATGTACCATAATTTTTTAATAGAATTTTTATTTAGGAGCACCTTGTATTATTTTTACTTTTATACCCTTTCCACCAATTCGAGGTCAATTCATCATACTTTTTTGTTGAATTATGTAAATGTAATTTAATTTAAATATATATGAATAGAATAAAATCATGAAGGAATGAAAAAGACTATCAAATAAGATGAAAATCGTATTTACATATTGTCAAAACGTAATTCATGGCAAAGAAAAAGAGAACATTTCAAAGTATATCATTATTATATTACATCAAATTTTCCAACAATAAAGAAAAAAAGATTTATCTTTTTCCTATTTCAAATTCTCCTACAATTCAAGTCTTATCAACTTCCTGTCTTGTCCTCGTAAATTGTCAATCATTCCATAAACTTAAGTACATTGATGTAGTTACTTACAAAATATACGAATAAATATGCACATTAGGGTGTTTCTTTTAGACAGACTATACCAACTGTTTGCTTCTTCTACATTCCTGAGTTCCTCTTAAGAAAATATAAATTTTCTCCGAATTATATTCTCCTATGACAAAGATTAAGAGTCACGAGAAATTAAGACCTTCCAGAACAAAATATACCTTAAATTAATGCTTGATTTTCTTATTACAAAAAAAAAAAAAAAAAATACGAGAGTAGAACAGACATAAAGCTCAAAAATGTCAAAAAACATAACAAATACATATTTAATTTGTTCTTACTTAGTGAAGTTCATTGAGAAGAAGCTCGAAAGCTTTTGCTTGAACAATTCCATGACATATAATACATGAAAGCTGGCATAGAATGTAAAAATATAATTTCTTGGAGCCAATGAATATGACGACACGTTTTGATATTTTATCTCTCTGTATTGGAACACCCTAATGTACATAATCATTTGATACTACTTTTTGACAAAAAAACATTTGGAACAAATGTTCAATTTACGTTTGAATAGTATTTTTATCTTTATTTTGTAAGGGAGGGGGACATAGGAGGAAGTTAATGATACTATACGTTGATGGATCAAATAATTTACAATTTGCTTTGGTCTACAAAGTAATTTAGAAATGCTGATATTGTCTCCATTTTAATTTTTCTTTATTTATAGTAATTTGTAAAAGTTACAATTTGTGCATCTCATCATATGATATTTGACCCTCACTTACATTCACTTCAAATCCTAACAGGATTTTTTTTTGGGTATTTCAACACCCTACACAAAATATTCCTATAGTTTCGAATTAAATATCCTTATTCATTATCATCCAAGGGTATCTTTTACTCCAGAACCAAGTGGCGAAACGACGACCGCGTGTAAACTTTTTTGTCTGTTAGGGTTGATGAGAATATTTTAATTACTAGATAAATAAATAACCATTCTTCATGAAAATGAAGCCATAAAAGATTTTCTTTGGGAACTAAATTTGGACAAAAATTGACATTGTTTTGTTAAAAAAACTAAGCAAATGAAACATTTGAAATTAACCAATGAGCGCTTTAACAGAAAAAAGTGTGAGGGCCTCGCACTTAAAGATGAGAATTTGGCTACAGTCATAAGTTTGTAAATAAATTGGATCTCAACTCTAAATTTAGACTTTTTTTATGATCCTTCTTAGGATTTTGAAAAGATTTTTAACGACACTTTGTATTATTTTGTTGGGGAAATGTTAATTTGTAGATGGCAATCATAATATTTGTCCCAGGAATAAAGCAATGACGAAAATCCTCAAAAATCGAGCACTACTCCTTTTGGTGCCAAGGCTCTTATTGTCAATATGTTCAAATGAAGAGAACTAATCTAAGGAGAAAGCTTAATAAAAATAGTTTTTTTTTCTGCGTCTAGATATGCTAATTTTCCATTAAAAATATTGAGTGTGGATGGAACTTCTATTACTTGATTCCTCTTGATTTGATTACCGAGGGGTATATTGAAATAGGAATTCTTTGAATTTTAAACTACAACAATATATATAATATATTAATTAACAATAGAGCTTCAACAAAATTAATGCTTTAAATAGATGTTTCTCTGTGCTCTTTTTATCATTAATGTAGCCGCCCTGAGTGTCAATGATGGTTTCCAGGTGGTAGTGAAATGCCTGGCACCCTCTGCGGATATAGTCCTCAGTTATAGCGTCCCAGTGCTGTTTCACAGTGGTATTGAGAGCCTCGGGGATTGGATGACGGATACTAGAGGCCCTCCTCTGGACATGCAATCAAAAGGTGTAGTTGATGGGATTGCCATCAGGGCTGTAGGGGCGCCAAAAGTTTCAAAAAAGAGTTCAAAAGAACTCAAAGGATCATTCAAAAGTAATTTAACAGAGTAGTCTTGCAACGGAAGAAATGGATTTTGTCCATTGTTGGTTTCAAAAGTGTCCTCTCTACCCTCAGAAGGCTCTTTCCACCCACTCTTTGATAGCTCTCTGGAATGTCAGGTGTGAAGCCCCAACATATTTTACATGAACCTTCTTGGACTGCAGGGGATAAGCCTGTGCGGTTTTTTCTTAACTCCTCCAGTTCCAGTTTGATCTTTTTGACAGAGCTCTTCTTCCTCTTCAACGTTTCAGACTATCTGATGGCGTAGACAGTGGGCCTAGAGACGCCAAACTGGATGGAGTACGCGAATGAAAATTGGCATTTCATGTACAAGTGTCATTTTCTTGACTTGTACGTAAGCTAGAAAGTTTTGTAATTATATGTGTACGCTTGAATATATCGAAATATGAATTAATTTCAATCACTCAACCTTCATTAATTATTGAATTAGTAAGTGTTCAGATTTCAATGGACCATCCGATTAATACAAAGTGTTGTTTTTAGTGTAAGAGTATTTTTGGATGTATGTTTTTGGAAACAGGTATAATTTTAAATTAAAATTATAATTTATGTTGGTGCAACTCACTTTCAACTAGCAATTAATATTATTTTAATTTTATGTTTATAATATATACAATGTGCAAATATCTTTTATTGTCATAATAATGATATAAAAAGTGTGAACAGACCTAATTCTACTATTTAAATATAAAAACAATCAGTATTTAGTAGCAATAATATTTATAATTTTAATAACGTATAATTTAATAAAGTGCAATTTGAAAAAATTACACTATATAAGGTTTACATTTTCTAGAGATGGAAATATAAATTTTATCATACATTAAGGAAGACATGCTATAAAATTAAGATAAGTTTTTATTCTTATATTTTTATTTGTTTTTTAATCAAACTTTGGTACTATCCACCACAGTGATACATTTAAACAATTTGAGTTTTTTCTTGTTTTTTTTTTTTAGTTTTGATGAAGACGATGGGTTTGCTCTTTGAAGTTCTACATAATATTTAATCCTATTCTTAGCAATAATAATTTTGTAATTAAGAAGCTAATATGATTTCAATATTTAGAGGACATGTCAGTTTAATATTAAAATATCAAGGATCCCTATCGTCTACTCTTCCAATACCTTTTTGATGGTTTTACTATTTTAATACACAAATGATCAAGGACTGAACTAATTTAGTATACGTTAAGACAGCTAAACTGTTCTTCCCCAAAACATTCTTCAATTGTCATTGGTACCTTGTTAATTTTTTGTTTCTTTTTTTAGCATATCGGTAGATAGTATTATTTTCAATCTGGTCATTGTATAATTAAATGTTTCGGAACAATAATGTTTCATCACGCAACCTCTATAATCAAATATTTTATAACTATTTTTTGTCTTCAATAAGTTATATAATTTAGAATATGAATAAATTAAAATATCATTATATATACTAAGTATTAAAGTTCGTATTATTAAATATATATCATTGATTTGGTTTTAATTTAGTTCATTATTCGTAATTTACAAATGAACATAGTAATTCTCGTACATGTTATATACTATATTGCTTTGTACACTCGTAAGATTAAAATTACATAAAATTATAAGTAGTTCATTTTAATAAGATAGTTTTAAAATATGACTAAATACTTTTATTCTATATCACAACCTCTCCTCTGAAAATAAAAATAAAAAAATACCCGAATTCAATTGATTGTTAACCAACTATTCTCTACTATAGAAATATTATTTACCATTAATTGTAAATAAATATTTCTAATTTAGTTAATCAAAGTTAAGGAAAACCACAATATCTATTATTAATTTTTGTGTTAGGGGGATTTATCATAGGTATACACACAATTTATTGCTTAGTACTTTTCATAATACAATTTTTAAGGCGAAACAATTCTCAATTTAAAAAAAAAAGAGAATATGTAATTAAAAATGCTACTTGATTGGGGAGAGAGAAAATACCGCGTTAGACATCTTTGTTCTTAAAAAATTGAATTAGGGCATTTTAACTCCAACAATCAAAACATATATTGAATCATATAACATCTTTATTATGTAAGAGAGAATTGTTCAGGTTTAAAAATTATAATATGCAAAGTTTTTTAAAATAAATTGTGCTTTAGTACTTCCCAAAATTATTTATTCATGATGGATCTGGTAAAGATACTTTAATTTCCCAGAAGTGCTAACCGTCTCCGCCGATATTGCTGCAGTTCTATGGTCGACCTCTCTAATTGATAAAATGGCTGAACAGTGCTTTATATCAAAGTATGGTTATTTTAAGGGCCTCGAAAGGCCTCTGGTACCGTTCAGGATGCATTCAAGCTTGGATAGCTTCTACGTCAGAGATCAGAAAATGTTTCAAAAAATCAACTATGGCTCCATTTTATTGACTATTTATCAACAAAGGAGCATATAACATCATCAAAGTAATAAAAAATAAATATTTGACATCTTCTGAGAAATGGTTCAAATTGTTCTCTCAGGAACGTTGGTGGTTGATGCAAAATTCTTTAACGACCACAGGAGTATTTGCCCGTTTTATAATTATGCAAAAGAGACTATTGACCATCTCTTCTGGAGCTGCAGGCTTTTAAGTATAACATATGAGCGGATCTCACATGGACTCCAAAATAATTTTGGAGCAACAACTGGTAAAGATGAATTTTTAGTGTACTATTGCGGGAAGGAGGAAGGCGAGATCAACTCCATTATTACAAAAACACAACAATTAATATTTGCAAAAAGGGCTGAGTAGGGCTTAAACCTTACAAACGTCATCCCCTTTATTAACTTACATATCAAAGTAACTAAAGATATGGACTAGTTCTTCAAGTAAATGAAGACTATGCCACTAACGTTATTTTAATTCTTAATTGTTTGTCTGTTTGTCTTTTACCTTTTATTTTTAGTTTGATAATTTTCTTATTTTTACCGTTTCTTTTTAAGTTTGAAATTTTATGTTTTGTGCGATGTGCTAAGCCTTTCGTTTATTTCGTTTTTGAATAAAGTTACGCCATGTGGCAAAAAAAAAAAAAAAAAAAAAATGATGGGATCTGGTAAACCACATTTTAGTTAGTTAAAGCCGTGAAATATGAAACCAACCACCTCTTAGATCATTAATCATATAAATAGGTTCACACATTCACATATTCTGAAAATTAACAAAGTACATAGGGTTTGTCTTATGTAAGTTGGTACTAGGATTTCAAAAAACTGAATTGATCATATTCAGATTAATATGTTGTTATTTAATTACCTTATGAGTTTTTGTGACTATTTAATTAGTTAGGTCTTGGGGAACTCCTTTTGATTAGTCTTATAATCTGGTTAGCCTCATCTGCTTTTAAAAACTGACATTTTTAATATTATATCTATGTATTTATATAAAGTAATACATACTTTTTCCAGAAATCCTACGTTATATCCCTGAAATAGGATTTATGAGAATAAGTACGTACATGGAAAAAAAGAAAATTAAGCCTCTAATATTGATAATGCGCTAAATGATTATGGAAGCTAAACACTTCATAACCTTTTTTGAGTCTTGGAACCTTTTACACAATAAAAAATAGTAAGAGAAAGAACCAAAATCAGTTGATTGATTACTAATTTTTCTCAACTATGAAGCTTCTAAACAATAATTGTTAAAAATTCTTAAAATCCTTACAATTTATTATTCAAATTCAACCCATCAATGTTTTGAGCACTTATAAAGTATAAATATTAAAAAGGCTGACGAAAAACATACTATAAATTTTGTTATTGGTGAGGTAACACCGTGTATTTACAATAAATATTTTTAATTTAACATAGGTATTTAATATTGCTTGTAATACATAAAAATATCGATCTATAAACTGCAATAAATGATATTTTCCGTTTAAAATAAATAGATAAATTAACAAAGAGATGCATATCCTAAAAATATTTTCAGTTGTACAGTAAAATCAGTGTTAATATTTATCATTGGACCTTCAATTTCAAAATTTCATACTTTTCTTATGAAGAACTCTAACATGTTTTAAATATAATATTATGCATGTAACAAGAAAAAATGTATCATATTTTATTTTTTAACATTAAAAAACATTAAATTTCATTGTATAATTGTTATATATAATTTTCATTTCTTTTTCGTCGATAAAGAAGGAGAAAAAGTAAAGAATTATGACAAGGCTAAAATTTTCGTCATGTGGTCTTGTGGTTTTGGGGACAAAGCCTTAAGAAAATTTCGCATTTCATCAGCATAAGAAAAACTTTATTGAAACTTTATTCAAAGAATACCAATTGAATCAAAC
Source organism: Lepeophtheirus salmonis (assembly GCF_016086655.4). NCBI lineage: Eukaryota > Metazoa > Arthropoda > Copepoda > Siphonostomatoida > Caligidae > Lepeophtheirus > Lepeophtheirus salmonis. The sequence goes on along the minus strand of NC_052132.2, from coordinate 36,061,206 downwards.
CCTGATAGTCCTAATTTGAGTCCTTACGTAAAGTAGTGTCGTCCAAGACTAGGAAATAACTTTTAGGAAATGGTAATCTTCTTTTCTTGGACGAAACTATGATTAAGGAATGTAGTTTTGATTGTTCCTCTGTATGGTCATTGTTAGGTTGCCTTTATTTAATAATCAATAAAGATGTTATGAAGGCTCACAATATAACAATTGAAGTCAAAAGTCTCAACAACATTTATGGCTCCGATATCTGTGGTAAGACACTGAAGGTTTTCATTATCTTTGGCACAGCTTATTGTACAAAATTATTCAAAAACCATAACCAAAATTTACAAATTACTAAATATTAAAGAAAAGAGTAAAGATCCAATATTGAGAACTTTACTTGAGTCCATTTTTTCAATGTTTATGGCAAGTCTGAGTATTCATGCTTTGACATCAAAATTACAAGAACTGAATCAAAATTACAAGTCTGTTACTGTATCAAGACAATCAACACTATTCAAATTTTTAGCCACCTGGCCTGAATTTTTCCCTTTATCGAATACAAACTGTATAGAATGGAGCATTGTATCTTTTCTGGTGTTCATTTTTAAAGCACACTCAAACAATAATGAGTGAAACAATAAAAAAAACTGTATAAATTACTAAATCTTATCTTTCTAATATCATCTAGTATTGACCGAGATAAACATTACTAAAGACAATGATAGAAAAACAATTGATTTATTTTTACTAAAACTATTATTAAACATAAAAAGTTTGGTATATGTTTTATGAAAGACAAGATAAATTTTAAACTTTGATCATATTAAATAATATGATCAAAGTTTAATAATTATCGTAATAAATTGTGCAATTTTTTTTGTCAATACTGTTTTTCAAAAGCAACTTACCAAAAAAAGTTATTCATAAAAAATATATTCACCAAAATTGTATACGTTTTTTTTTTTTTTTTTTTAAAGACTTTATTAATACAGAAAAGTTACATATAAAAAAAAATATATAAATAGACATTCTAGTTTAAAATTAATTACCTAAACCAAAGTCAAATATTTTGAAAAATTGCTCTATATAACGTTAGCAATCAATCCATTTTCAACAAAACGTTCTTTCTATAAAATTGAACTATAAAGAAATAAACAAAATCCACAAAATTGCTAAAAATTTAATAACAAAGAATGAGAAGTAGTTACATAATATTTAAATAAAAGGATATAACAATAGTTATTCTGAAGATCTAGAATAACTTTTAAATTTCCTATAATTCTACATTAAACGGCGCAAGAATTTTAAGTTTTTATCTGACAATGAGTGGTAGTAGTGTAAAATGTCCCCAGCATAGTTCCATGAAGACTGATACCCCCTTGGAATCCTAACGGAGAAGCCAGCATATCAAACTGTGGCTGCGATCAGAATATCTCTGATTCCTTCGACTTTGATAGGCTCTACTACTGCCAACTTCTCGGCAGTCATGTTTTTACAGCTTGATAAAGCAACCTCCATAGCTTTTGTTTTTGTAGGAGCTCTTTGGATTTTTAAGGAGAGGACAAATAAAATTAAAGGTGTTAAAACTTTTCTGTAAATCCAGCTATGTTTAGTATGATAAATTTCTCAAAATTTGGAGTGGTAGGCAACCTGCAAACACATGCATAACTGTGTTGAGCATTTTGCCGCAGTCCTTACAGGGAGGTTTAAAAATAAACAACCCCAAGATATCTGAAATTGAGGAATAAATCGCTCTCCATCGCTGATTTTAGATATGGAACTCTTGATCTTCTTCTTCCATATTTTAGGTAGATTCAAACAATTTAAATATCCCTTGCAGATTTTATCAGCCTGTTCTTCAGAGTTGAATGGAAAATTCATTCTTAAGTGCCACGGAATTGGAGTGAGATGGATAATTGCAGCTCCTTCAGTGGGAAGAAAAATTTTCACTATGGAAGAAAGATTTGTGTTCAAGACCGTGATTACATTCTTGGAAAGCGCTGTCTATTCCAACTTTTTGGGTCTATAAGGTTTTTAAAGAAAAATTTTGTTATTACTATTCTGACGCACAATGTCAATAGTTTACTTACCATGAAGATATTGTAATAATTGAATATTTCATGGATTATCAATATATTAATGGCTTAAGTTTGTTTATTTTCATAAAAATGACTAAAATATAAGTATTATGTTGCCCATTATCAAGTTCGAAGACCCAATTTAAATAAAATTACCAATATATCTATCTTACCAGTTATATTATATTACACATAAATACATAAGAACCATATAATTTAAATTTAATAGACCAAAATAAATGATAGCTGTAATTAATAATTGGTAATTAGGCTGACCAATGAATGTTGTAAATGGAATTGATTAAATAATTTTAAGACAAAGAAATAGAAAATTGTACAAATTGCTTATACATGTTGTAACTTGTATATATATTGCAACCTGTGCACAACGTATACATGCAGACGGAGAAAACCCGAAGCTATCGTTAAATATGACTCCAACAAAAAATTTCCTTAAAGTTGAATTCTATATTCTAACTTGGAACACTTTTTTTAACATATCTTTTCAAAAAAAAAAAAAAGGTTATACCTTGAAATTAAGTTTCCTCCAAAAAATTAACTCTAAAATATTTTTCAAACAGTTTTTGTTTTATCTTTTAAGAAAAGTTATTGTCAAATTTGTCATATATAAAAAACATTCAATCAAAATTGTCAAAAAACAACCCTCCCCCTGCGCAAACAAGAAAGATCATTGTCCTTATATCTCTACAAAATGCTGACGCTCCTATTGCCATGTTAAATTTAGGCTCTTTTTTTTTTTTTTTTTTACATAGTATAAGTCATGTTTAAAGAAACTTTACTTATATTTTCCCAATGAATCGTCAGTGTTACACTCTGTCCATTCATGATCACATGTACCTTAAATATGTATACTTAGATGTTCCCTCCTCAAAAATTAAAGAATAATAATAGTAGCTTTGAGAAATAAAAATAAATTGTTGATGCTCCTCCTACAAAAAATATTGCATTCAGTTTAAGACATATTTTAAACAACTTTTTTCGAAAAAATAAGCAGATAAAAATAGCCTCACAAAACCCATACAACAAATTTATGGATTTTTTCAAAACGATAAGTAAGTCATTATTTATTTAGATATACAAAAACATTGACGTTATAATATTAATAGACTTAACTAATATTGATATGGATATATTCATAAAATTTACGTACAATTTTTTTCTATTAAAAAAGATTAGATGAAAGATCATTTTCTATAGAAATAAAATGAATTAATACCATTCAATATACATTTCAGTCTAACTTATCTATCGTTCTTTGATTAATATCTCTGAAGCTTGCCTTTTGTTATTTAAGACAGTATGCATGCATGCATATTTGTTTATGTAATATATACTTATATACTCGTATTCAAACAAATAAATTGCATTATATACGATATGTTAGCAACTCATTACCCTTATACTATGTACATATATATATATATACAATATATTCAATTCTAATATTGCAGTTGCAGAATTTGATACCTGCAATCTCTCTTATATTATAATGAATTCATTTTTTTCTCCCAAAATGATTATGATTCAATACACAATAGTAAAATAAAAAGTTATATATGTATTTGTTCCTGACAAAAGTATTAAAGAAAAGTTAAATCATTCATTTCCGTCTAAAATGAGGAACAAATGCTTTGATGTAGCGGTGTGGTTCTCAAAATCAGTATACATGTGTTCCGTCTCGGTCTTTATACGTGATATTCCGTATACCGGTGCTACTTATACTATATTTGTATTCACAATGTTAAATGGAGAGCTATTAGGTCATATAAATGTTGGACTGCCAATGACGTAACCCCTGAATACATAAGGAAACGCCTACATGCTTGATTAAAACTCTTCTAATTAATGAATGATCCAAAATATACACCCTGCGGATGTCTCTGTACATTTAAACTACCGATTTTTGTTTAATATTTTTACCTAAAAAATTTAGTAATGTGACACAGGCAAAGCTCGTCGAATGGATCTCGATTTTAATTGAGTAAACAAAAAAGACACCAAAAAATTCGGCTCGTGTACCTAAAAGGCGAGTATTTAATCGTTCTTCGTCCAAAACAGGGATTATCCCTTCAAATTTTTAAGCATATTAGACTATCTTTCTCGATTGACTTCCTTTTGCTCTGAAGTTTGAAAATTTATAGTTAGCATAGGCAATACTTTGTATGTAAAAGTATGTTGATTACTATTATATATATATATTATTATTTTTTTATTATTTTTGGGGGCTTATTTTTTTTAAGTTTAAATTTATTGGAAGAAAATTCCTAATTATTAATTTTTTCAAAAATTAAATTCTGTTTGAAAAAAATTTCAAAAAATCTATCTTCAAATATTAATTTTTTTGCACAAAAATTGCAAAAATTTTCATTTATTCACAAAAAATTAAATTTTCTAGAATAAAAATGCGAAAATCCATAACTATTCTCAAAAATAATTTTTTTTGAAAAAAATTCAAATATACATAGTTTTTTATAAAAAATTAAAAAATAATTTATCAAATAATATATTTTTTGATAAAACTCAATGATTCTTGTCAAAATATTAAGTTTTTTGGAAAAAAAATTCAAATATTAAATTTTTGAGAAAAAAACTAAAAAATCTATAGTTGCTCACAAAAATATTTTTTTGGAAAATAATTAAAAATACCTAGTTATTCATATGAAATTAATTTTTTGGGAATTTTTTAAAAATTAAATTAAATTTCTAATATTAGATTTTTTGAAATAAATATTAAATATTAAATTTTTAGTAATAAGCCAAATTTTTTTTACATATATTCTTATGGGTTAACCTTTTTTTTAAATATGCATTATTATTTTATAATCTTTTTTTTATAAAGTACACCTTTTTGGATTATCTTTTTAATGTATGTTATTTAAGTTCTATATATGATCTTTATTTTTAAAAGTTTTTGAATAATCTTTCTAAGATAATTCAATGGTTTTTATTCCTTTGATATAATTAAAATTAGCATTTCAAATTTTGATAGCAGAATTGAAGTCAAGGCTATGTATCACAGTTTGAAAGCCATAAAGATTTTGTCTCTTAGGATAGATAATTTATGTTGGGATAAGGAGAGAGAGACCTAACAACTTTTCCGATAAACTTTTTAACAGCATACAGAATATTATAATAAACATAATAGACTAATTTTATATCCTTCTCTTTAATAAAGGACAAATCATTTTTTTAAAGTGAAAAACGACATCCCTACTTTTATAGTGGCAAAAAATAATAATAAATGCTATAAAAAGATAAGTTTAATTTCAAAAAATGAGTCACAGATCATTCTTAATTAACCGTAGTTAATAAAATTAACGATTACAGAAAATTTCCCTTCCATTTTTTCACCCAAAGCAAGTTTCATTCCCGAAAAAGTTCATCGCAAAGAAGGTTCATCCCCAAGCAAGTTCATCTTATAAAAAGTTTATTCAAAGACAAGTTCATTTAAAAAAAAACATATTCTTATATAATTTAATATAATATTAGATAAAGTAAAATAAATGCGTTGCATAATTTGGTGGTACAAGTTCTGAAGTATTTTATAAATATTATATTGTTATATATATTAAGTCTAATTAAATTGAGACAATCGTCAAAAGTAGTGATAATTAAATTAGTATTTTATCGATATTCAATTTAGGGGGAAAAAAATATATTAAATCTTTGTAGCAAATTTGTTACAAACGATGGTTAAGGGTTAAATAGCGTGTTTCGTTGAGCAGAGTTATTTTTTAAATTATGAACTTATTTACCAGGATATTGAATGATGAAATCTTGTATTAGAAAGTAAAATAACATTCAACATCAAAGTTTTTTTTTTTTCATTCGATAATTCAAATTCCAAATATATGTATTGTTGAGAATGCATTTTCCTCATGAAAAGCTTTCTTGGGATGAACTTTCCTAGAGATAAACTTACTTTGGTATGAACTTGTCTTGAGATAAACTTACTTTGGTATGAACTTGTCTTGAGATGAAAAGAGAGAGGATAACTTTGAAGGGATGAAAAGATTGCAGTTAACTTTTCGTACACGACAGTTGCCTAAAAGGTTGTTATTCTTTTAAAGTGTTGCAGCACAACTCATAAGAACCTGCTAAAAATTAACGTGTACCAACTAGCCCCATTATTTACTAAATCAACTGAAGATTTATATTTCGGAAAAAATCAAGTCAAGTTTCATTAAGATTATGTCAGCATCATATGTGTAAGCTTCTCAGAAAAGATTTTGTCTATTAGGATAGGTAATTTATGTTGGGATAAGGGGAGAGAGATCTAACAACTTTTCTGATAAACTTTTTAACAGCTTACAGAATATCATAATAAACATAATATAGGCTATTTTTCTTTACACTTCTTTGAAAGCCTTCTTTTTGAATAAAAGCATGTTCTTTCAGTAAAATAATAAGAGGCTTAGAATTCCCATTACCCAAAAACAATATCTTCTATTGATTTATTTGACCTAATTTCTATTTAATATGTGTATCTATGTAAATATATATACATATGTAGTGAGTATATAATGTATACATAGACTTTGAAACAATTTGTATTCAGGAAAAGAAAATAGAGAGGGGGAAAAGGCCATTGAAGCTAACAAATGACATTCTTACGACAAAAAAACAAAAAAGATTATGTCAAGGGATAACAAAAACAAATAAATAATGCTTCATGTACAAAAATATCTGTAGAGACACAGAAATAATAAATCTTATTTTTTGTTATATTTTTTTTTGTGGAAAAAGTAAATATATTTGGATATAGGTTGTGATGAAAATCCAAAATTTATTTTAGCTTCCCCATTTTTTCTTGGGAATTGATAATCCGAAGAATGAATTTTCTTTTCCTGATCTGTTGTCATTATTATATAATTCTTTCAATTTCCAATTTGCTCACTGTTACAATGACTTTTTACTTCTTTTAACTATACTTTGCAGTGCCTCTAAAGGTTGTTTCAGAAAAATTTGTTTGATAAAAAGGTGTGATAATTCGTCAAAAAATTTTTAATGGTTGTGTAAAATCATTTTATCTTGCATAGTATATTGCAAGATAGAAAATCCCTGCAAAAGATGTTAGACTTTGAAGAGTACTTAATATACAGCAAAAATGATTTTTCTTAAATGGAGGCGTCGTTTATTTTACTTGAAGTAGAAAAAGCTCATCCTCAGAATGAAAGAATGATATTATAACTCATGTGGGGGTATGTAACAAAAATCAAATTAAGTTTCTCATATAAAATGACCATTTTTCTTGGGTACTTGAACTAATTATAAAAATTTGAGTAAAAACCCTCTATATATATGACCAAAGTTTGTTAATAAAATACGGGACAACATTATTTAGATTGTTTTTGTTTTAACTCATTATATATAATATATATATATTATTAACCAAAAAAAACCCAAAAAATGTTATTTCCAAATCGTCGTCTGTGAATTTTTTTTTAACGTAGTTAGTGAACGTAATGGGTAAAGCGTTGCACATTAAATAAAACAAACTACTTTACATCATACCAAGTCAAGAAACACTCACAATAATAATATTTAAATTTATAATATCTTGTTAACTGTTTCATCCATTTTGCATTTTGAATACCAATTAAACCATACAAAAATACTTGAAGGAGTTTTAGCTACGGAAAAAAACATCATTTATTAAATTATATATTTAGTTTTTACTCGAATGCGGATAATATTGGATCTATTCTCAATTATTCATTCTTATGACTATTTCTAATTGCAGATTCTCTGAAAATAAATGAGGAGTAATGCATTATAACAATGGATTATACAGAAATAAGGATAAGAACAAAAGGAATATTTTTCTATGTGCTTTACGTTAGTCATAATAGTTGAAAATATAATGATCTCAGATCTGCAAGTATGCCTAAAGAATAAAAGCTAAAATTTACGTGTTGACTAACATTTGAAAAATGTTTAGAAGAAGAGCAGAATAGTTGTCGTATCTTAGCAATGATATGAGCAAGAATTACTCTTATGTTGATCCTTAATTCTACTCCAAGTTCAACCAAGACTTACAATAACAAGTAATTCCTTTAAAAATATTTTTCTCTTATCCAGAATAAAATAATGTTAATAGTTTTAAAAAAGTATCTATTCCGTTAGCAATTATGAAAAAAAAAACCTCTTCCATTGTCATATTATTTTCATCTATGTCTGTCATCCAAAAAATTCCTTTCTTCTTTTCAGAAAGCCAATACATACTTCTTTCAATACACTTTGAATGGATATGATCATGAACTATTTCACTCTCAGTAATTTGCTAATTTTTTTTTTGAAGAATATAAAATTGTAATTTTTCCTTAGGATGTAAAACAGGTCATTTGAGATATTAAAGGCTTAAAACGAACGAACGATATGGGGTAAAGCCTTAATATTTCATTATTTGAAAGCTACATTTAATGACATTGATATAACATCATGAGGTTAGACTGTCTTGATAATCTCGGCCACACGGCACGGCGCTGGAAGCTTTGGCAAGCCCGGTTGACCTTGTGTGGATACAGCTATGTCATTTATTATTTAGAATGAGTTAGTAGTCATTAATATTGCTTGCAAGCTTATGTTTTATTTATGTGAAAGACTTAAATTAAAATTGCAAAACCAAAACCAGTACAAAGGCAAAACCGGACTACCCAGGCCTGTCAATGCTTCTTATATATGTTTGTAAATAGTTATAAATAGTTTGTATTTTCATTCAACATTTATTCCGATGTGACTTGTGGATATATTGTATAACAAAATTTGACTGTCTACTTCATTTTGTGTGATTAATAAACTGTTTGGAAATAAAATATGTTTTAGCCTAGATTCAAGCCCAGTCCAGTTTCACCACTTTATAGGTACTAAGTTAGCTAAGGCTCCAGGAAAAGCAACATGACTGGACGATATCATCATATCTAGTACAAATCATCAGAATCTTTGGAAGAATCTTGATAGGTTACTTGCCACACAATACAAGTATGGATTTTGAATAAAAAGATTAATATAAAATTTTTATAGTGAGTGGAATATTTAGGTTATATGTATAACAAACAATAATTTGAATAACCAATTAAAAATTTTGAGGCTTTAGCTCAACTTCAACATTCAGAAAAAAAAAGTGAGCTCTACTTATTTAAATATGTGGAGTAGTAATCAGGTACATTGAATATGTTTACCGGATGTCATACTTTATCCTTCTATCTCAAAATTGGAGACTGTGACAGCAGATAGTTGAAATTCAAATATCTCAACTTGTTAATAACAAGGAAATAACTTTGGAAAAGCGAACAATATATTATGGGAGTTTGAAGAGGGTAACTCGACTTTTTCGAAATATTCGGACAATTATCACTTTGGAGGATCATGAAAGTAAATGGAAGGTCTCATTACGTGGTTAAGGTTGTGAGTTTTTCTTTTATACAGTTGATCCAAGTAGGCGGGGCTGAGGGACTCTGAGTCAATCCGTGGACTAAGGGAGAATGCCGGAGGAGATCACATCTCATCAAGTAAAGCACTACAACTTTTTCTTGTATCTAACATGAGCCTACATATACTTAAAGGATGTACATAATAAGTGGAATTTCCATGTCATCAAATACATCAGCCTACTAAAAAGAAGATTATTCTTAAGATACAAGGCAGGGGTAAAAAATGTGGACTCGAGAGATGGATTTAGAAATACATTAATAATTTTATATTTCCATAAAAGGCAAAAAAATAATCTTTACAAAACATACAGACAAGGTTTTTGCAAAACTTTTTTCACTCAATATGACCACCCTATTTTCAATCACAGCCTTTACACGTCCCCTGAAGGCCATGCAAGAGTTGATGGAAAGTTGTCCCATGTAGCCATCTATTGATAACATCAGTGAGTCCACATTTGGTTGTGAGGTACTATTGGTTTCCCTCTCCAAAGTGCCCAAATAGAAAAGTCCATTGTTTACAAATATTTGGACCAGAATCGAGCCATGTTATCTGTGAAGAACTTTTGGAATTTGGCGGACCTGAGTCGACACGTAGTTACCCTCTGGGTAGTTGGTCTTCAGCCATGGCAAGATAGTGTACCTAAGCAGCTTACAGTTGGCCTCCTGACTGATTTTCTGTCCAAACTTGAAAAAGAACGGATGCATTTTCTTTCCAACTGAGGCCACAACGCCAAGGACCATTATTTTGATCGGATATTTGGTGTGGTAAACCTCTTGTACTTCTTGTTTTGTTTTCTCAAGCCAGAGATTGTTACATCGGTTGTAGAATTAATCAACTGTGAAAGTAACTAGTCCCAAGTTATGCTTCATAGCCCTCTTAATGGTCCTATGAGGTACAGATAAGTTGTTAGTGAGGCGATTCATCGACTTAGTAGGGTGCTTCTTTATATTCTTCTCCAAACTTAACAAGAACTTCGTATCTCTCGTTAAATTATGCCCTTCACTTCCTCATATCCTGGAGAGGTCTCCTTCATTTTTTTCATCTTGGCCAACTTTAAAACCAGGTGCCTAAAACACTTAACAATGTTCGTAATCTTTATCACAACAACTCCAACATCTAGGCTATCTAAGATCCTGTACCTTTTTGCTTGTTGCTCACTCATGATGATTAAATTATTAGTATATTTTGGTTATATATAAACGACGGTGAGAAGAATATCAAAAATAAACACTACACCTTTTCATATTAATGAGAAAATAAACATTAATTAACAGTCCACGTTTTGTTGCCCTACGCTGTACATAAATAGAAATGTAGTACAAACTCCAATGATTGTCTCATCCACTGTGGGAGCTTTTTCAAATAATTGTGATCAATTAAGTCAAAATACATCGCTTCATACTCCAATAACATATTCTTTGCTATGAGGATTTATTTCCTTAAAAAAATGAAACCAAAAATCAAAACGTAGTATATATATTCATTAAACATTTTGCAAATAAATACTTTCGTTATACTTTCGTGAGCTTTTTCTTCTTTTTCGTTCATTATTAAATAAGTCGCGAGGTATGTTAACATCTCCCTCTAAAAGAAGAATTATCCCTAATCTTTGATATAAATTGTAAATTGATTTCAAATGCATTATAGTATAAATATCTTTGAATTAAAATATGATTATAATATTTACTATGTAATAATGCTATTTTTGATCTAAAAGGTTCTCCTCTTTATAACAGTAAGTCATCCCCCACCCAAAAAAAAAAATCATCATATTACATGTAGCTGATATTAATTATTACATTTTTTCACAAATATCATATGTCTTGTTCCAGCCTTTTCCTCGCCCTCTGAAACACATCTCATCTTTACTGAGGAGTATTTTAGTCACTGGAGCACTTTTTGGCAAAAAGAAACAAACCAATGTTCCCTTCAGCTATGTAAAAAAAGTCCTGCAAGAGTTAATTCCTTTACAAAAAGTGTTTATATTTTATTTATATAAAGTATATTTCAAATCATAACTGTAAATGCATATGAATAATGATATAGATCAGAGAGAAATAACTACATCAAACAGAAAAAGTTATTGTGCATACATGCACATACCTGCAATATTGCATTAACCCTTGTCTTGTCTTTACTTATTATACAATTCCCTTACATTACTCTCTTACATCATTGCTCTTCAATACTTACTACTAAACACCGTATTTACTTTAAGTTTAAGATAATTATATTTAAAAAAATGAATTAACAGTATAATAAATAATTTTTAATTTAAATATATCTTAATTCTTTATGAGCCTATTCAGGAAGTTATTTTTCGTTGTTTGTCAATCAAGATACAACTTAACTTAGAACTGCAACAATCAGGGCTTGTATTTTTGATAGAAAATACGAAAATTCTTCAGATATGTTCTCTAAGAGATAAGACCAAAGCCAGACAGAGGAACTCGAAGAAAGATACTTCTAACTTGATCATCCATCTCAAAAGAACAAATTCGAATCCTTCCTTGCAAAGGAGATTTAAAGATAACAGCATCGAAGAGATCCATTCGCGATGAGTAGGGAATTTTAATATTTCAAATAAATTTTTATTTATTTCATTTGAATTTGTAAGAAGCACAGTAACATATAGAAATATTAATTATTAAGAAGTATGACGTCTTTATTGTTACATTGAAATAGTGAACATTATTAAGATAATTTATGTAAGTATTATTACGTATGCTTATAGTAGTAATTTAAATAAGTATGGGTAAATTTAAAAAAAATACCACTAAAAAACAATTATATATATTTTAACTAGAAGTTATAAGCAGAGAATCAGACAAATTTAATAAGGCAAATGATACGATTTAAAAGTTTCAATATAAAATAAAACAAATAGATTTTCCAAATTATTGGTGACATTAAACATATATAAAGATGAAATGATACATTTTTATACAGAAATAAATATACTTATTTGCAGAATATAATTGGTAATAAAGACAAAACTATCAAGAAAAGAGAACCATATTATCTATGAGATTTTATAATTGTCTTCTACTCGTTTTCCAACAACAAAAGAGGTACACATGTAATAAAAAAATCAAGAGTCCAGGTTAAATAGGTAATTAATTATCTACATAGATTATCCATCACAAACTCCACCCTATAAATGTAATTATGATTGAGATAAGCTATTTCTGCGTTATATATTATTATACGATTATTTCGTAGAAGATTTAGAGGAATTAATGTATTTTTAAGTATAGAAGCAATGATTCACGATGCCAGAAGTAACTATCGCAGACCTTGATGGGAAGGGATATCTACACAATGAGCGATCCTTCTACTAATGAAAATGAGATCCACAAAGTGAGGCACACAGAGACAAGATCCCTTGGAAAAAACAGGAAAAGAGGATCAATAGGCGTGTGCCTAGGATATCCAAATGGAAAATATGAACTCCTAGGGAAAATGGATGGATGCAGATTCAATGAATTGCAATCCAGGCGGAGGTGGAACTTTTTTAAGGCACTTAACTAATAAGATTAATTATATTCTATATTGAACAAAGGTAAGTAGCTAATATAGTCTTCTTTGGAGCGAGATATTCTTCAACAATTATTAGTAAATAATGGATAAAAAAATAAGGAAGAGGAAAGAGAACACGCAACAACCGTTTTCCTATTCTAATCTCAAAAAAGTAATTTATTTGACCAAACTTTCCCATGTTTAGACATATCTTGTGGATCCAGAAGTCATTGTTATGATGTTGTGCTCTAACCCACTTTTCTATTTTTTGACCAGGAAAACAATTAAATCCTATCATTTATGGACAAGAAAATATCACATCCAGTAAAAAAAAAATGTCTTCTTGATATGAGGATGAGTCAAATATTCATCGACATCATCTTCTATTGATACCTACTCTTCAAACTAAAGATTTTTCAATTCTTCATCATCAATATCTTTTGTCAGGTTGTTTTTGAGTTCATTTATAGACAATCTAATTATAAATTCAATCTGAAATCTCAATAACCACTGATTCAGATCATTTATCAGCATTGAAAACATGTTCTCATTTCTTTGTACATTTTTTATATTGTTTTTTTTTATTATGAATTTCTTTATCATTGTATCAAGAAGTATTTTTGGGTAACGTTCATGTATATACCGGGAGCGGGGATCAAATTGTCGGCAAAATATTTTTCTACAAAAAACAACACAAAATGTACATTTTTTAACTTTTTTATTGAAAATCAAAACTATGACGAGCATATAGGTATAGAGTAGCCATTCATTCGATATAATCACCGTTGGCATCAATAACGGCCTCAATACGGCCTCTGAACCGGCTGCAGGCTCTTTTGACCATCTCATTGTCCATGTTGCCGAATACCTCCTTGATGGAGTCAATCAGGATTGCCTTGGTGCTATGGGGATGTCTGTTGGTATGTCTCTCGACATAGCCCCAGACAAAATAGTCCAAAGGATTAAGGTCGGGAGAGTTAGGAGGACACAAATCCTTGGTTACGACGTCACAACAGTTCTCGGTTAACCACTGCATCGAGATTTTGGACACATGGCAGGGTGCTGAGTCCTGTTGCCACAACGAGGGCCTGTCTCCGGCCTTCATGGACCTGGTAAGGTAATCCTCAACCATCTTCTTCTGGCATTAATATCCCAGGTGTCCTCTAGCTTCTTACGGATACGCTGAACAGTCCGTAAATTCACTCTTAAGGTTGAAGCAATCGTTGAATTGGAGATTTCACCTCCATTATTAACCAATGCCATGACTTCGGCGGACCTCGAAAGCTCCTCGTTCCACTTATAGCTCTTTATCTCCTCATATGATGACGACATGATGCTAACTAAACTACGTATCGTCAGCTGATGAGAATAGCTTTCCTATTTGGTAACCGGTTTTTTATTTGATAATATCGTCATCAAGTTATCAAGGTTTAAAGTAGGCAACAATCTGATCCCCGCTCCCTGTATGTACATATTGCGTTTCAAATATCTTAGCTGATCCAAATTTACAGCTTCTTCAACTGGAGTACTCTTACTTTTTGTATAAAATGATAATGATTGGGTTCTACAAGAATATATATCACTATGCTTTTGGGATTTCCTACAAATGTATATGATTTTTTAAAGTGTTTATAACTTAACCGGGTCTAAATGACCCGTAAGAATCTTTGTAAACAAGTGTTTTTCAGCAAAAAGTAGGTTATTTTTTTTTTTTTTTACTTTTTAAAATTGTTGAGGTCTATTTAGGAAAGGTCAAGAAATTTCAAGTCTGAATAATGTGAATAAGAGGTATTTTTTGTAGGTAAAAGTTAAAAACGGGTCATTTTGACCCGTAAAACGAACCAAAGGTTTTTACGAACACAAAGTTATTTCTTAGGTCAAGATATGCTTATAATATACATCGAGGAGCACTTTATACAGAGCACCTGGTGATTTTTTTTCCATACAAACAGATAAAAATTTCTTGATTAATAAAGATTATAATGCAAATTTTAAGGTGATAGCTTTTTTTATGTTCTTGCAACTGTTCCTGGTCTACTCTACATTTCATATTATAACATTATGAAAAAAGCAATATTATTGTGTGTTTGTGTGCTTTTTCTAGTCTTGTAATTTAGTTTTAAACTTTATTTTTTTCATTAGGTACATCTACCATTACCTACCTACAAAAAATGGGTAATAAAAAAGCAAATAACTTTGATACTCCATCAACACAGAATGCACAAGGGAAAATAAATATATAAAAGTTTGATTGGAAAAATATATTAATATTGAGACGAAGATGTGATTTGATGAATTGTTGATAGCAATCATTATTATAAATGCCACATGATTTATAGGTAATCTACTAGAGTGTAAACCTTTTATCACTACAATTGAGTATAGTGACAACATCCCACTTATTGTGAGAAATTTTTTAGATTTGAAAGATAAAATTATCCGGTTAAAGTGTTAACAAACAAGATTCAGAGCCCATTACAGATATTTAAAAGAAATAGGCAACAAGCATATGAATATAAATATAATTACAACATTCAATTATGACAGTTGATTTTTTTTTCTGCATTCAGTTCATCTTTTATGTTGAGTCATTGGTAGAGATGAGATTTTTTTAAGGGAAAATAACATGATTATTCTCCTTGCTATCAACAAAATTCACATTCCGAGATAATATTTTATTTTTTATTGAGGTTGTGTAAATGGATACACATAATTTACATTTTTAATCGACGTCGCATGAATAAATAAATTTAATTTATATTTTGGTATTTTTTTCATCATTATTTCAATTTTCTTGTCCCCTTTTTTCCCTAAAGTCTGTTTTGTGACTATTATTAATCAATTTAATATCTTCCCCGAAAGAGTATCTCACTTCCTGGGAAATAGTTTTTAACTGGGATGCCCGGAAATATCGAGATCATGCTCCTGATATGATATAATTAAATTTATCCGTTAGTTTTACCCTAATTTCTAAAAAAAATGGACGAAACGAAATCTTTTTCGTCTCTAAAAAACATTTGATAAATATTAGATATATCTCTTGACAGACATACTAAATGAAAACAAAACTGGTACGAAAAAAAGATTATATAAAACATCTAACAAATCCCTAGAATCTTCAGAATCCCAAAGATCATCATGCATTGTTGAGAGTGCTAATCTCCTTTCAGTCAACGTCTACAAGGTAGAGGACATAAAGTAAATTGATACTATTGGTAAGATCTTTCTGAGATGAATTTTAAAGAATTTGTAGACAATTGTAGAACAAACTATATGGTGGTTCTGTTGGGATTATAGTAACATCCATCAATATTTTACAAATGTTGTATAAGTACAGCTAATAGATTTAATTGCAAATGAGAAACAAGTATATTCTAACAATAAGGAGAGCTGCATCATTAGCCAACTATCTTTTAATTTTGAAACTCTGTTTCCATTTTTGAAGTAAAGGTTGAGAGATACATTAAAAATAGCTATATAATATTTGGACATAGATATTTGTCCATATACCAAAAGTATAAAGTAAATGTGTATAAATCATCAAATACCATTGGGTTAGTTGCACTATTTCTTTTTTTCAAAAAACGATTTGGTAATTTGTATCCTTTGTTTCCTTAAATAACTAAAATTTGATTTAGAAAACTACAAAAAATAAAAAAGGGATTTGTTTTTTTGACCATTTTATTTCTTTATTTAATAATGAACCAAAAAATATAATAATAATCATCAAAGAGGTGTTCATTTTACAAGTAATGATTACCTCTTTGTAGATCTAAAGAACTAAATTATTTTTGAAAAAAGACTCAATTTATTAAATGAAAAAAAAATGGAAAATTTCAAGCCACATTTGCCTAGTCAACATTTAATAAATGGCCTTTTATGTTATTAAATTGGAAAAAAAGTTTTAATTTGAAGAGTTGATTATTTTTTGCTATACTTTTTTGTTAGGGGAGTCTGGAATTTATAAAGTAAAAAAAAAGATAAATATTCAAACTTTTCACATTAAGGACAATACCTATGTATACAATGAAATGCGAGGAAAAGCACAATTGTCCGTTGGCAAGGTAAGTACATCAGTATTCTGGTGAGCATATTTAAGGCATTTATGTTCTTGTGTCGTTTTTTTTGTAGGCCTTGGTCTCCACGTACGCCTAGATAGAGAAGTCTAGTGGGTTCAGATCTGGGCTATGAGGAGGCCAGTAGTCCTTGGGCCAAAAGTTCATGTTGTCCTTGAGCCACTCCTGAGCTTTCTTGGAAGCGTGGGCGGGAGCTCCATCTTGTTGAAAAAGCCAAGGAGAGTTGCCGACTATGGATTTGATCCACGGAAGGACCTTGGACGCCAGAATCTTCACATAATCCTCCGCTGTTAATCTGTAGCCAGTGGGGAACCATACCGGCTTCATGGCCTTCCCGTTGGAGGCCACGAGACCCAACATCATCACCGAAGCAGGGTGCTTTGTTGTTGCCACATAGCGGTGTTTATCTTGCACATCTTCAAAGCTCACAACACGGTCATTTTGCCTCTTGAAAACAGGATCGACCGTAAAAGTTTTCTTATCGGAAAAAACGATGATGCGTCTAGATGAGCTCTTGATATCATTCAAGATTTTCTTGGCACGCTCAAGTCTGACTTCTTGCTGACGTTCAGTTAGCAGAGGGCATTCAATACGCCTCAGGGACTTTCCTCCTGCCCTTTTCAATGCCCTTGAAACAGTTGATCTCGACGTTCCCATCTTTCTGGCCATGTTGGCAATGGACCTGTTGGGAGTCCTCTTGAACACTGCCTTTACTTGCCTTGTTGAGACAGTGGGCTTACTGCCAGCCCCAGGGGAATGCTTGAGATCACCCTCAGCCTCCAAGCGCTTGGAAACGTTGTAAATTGTCTTCAACGAGGCCCCAACCTGTTCCTTAATGTTGTTATGAGGCACTCCCGCATGGAGGAGGGCTGCAACTTCGATCCTCTTTGTTTCCTGATTGGACATGGTCTCACGTGTGGAAGTTGTTATGCTCTCACAGGAAGGATTTTTGTTTATTTTAACAGTAAAAATACGAAACAATCAGATTGGTTGCCACAAAACCTCTTGAAAAGTATATTTACATCATCGGTAAATAATTTTGCACGGCCCGGTATACAACAAGCAATATGGGCATAGAAAGTGTTATATTGCAATAAATATTAGTAATTACTCTCGTTAGGATTTAAATGGAGGTAAATGAGGGTGTAGGTTGTTTATCTTTCATAAAATAGCTAAAGCTGTTCGAGTATTAAAAAAATTGAATTCAACGTCTCCTTCCATTGTTTTATGTTTTTTGTACCGGAGTAATATTTTTCTTCAATTTGAATTGTATACCCTTTTCAATTATCTATTTATAGAACTGACATTTATTCATATACAATCATTCTTGTTTTTTTTAAAGGATATCAGAAATGTTACTATATGTTATTCCATCAGTGATTTGTTCAGGTTAAACGTAATTATAAATAATCAAATTCCCAGAATCAAATCTAATCATATCTTACTCATAGAATCAACAAACATTATTTTTTTTTAAATATTTTCTTATGTATCAAATTTATTTTTTTGTCTAGAGATTGTAAATTATCCGAAAAAAAATTACAAAATTTAATATCATAAATTTTCGATTTCTGTCAGAGAAGAAAGAAAAACCGTTTTCCTTTTCTAATCTCAAAACGTTAATTTATTTGATCAAACGTGCCTAGTCTTATCTTTATACAATGAGACGAGTAAACGCACGGTAAATTTGATAAACTACCTTTATAGTTATAGTTTTTTTTATTTGATGCTATCCGTCTGAATTAAGGGTGCCAATAAAATCATAAAAGTATGTCTTTTTTTATAAATAAATTGTTAGATTTCAACTTTGGGAAAAATTTCTATTATAATCTTTCAGTATTGATCAATTATCGGTTATACCTCAACTTGGTCTATGAATAGGGTAAGTAGACGCAAAAACTGTTGCATAAAATTAATGGAGTGTATATGTAAACTGTTTTAAGCTTTTTAAAAAAAGTCAAGAAATCAATGAAACTTCCAGCATCTGAGTAATACGCCACGAAATAAATCAACTAGTCCCACTATCTCAATAAATTATATTAATTTATAATATTGCTCAATAAGAAGATCGATTTGCTTTTTAAAAAATCTTCAACATTTACAGGAAGAATGATTGTTCTATAAATATTACAAATAATCGTTAATTTTTTTGAACTATTATCTACAATAATACACATAAAAGCATATTGACCTTTGATTCAAGAAGGCAGTGAAGAGATACACTGTTAAAAAGTTGTAAATTGTTTATGTCTACTAAAAAGTATCAAGTGGGTAATTAATTAGGAGTTATGTTAGTATAATTGATACTAAAATAGAATGTAAGGTGCATAAGTATTAAGATCTAGATAATAGGATAGCTCAAGAAATACTTAATAAATACATGGAATGTGCACTTCTTTTTTCCACTTCTTTTTTTTTGACCAACTTAAGGTTATTTTTTATTAGCAGAACAGTTATTAAATAAAAAAGAAAATTGAATTAAGAAAATCGTGCATTGAATATTTAAAATAATTAGAATATTTTTTTATTATCAATTTATTTTATAATATCAGAATAAAGTCATAGTAAATATAATTTATTTCGAAAACTTTAAAATATATGTATATATATTCACAAATTACCAATTTTACATGTGTAAATTATGTTCTTTAAATTATATTAATTTTTTTTTGTATCTTTTAGGTGAAAGCTGCACTTTTTCAATTTAATTTAAAAGTTAAACTCAAGTTTATCGTGCTATTTTCTAGACAGTAATAGCTTCTATTGTAACCTAGCTTTTTTTATGTTTAAATATCACGCAATGTAAATTAGTCTTGTACAAAAAAAAAAAAAAACCCATTCTTTAATTTTAATAAGTTCTTGCACTTATTTCTTATATTTTTTTATGTTATAATTATTGAAAAAAAAGTTTTTAGTGTTAAAATGTTGGAAATCCTCCCTCATGAGCTTTAAATAATTCATACTTTTTGGCAAAAAAAAATTAATTCTTAACTAGTATGATAGTGTGACAAACTTAAGCTAAAATTCAAATTCAATTCCATTTGAATAACATCGTATAATAACTTTAGCTATTTACACATAAAATTTAGGAATTTCAGTGACAAAATAGAAGGACGGCAATGATACAAAAAGTTTTTTTCTTACATATTCTTTGCACGAGGAGCAAAAAAAAAAAAAAAAAAAAAATCTTCGGAGTATTTAATATTTATTTATTTTATTTTATCTTTGATACAACTAATTATACATTTAAGTCCATTGAAAAATGTTAAAAAAATTACATAAAAAAAGTTATAAGTTTTCGAATTACTTTTGAACAGATCTAAAAGAAATAACTGATTATAGTAAATAATAACTTATTGGAACAACAACATTAAAACTAGGTTCTGGAGCTTATTTTGACAAAAATTGAATTTGTGACCCTTTATTCTTCCTAACTATGAGAACTTCTATACTCTAATTGATCTTTAATTTATTTTAAGTTTTGTATAGAATTGTATAAGCTTTGAAACATGTCCATTGGACCAATGGGATGCTATGCAATGTGTATGTGTAGAATATAATTTTGAAATTGAGGAAAGAAACCCTGTACTGTATTGAATCCCGAGAGGTAACAACAAAATAAAGGTTAGCTGGGACAAATAAAATATGTAGAATACACAATAAAATTTATCAAATATGTCCAATAAACCAAGCGGTATTTGAAAGTGGAGACATATTTTGCTAGTACTGCAGTTTTTAGAGATTATATTTCTCTTTATTTGATATTATTTAAAAAAAGTTTTGGACACTACATCAAAGAAGAAAATGTTTTAGAAAGCCCTTTTTTATATTAAGAAAGATAGAAAGAAAATTGTAAAATAAACTGCAGTATCTATTTTAAGATCTAAAAAAATATACTCGAATATATTCTGCGTTGATCAATTGTACTTTAATAATAATAACTTATAGAACTTATTTTTTTCTCAAAATAAAAGAACATTAAATTATTTCCCGACTTCATCAAAGTGTCCGGTTGAATGAATTATCTTCATTTTTGCTCTTCTTATTTACATTAAAAAAATGTTTTCTAATTGAAACCCTATTTGAAGGATAAAAGTAAACAGATGAAAAAAAAATCCAAGTATATTTGTAAATAACTTCTTTTTTTTTTTTTTTTTTTTGGTATAAGGTAATATTTGCTTTTGTCTTAAGTCTATTTTCACCATTAGTTTCATCGTAAGCAGCTAATTAAACATTTAATTCAATGATTGTTAAAATAAGAAAGGAATGAACTTGTTCAAAAAAAAAAAGGTCAAATATTACTATATTTAGGTAAGTGCATTTATTTTTTCTTCATTTATTTTTATTAACTTAAGCTTATTTTTTTATTAGTAAAGTACTAATGAAATGAAAGAGGGGCTTGAATTGAAACTATCTTGTAATGAATGTATAAATGAATGTTAATCCTAATTTTTATAACATAAAGTAAATAGATTAACCAAAAATTATATTCATATTTAATTAAGATATTATTTACACGATTGTTTTTATTTAATTTTCAAACGAAATTGCACTCAATCATTTTGCTTGGTTGGTCAAAAAAAAAAAAAGAAAAAGGAAATGAAAAACATCAACCGAGTGTGCCATGAATCATAAGTTCACAAGCTATTTCGTAAATAATGTGAGTCTTATAAATTTAATTAAGATTTTTAATTTTTTTCGTCTTTGACAAAATTAATTATGTGGTCAACTGCACAATTAATCAAACGTCCATTTTTCTAATCGTCAACTTAACTTTCCTTCCTCATTTTCTTGATTAAATGTCAGAAATACAAATGAAATGAATGTTAAAGCAATTATAGTATAGGTTGGAGCCTTGTTTGCGGGAGACGTCAGGACAGCTTCTTATTTTGTAGTCAAACTGTCATTGTTTCTATTGTAGTTTATATTATTTGAATGATGTATTTTTCGACTTTTATTTAATACTATTTAACAAAATTAAAAAATAGTTCTTTTACCATATATTATACCTAATAATTTAACAACATGAATGGTTTTTTAGTCATACGTTAAAAATATCCTTCAAAATACTTTTTAAATTTTTAAACCAAATTACAAGTATTTAATATGTTTATTCCATACCTTTATTGTTAGCTAGGAAAATACCTTGTAGAATGGTTCTGAGAGTGAAGTGAATCATGAATCATATAAATTTATCATATCTTATTCAAATATATTGAATTTAATGATAATAATTTTACACCTAAAAAGCTTGGTTTTTTCTCGAGTTGTGTAGTTCAATTCATAGAAAATAATAGATGTTCATATATCAAAAAATATTATTGAGGTAGTCTTTCTTAATTTTTAACTCAAACTCAATTCTTAGGGATAGTTCCCATATTTTATGAGTCGCCTTTAAAGAAAAAAAAACTACTAATTAGTATCATTTGTAAATAAATTTAATCAATAACAGAAGATATGACGGTGTGCTTAGTTCAATTTTAAATTATGTGAAATAAAAAAAATTGCAACGTTCTCTGGACTATCCTATTCTCTTTTTATAGTAATTTTTTAATTGCATATGTAATTGCTTTCTTGTAATGAACAATAAAAATATTTTTATGCAGAGATGGAAGTCATACAATTATTACGTGGGACTAAATAAACAAATATATATTTAACTTATATTTTAATTTAAAGAGTGAAGAAATGACCAAGATACTCTGAAGCAAAACATAAAAGCCCGTAAAATTTGGACTATAGAGTGAAAGTGTGGGTAATTAATCAAATGAAATTACGTATGGAGATTGTAAAGTATAGACTCCTGATGGTATATATATACACAAATACATTTATCTTAAAGATTGACTCTAGAAATGATATACATCGCTTAGCAAGAGTCCTTTTTATTTATAAAATAGCTTTATATATGCTTAACGCCATACATATTAATTTTCATACATGAGTTTTGAAATCCTCGATTTCGGCAATTATAAAACTTTTCAACTCCAAAAACTTCATGGATGTAATTACAAGTATGTCATCAATGGATCATTTAATGGAAAATAATATGAATTTCTCATTTATAAGCAAAGATTACATTTTGTGAAGGAAAAAAATAGTGATAGGAAATTTTGGGAGTGAGACATATGGTACTTTTCAATTCAGACTTTTAGTAATATCAGCTGCCTTTTCTATGATTTTGGGTGGCGAAAATGAATGACTACTATACATATATAGGAGAACCTTATACATTTAAAATAGCATTAGTGTAGCAAAATATTATGATTATATTTGAATAAATTATATTTTAAAAAGTTTCAATCCAAAAATGGGTGATAATTCTTACTTTAAAACGGAAAAATTACCACCTCGATGCCCCATGAAATTATGAACAAAAAAAAGAATAAAGAGCACACGCAACAATTGTTTTCCTATTTCCAATTTTTAAAAGTAGTTTTTTCATTACAAACATGTCAACTCTACGTATGATTTTCCAGTGATGCAAATGTATCGTCTCATGAAAAAAGTCCAAAAACGTTGTGACCATGGAAAAGTTACAAATCTAATTTTAAAGGTTTGATATGGAAAACAGCATTCATTTCTTATAAATATTAGCCAATTTACATTAAATAATAATACAAAAATGAGAAATTCCTTATCAAAACATAAAAATATTCGATTTTGAAAGATTTAAAATATACATAATTGATTTTAGAAATATACAATAATTAGAAGTTCAAAAGTCAGAAAATTATAAGCACTTTAGTAGGCGTTATAGGTTTAAATCTTTTGCTTCAAAAAATACCAAATTTATATATTTTTGAATATATTCTCCATGATTATGCCTCCCCATTTCGACTTTATGCTACGTTGTAACTTTTTTATATGCATATTGTATAAAAACATTTAGAATCATTGAATTTTTACTTTAAAATTATTTTGATATCAAATGTAATTGTATTTTTAAATAAATACCTTTTGATATATTTTTCTTTCATTCTTGCTTAAGTCATTCTATTATACCTACAATATATATATTTCAATAAAACAAACAAACAAAAAAGAAATACATCTTATAATGTTTGAAAATGTCATTTGAACATAAATTGGATAAGAAAGGATTTTGAACTATAAATAAATGATTTTTTTATACAAAAAACCTATACAAATTGGAAAAATGGTAAATGATTTTATAATGAGAGGATCAATTTTTAATTTTTACTAAGTTTTATTCATATTGATACATTGTATAACTGATTTTTTATCAAACATAGGTATAGTAGTATAATAAAAACAGTAGATCATACATTTAAAAAAAAAAAAAAAAAATAAAAAAATAAATAAAAGATGTACATACGTCATATTCAGCAATATGATGATTTGATACAGCCAATTTGATCCAATTAATATAAATATAGTTTAAAAAACAATTTAAGACAAATCCATGAAAAAAAAGTATTTTGAAATCGATTTGTCATTTCTTAAGAACGAAGAAAGAAGTTGAAATTTTTTTTTAACAATAACAAATATGAATGGCATTAAAAATATTAATATTTATTCCCAAATGAGTTTAAGTTTTATATTAGAACAATAATTTTTTTTCATTGTTTCTAAAACTGTGCTGTTATGAAAAGAAGTCTCCAAAGCAGTGCGTACTATACGTGGTGCATGTACTGCGTTTGAATATTTATTATCTTTTTTTATAATTTTTGTTTTGCCAGGACAATTTGTTCATAGTGTAATCACGATAAAATAACCCGTTCTACTATTATTTGAATGTAGTATCGTTTTAAACGCAATTGTATCCCAGTACACCAATAGTGTCGGTATACCGAGCAACACATTATTTTTCTTACGCTAACTCTCTTGTACTTTTTTTATTACAAGTAAAATAATATTTTCATTTGTTTTCGTTAATACTTTTATCACTTAAATGAATTTTGATTACTAAAGCCTCCTTGTTTGTTCCAATAAAACAAACAAATCTTCCCCATTGGTCAGTCAACATTGATTAATTCCATTGTTAATCATAATATTATAGGAATTGCTTTTAGTTATAGGTTAATACAAAACAAAATTTCCTATTTAATTAAGTTTGCCTTTCTCAATTATTTTTAATTGAAAATAATCGATGTTTTTCATTTAATAATAAAAATCTCTTCTCCCTCAAATGTATTTCCATGGTAATTTATCTTTAGCTACATATACAAGTAATCAAACATTATTTATGAACATGACGTTTTGTATTGTACCTATAAAATGTAACAGTCATATGATATCAGTTTTAATATTAAATTAGTAATTAAATTGAAAAAATGAAAAAAAAGTAAAAGCATATGTTTCTAATGGAGAAAACCGGTGACGTTGCAGCAGACTATTTTCCAGGAGCAAAAAAAAAAAAGTTAATACTAATTGAAACGCAATTATGAAATAATTTGAAGATAATTATTTTAAATTATAATGGTACCCACTTTAATACACAAAGTGTTCTGTCAATAGAGTTAAGAAATACGCCGCAGAGACTTTCCTGATGGGGATTTATCCATCTTCCTGGCCATTTCAGCGATTAAGGAATCCGTATTCTTCTTGAAGTCCGACTTCAGGGGATTGACAAACACGAGGGGTTTCCTGACTTTTCCAGATGACTATCTGAGATCATCTCTAGGACCTCCAACTGTATGGTGAATTTGTAAATCCTCCTCCTCGAGGCTCCAGTCTGCTCCTAGATGACCTTCTGGTACAATTCTGCACAGAGGAGCACTGCAATCTCAATCATCTTTGCGTACCGTGTTCTCATGCTGGGGACTAGGAAAATGTTTTTTTATGAATCGACAGCTAATTATTTGTTCTACAAATTTGCTCATCGGAACATTGTAAAAAATGACTCTTAATCTCTCGAAATTTGCATAATAAAGATTAGTTAATAATGATAGTTGGCCAGATATATCATTTGCAATAAGTGTTGGAACTTTCCTCCCAAAATAATTTATTCTTCTTTTTTATTGAGTATACCTACACTTCACAGAGAGCATGTACCGGGCGTAGAAAAAGTAATGAGACTTTTCTAAAAATACAATTTTGAATTGTTGATTAATTCGAAAGTTCTGATTATTTTTGAATAGGTTCGATTCTAAGCCTTTGGTTGATGTACATATTGTATACAAAAATTCTGTATATGCCGTGATGGAGGCAAGAAATGTGAAAAACCCACCAAAGTGAATCCTGAAGACATCACGGAGGCCTTTGAGATCAACCCAACGATAAAGATGTCAGAATAGACCAAGAAGAATAAGGTGCATCGGTAAACTGTTGGCAAGACCATCTGAAAGGCACAACAGTAACATGGTAATTCTTTTCTCTGATGAAAATAATTTTACCGTTGACCTCGTCTACAACAAGCAAAATGATCAGGTAGAGTGTATTGGCAAGGCTGACAACAGCATCAGGATAGTCACCAAGACCAAACATCACACCTCTGTAATGGTTGTGGTATCAATTGGAAAAAATTTTTCACCAATTTGGTTTCTTGTAGGATACCCGTTACCTGCGGCCGACTACTTGATAGAGTTGAAAGAAAATGTGGCCCCATAGATCAGCAAGACCATGAAGAAGTACAACAAAACCACTGTATTTCAGCAGGACAGGACTCCAGTCCGACAAGAGTAGATGGGTAGCAACATGAACTTCTGGTCAAATAACCTTTAGCCCCTCAAAGCCCAGATCTGAATACACTGGACTACTCCCTTCGAAGGTAAATTGAGAAAGACCTGCAAAGTCGGCTAACCGAATATTGATGCCATGAAAACCTCCATTAGCCAGCAGTGGAGGATCATGAAAACGGACTACGTTGCCAATGTGTGCAAGGGCTAGGTTCATAATTAATGTACATTCTTATAGTAAAAAACTTATAAAATAAAATTTTCTATGTACATCATACTGATCAATTATGAGTATTTTAATGACTACTTAGAGGCAAGTCTCAGTAATTTTTCCAAACCCTATACATTAGCCAGAGGAGAGCCTTAAACAAGTTTCTGATTTTTCAAGATCTACATCCATACAATAATGATTTGTGCCCTATTATATAAACCTTATTACATTTTAACTCTTTCCCACACAGAGAATACGCACAGTAAGCAATAAACACCAATTATTTGTTTGAAATTTAAGTATTATTTTATTCAATGCGACTGCCCTCAGCGGCAATTAATTTCTCGATCCTGGCCCTTAAGCTCTTGCAGGCATATTCCACATCTTGAGCCGAATCCTCGCCCACTTCTTCTTCATGGTTACCTTAAGGCTGTCTACGCTGTTGTGGTACTTTGAGCAGACCTCCCTCCCCAACTTTCCAAGAAAAAGTAATCCAACGGATTGCAATCGGGAGAGTTGGAGGACCAGAAATCGTAAAAGTTGGTCCTGATGAGCTCTTGGATGATTTTGGACATGTGGCAGGGGGCAGAGTCCTGTTACCACACGTAGGATTTAAGCGTGTTTCCTGCACCCAAGGAAGCACAGTGGACTTCAAGCCCTCCACATACACAGTAGAATTGACCTTTTCTCCCTTCTTTAAGAAGAATGGTGGGATGACCTTCCCTGTGGTGGTGATGACACCCAAGACCATGATGGAGTTCTTGGACTTGAACACATAGGTGACATTGTCCTTGGACGTGGAGATCCATCTTTCATTTTGAGACTTCCTTTTGCGTTCAATAGTAAATATTTCCTCATCAAAGAAAATGATGGTGTGACCTGCATTGCACATCTTGAGCCTAGAGAGCAGAGTCTTGAAGTGACCCAACCTGTCTTCCTTCTGTATATTAGTCAACAGATGAAGCAAAGACAACTTGTAGGAGTTCATACCAAGCTACCCCAATGCCTCTTGGATGGTGCTGCAAGGCACACCATTCCTCCTGGCTAGTGTTGTTTGATTTAAAGATGGATCAGCGGTCACGGTCCTCTTCAGACCTGCCAGAAACTTAGGAGTGACTTTACGATCACCTCTGGCACTATAAATGATCTTTCCTCCTTTTCCTCATTTTTGAACCTGGTGTAGATGTCGTAGATACCAGTGTTAATATCAATTGAATTTTGTCTGGATTAATCTACACAACACTGTAAGCTTGTTTTTAGATCAAATTATCCTTACGTTTTATTTGTTTGACAGGTAAGATCAAACTACATTTCATATTTGATAAATATTCATCAAAAATGATCTTTGACTACTTTGTAAGCCACTGAATATTTTCATTCGTCCACATTTGAAAACCACTTTTAACCTTATTAACTTTTTGAAGAAAATGATCTATTAATCAAATATACGTGTGAAAGTATATTGAAACGTCTATTTTTAAAATACTACGTAGTTTTAATCTATACATTATAAATCATGAATTATTTGGGACACTGGTATTCCTTTGTTTGTGAATAAATAAAAAAATGACATTCTTTCAACTGGTATATTATATATATATATATTTTTTGCAATATCCTTTGCTGTGCTAGTAATAGACATACAAATCCATTGAGTTAATTTAAATATAGATCATGGAAAACAAAGCCAATAAATTATATTTACAAATTAGGAGCAGTCATACCATAATTTTTCAATTCTTCAATTTGTCCCAAACATAAGATAATAAAGTTGTTTGGTTTGTGATGTACCTTAAACTTACAATTGTCAACAATTGTTTAGACAAAAGTATAAAGGTGTTTGATTGTTTATGCAAAAAATGGAAAATTATATGAAATAGTGTGATCCGTAATTGTTTTGTCAAATAGAATATGAAATAAGATTACTCAAATATATAATAAAAAATGAACCCTAAAACTAAGATTTGTTAAGGATAAAACACTTTCATCACACGCTGAAGAAGCTAGCCTTTTTATTAATCAAAAAAAAAATGTTAATATGATCCTAGAGACCTTAAATATACACATTTCACAGAAAATACTTTAAAACACCTTGTTGGTATCATAAAGTTTAAGTTCCTATGCTATACATTTATAGGTAATCATTCTACGCATCAAATGGTTACTTGATTTTTCAACAAAAGTTACTAAATCTATTTTTTTTTTTTATATCATACTGGATTTTTTTAAACATTTAATATGTCATATTTAAACTCAATTGGTAGAAAAACTAATGACTAGTATAACGTGTTCATATATAATGGGTCAATGAAAAATGAGGTTTAATAAATATTAATGCCAAAATAGTTTATAGACATTTTGGTTCCTTTATGGGATTTATGTTCAAATTTAAAGGGGTGATGATATACTCAAGAACATTAGCTATAATTTAGAGCCTTCCATTAATTAATGCATGAGTTACTTAACACCTGGATAAACTATTCACTTTTAAATCTCATGCAACATCTTTATTATATTCATTACTGTTTTAAATCAATCAATAAAACTATTTTATCGTCAATTAGTTTAATATTAAGATATATAATTATAGAAAGTAATTATTCTTCCTAGACGTGAAATATGCCTTCAAATTGCGTGGTTCCTTTTTGCCATACTGGTAAAACATATGGTCCAAAGCTCAAACACAATCAATTGAGAGATTCTTTTCATAAATTTCCAACATCAACCACGGAAATTCTTAATAAATTGAAACCAGCTTTACCAGTTTATTAGACACCTAGTAAAAAATAATATATATTTATTCTAGTAATATATTTTGAGTGTTTCAGTACAAATATCATTGTTTATAAAGATGATATATCCATGGTAGCTCTATTTTCATTTTAAACAGAGATATTTTGAAACAGAAACTAGATTACCAAATGGAGAACTAAAAATACGTATCTTATGAAAATATGTTATATCCTTCTTTAACAAATATCAAATTGTGCTTGTAGTTGAAAACTTGGCATTGGTCAAGACACAACAGATTTTTCACTTCACAGAAACCCGAAATGGGGCTTGGTGTAAAATGTTTATTACCTACAAAATCATTTCAAATCTATAATTAAAGA
Organism: Lepeophtheirus salmonis; assembly: GCF_016086655.4. NCBI lineage: Eukaryota > Metazoa > Arthropoda > Copepoda > Siphonostomatoida > Caligidae > Lepeophtheirus > Lepeophtheirus salmonis. Next base: position 36,031,134 of record NC_052132.2, on the reverse strand, counting down.
AAGTAACACTATTGCCCATGGGGTTATTTAGTCTTACCAGTGTCATTATTAATTACTGCGTACTACAAAGAAGAAAACTGTTAATAAAATCAATCTCTTCATTCTATAAGTTTTCAACAATAAAAAAATATTACTTATCATGGCTTCAGAAACAAGGAACACTCGGAAGCACTTTTTATTTGGAAGTCCCTGCGATCTCCCCTTGAATGCTTTGCAATGTAAACAAGACTAAATGAGATATTACTTCTAACTTAAAAATCAACATCCCAATGGAGAAAGACTTTCAAGAAAAGCAAATCTTTAAATCGTCGGAACAATGTCAAGGAATGTTAAATTTATTTGGGAGATGTTGGTGAGTTTTTGAAAAAGATGTCCAATCTTTTCATAATGCTCTATGTTCTTGCTATAAGAATAAGAAAACTAGTTATTAAAAAGAAAGAATAGCTACTTTGGAGAGAGAAAAAGAAGAAGCGAACAACAAAATTACATCTTTTTATTATAAAAGTCATTTGAATGATTATGACATGCCAAATAATCAAGTATGCCAACCAGCAGTACAAAGAAACAATACCTAACTCCAAGAATCTAGCCAAATTCTTATTATATATGGTCTTTCAGTTCGTTCTGCTGCAGCATCTGGGAATGTATTATTAAGAAATCTGAAGCTAGCTACTTCCCAACATCGAAAGTGGTTAGACAAGCAAGAAATATCAAATAAGAAATCAAACTGCTGAAGAAAACATACAGAGTGTCCACGATAAATTGGCACTATCTTAAAATTCAACCTGCTTGATAAAAATGGAAATTGGAGTGTATTTGTTAATATGAAAAAGTTAGACATGATATTAAACAATTAATTTATTCAACATGTCCTCCCTCAGCAGCCACCATCTGCTCCATCCTGCCCCTAAAGGATTTGCATGCCCTGATGACTTCCACAGAATCGACAGCATTCCACTCCCTCGTAATGGAGCCTTCAGGGCCGCGATGCTCTTGTGGCTGACCTTGCACACCTCACTCTCCAACTTCCCCTACCAGTAGTAATCATACGGATTGAGGTCGGGTGAGTTGGAGGGCCAGGTTTTGCGATCCCAGAAAGTGATGTCGTGGGAGTTGAAGAGGTTAGTGGTCCTCATGGCGATGTGTGAGGGCGCTGAGTCTTGTTGGAATATTAACTCCCTCCCAGCGGCCGTATCCTTCATCCAGGGGATGACGAACTCCTCCATGACTTTGCAGTACCTTATCGCGTCAACCCTTTCCTTGGGATTGAAGAAGAAAGGAGGCGTCACCTCACCGGTGCCGCAGATTACACCCAGGGTCATCACGGACGCCGAAAACTTTGTGGTGAAAACTGAAGGGATCTCTTCTCTCTCCTTGGCAAGCCACCTGTCATTCTGGACGTTGTAGCTTCTGTCGACAGTCCAGTTCTTCTCGTCGGAGAAGAAGATGATTCTTCCTCCATGGCTCTTCAGGTCATTGAAGAGACACTTACCGTTGGTGAGCCTGGTGGTCTTCATGGATGCCGTGAGGATGTATTGTTTGGCTATTCGGTATGACCTGTACCCGAGGTCCTAATTGCTCATTGCTGCTTGCTCACTCCACGGTTCTTGGCAAACCTGGACAATGAAGTCCCTGGCGAAACCTTGATGGACTTCCGGATGCCTTCAAGGAAGCGGGGAGTGCGGATTCGGTCACTTCTCATGTTGAGGGCCTTGCGACAGACCTTCCCCTCAACCTCCCAGGCATTGAAGATCCGGTACACCGTGGTCTTGGGGTAGTTAGGAAGCTTGTAGATAGCAGAGGGTTTGTGTCCCACGCGAGCCAATTCGAGGATGGCGTCCCTCCTTGCTTGTTCCATGATGACTATTGTTTGTTGTCAAAACAATTGTGGTGGAGGTTATAGTGTATTGTTTACGCAACCTTTTATATTAGTATGATTTAACCCCGAATATCCACATTATGGATCTGGAGGAAGTTTAAAGTAGTTCCAATTTATCGTGGACACCCTGTAGAATTCATTTACATCAAGTTTCATGGTCAAAAAGATCATAGAAAAACCTTACCCGGGTCTCGAACATCTGAAATATTTGAGGAGCATATAACAGTAATCGTAAAACTTGAAGGTTTTTATATCTCAACCATTTCCCCCCTATTTCTGGAAAAAAACAGAACTCATTGCAATATAATTATGTTCTTTAATTTCTGAATCTGGAAGTCTTCATTTTATCATAGCCATTGGGTGTGATGGAACTGCAGTAAATTCAGGACACAAAGGTGACATCATTAGGCTTGTTGAGCAAAAATTTAACACTCCTTTACAATGGGCTAAGATAACAAATCGATTTTTTTAATTAAATAAAAAAAGTTTTTACAACCATATTAAATAAAAAAAATATGCTGCATGGACAATAATTTTTGGAGAATTTTTGGAACTAACCGGAAGTAGCCCTTCGAATTTTTGCTGCAGGGAAAAAATATTACAAAACATTCTTAACGTTACTAAACCTCAACTAATGGTGGAAACGGATTTTGGATTTGTACAAATTGGTTGCATAAGACACATTCTACTGTGTATAACACATTGAGATGAAAGTTATAGAGACAAAAAAAAAACAACAGAAATATCTGAATTATTTATTCTATTGCACAGGTTTATTGAATCACTTTGAATAATTTACATATATAGGGAAATCTGAGTGCTCAATAATCATAAAATATAGAACATATTAATTTTCTTCTTCGATTAAGGAAAGATCGATCCCTCACAAGTAATAAATATTTAACTGAATCTATAATAAAAAATTTATAAAATCAAGAGGATGATTAAGAAGAAGTATTACCCAATAAAATCATAACTATCATAATTAGGTTCTTGAAATTACTAAAATAAAGAAAGTCAAAAGTAAACATTTGCTCGGCCCAACCATTTTCTTCCTCACTTCAACTCTTTACTTTTTCTTCATTCTGTATTTAATGTTGATAGTTATGTCTAATTTATATCATCCAGGAGTGAAAAGACAAACCTTCTGTCTAAAAAAAGCTATAATACAATGAATAATCCAACATTGGGTACATACAGGAACTTATGATTGCAACATCCTCTCAACTGCTTCAATAAACACTTATGACATGCATAGAATGAAGGAATTGCCGTACTCCTCATCCTCCAATGAGCAATTTGTGGCATAGATCATAACTTATATTTGATGTTTATCTCAATAATAATACAATTATATTGTTAAAAGGTAGATTATGAGTTTTATTGTTTTTTAATGTTCCTTTAAATGGTTAGATGGAGTTGCACTAATTAAGTATAAGTAAACATTATAGTATTTCATTTACTCCATCTAAACATGAGCTACGGTGAATCCGTCGGTAGATCAGGAGTTGAAGCAAAGGGATTCAAAGGATTCATTAGAAATATTGGAAGGCATTCAGAAACGAAGGACGAAAACAGTCAAGACATTTGTATTTCAATTTGTGGGTTGAAGTATACAATAGTCCAAAGAGCTTCTGAGTCTTCCAATGCCTACTAAGAAGCTATAGTTATATAAAGAGGATGAGTTCTTTCCAAAAAGATTTCCAAATTAAGAGTTTCATTGAACATTCACTATCGTCATTATTTAATACTAGCATCGACTCGCAAAGATGGTATAATTACGATATCAAAATTATCGTAAATTGAAGTACAGAAATAAATTGGGATTTTTCCCCTTATCTTGATTTATGTTCAATATTGCTTGTATATTGACCTAGCCCAGATCAAAGATAAGAAAAAGTAAGACAGGGAGGTGTGTCGCTGAAGTGTTAACTAACCTGATGACTCCATCCATCAACAAGATAAAAAACAGAAAATAGATTTGACTTTTTAAAATGACTCTATAATTCACTAGTTTGAGTTATACCACTCATACAACCATATTTCAAGCTCCAAGGACACCTGATGACTCGTTGCTGATCCATAGGGAGTGAGAGATTCCAAAAAATAGACACTCAAAGGAGTCCTTGGAGCAAATCCTCACAAAATCAAATCCTACTGGCAAAGGACAGTTCAGTGGGAATTTCGCTTCCAGGGATTCCTTCCCACACATGCACTCTTCTCCATTGATGAACAATGATCCCAAATTTGGGATCCTATTCTCAAGAGTATTTCTCTCTCTGTCTTTCTTTGTTTTTCTCCCTTTTTCTTCTCCTAAATCTTTCAAAATAAGAAAAAAAAAAATAAGGCCATTTTAAATTAGGGTATCAAACTCTACTATGTTGAACATATTGTATTCTTGATCTATTTTTGCTTCTGAACAGTGTAATACAAGATACACACTTTTAGAGTGATAAGGCCAAACTTTCTTAGATTATCTTCTTAGGGATCCTTATTTTATATTAAGTTAACTAAAAAGTTCTGAGCGTTTTTCTCCCATCTGGCAAAACCCACAATTCGGACTTATATTGTAAACAACTGACCCGATTGAAGCGGGCGATTTACCAGAAGGAGTCAGAATTGGCGAATGGAAAGGGTGTTATATTCCATCAAGACAATACCAGGCCACACACATCTTTCAAGACGAGCCAAAAGCTCTGACAGCCTGGATGGGAGGTTCTATCGCACCAGCCATATAGTTCAAACCTGGCACCAAGTAATTATCCCCCTTTAAGCATTTGCAAAATTTTCTTGATGGTACAAAATTGGCCTCAAGAGAGGCTTGTGAAAATGAGCTAGTCACGTTCTTTACCAATAGGGACGAAGATGTCTTCAATCGCAGAATTATGAAATTGCCTTCAAATGGTCAAAATTTGTCCAACAAAATGGTGCATATTTGATCTAAATCAGATAATCGTAGTAACTATGTTAATTGTATTGTCAAAATTAAGCGAAAAAACGCTCAAAACTTTTCAATTCACCTATTGTTAGTTGCACAAATCTCCTTTGACATATTTGGAATTATATACCACAACCTATTTTCGTAAAAGTTAGTGCATTTTACCCCCTGTGTTCATTTCATCAATATTTACTCTTCGGCATCTGTTTATGAAAAAGAAGAAAGAAATTACGTTATAATAGAATATTCCTTTCTTTTTTGTCAGTGGCTATTGGAAAGGCAAGATTGAAAATAGTTTTTGGTAGAAAAGTTTGAGTTAGTTAGTCTTTATTCTTTTTCAATATGGGAACTTCTGTTTATTCATGAAAATGAGCAAATTCAATTTTATAACAACTTTTCAGATGCAAAAATAATTTTTAAGCAGACTGGACAAAAAAAATCCGGCCAAACATATCAACCCCCAATTTTTTTTTTTAACCGTGAATGCGTATTTTTAAATATATTGTCAAAGTAGTATGAAGAAACTCGCAAATGTCGGAATCATTAAAGCCTATGTATGCTTAAAGCAATAGATATATAACATTATATGTTTATTAAGTACAGTCTCAAGGTCATATGAAAGGTTTAAGGTAATATAAAATGTCAAAGTTACCACAAAGTTCAAGTTCTGCTAAATTTTTATTTTTTAGTTTCACATAGTAGTTCGATCATCTGTTGTATTTTAATCAAAAAGTAATCTTTGTAATTAAAGATACTATTGCATCCGAAAAGTTGGGCTAAAATATAATTTAATTTTAACCCCCCACCCCCCTTACCAAAAAGAGGAGAACATTCAACATTTTAAATACTGTTAGTGTAGGGAAAAAACTGTAATTACCTATCTTTAAATAAACTCAAATATATATATTTATTTTAAATTGCATTTTAAAAACAATTTACACCGAAGACAAGTTATAATACTTATAAGATAATAGATTTTATTTTTAGTAAATAAGTGTATAATCTTTTTATCTGTCCATTTGACCCATTACTATTATATACTAAACTTTGACCTTTACAGCTAAATAGATCATAATTTTAGACGAAGGAAATGTAAAACTTACGTTTAATTTAATATATAAAAGTCGAGAGTCGATATTCCAGGAGCAAATTTCAAATTTGTAATACACAAAGATGCCAGACAATGAGATTCCTTATCTCAAACCCTGTTCATAATCGGTATTAACGGTTTGTGGTATAAAATAACGATAAATAATGCGATCAAAGGTCTGCAAATCAATAAATGCCTGTTCAAGTTGGCACTCTAGTCTGATGACCTTACTTTGTTTCTAACTGGATCGGATGAAGAAACCGTACAGTCCATGAAAGTCTCGTTCGAGATCATTTATAATTTCAAAGATATCTCGGATCTCTCAATAAATCTGAAATAGACACAAATTATCTCGAATTGTGATAGTAAATTGTGAATTTATTTCGGTGAATTCGAAATCACTCGGTCAGCTGTTCTACTTGGCGTTGGGGTCTCGGCAGATTCTTTGGAAGCTACAAAAATAAATGAGGAAAAAATTATTGAATCACTACAAATGAGTGTTATAATTTGTAAGAGCATACCTTAAACGCGAAACGAAAGGCTGAAAGCATGGGATCTAAATATACTAGCTAGGATCTTCCATTTATTAAATTATAAACCTTTTTCCTGTCAAATAAACCAAGAAATAATCAAGATAAGAAATGGGGTAACTCAGAACCATAGATTTCAAAAACCAGAGTAGAAGCTTCAGTTCCAGATTGGGGCCCTGGGTCTCCTTGTATTAAAACAGTGTGGACGTCCTTGAACTTCTCTTGGATTAATAGAATATTTCCAAATAAAGATTTTTGGGCGATGAACATTAAAAACGGGTTTTTGAAAGATACAGGGCTTTGTTGTTCTGAACGGTTTGTCATGGGTCCGTTGGAACTATTAAAAACAATAAAAAAATGTGGACATTATTGGACAGAAATGGTATCCTCTTGGAACTCGATATTGAATGTGGTCCTTCCTCTACTGGGAAATAATGAACCCGCCAACTTTAATGCCAGGATCAGTAGTAGGGACGAGTTCCTCAATGAATATAATATTAACTCAGTCGGTCAATTTCGGGTCCAGGGGGAAGTCAAAATTAAAAACTATATATTGTGTTTGAGAGCTAATCAAAGGTTAGTGCCGAAGAGCGCTGGTGTCATTGGTGTAAATCGGAGCTGGAGTCGTCTTCCATCTTCTCTTTTACTGCCCAAAAATACTCCCCCTTATCTGTATGGTGGAGTGTATGACTCTTGGAGCTTATAATGTGGCCCTGAGCCCTTCTGACTGGCTGATTGCAACATCCACCAAACACCATTAGGCTTTTAAAATTGAGTTTATAATTGCAAAAGTCTAAGTAACGGTATACGCAGTGAAGGTTGGTGGAAGAAGAAATCCAGCATGCCTAGAGGCTTTCGTGTCCAAGCAAATAGATATGTTAAAACACTTTGAAGATTCGGGGTTGCCTTCGAAAAAGCAGGTTTCCATAGGACCTTTGCACTAAAAAGAGGCTCGCTACTCCTCTATGTTTATTTTTTGCCTCCTTTCATCATTTTACATTATGCAGTAATATTGTTAGCATGTATGTTAGTGCTCCGTTGTTTTGGGTGAGGAATGAGCAGGAAATAGTCATGATTCGGAGTACTTTTAGAGCGCTCTTGAATAGCCGAAAAGAGTGAGTAAGTGATGGAATAGGTTAAATATTTGATATCAAGGTTATTGTTTGTACGCCTTCTCCCCTCCTGTTTCTCCTTTTTCTTTTTCATTTTTTCTCTTCCATAATATATTTTAACTTCTTTAAATTAATAACTGGGAATTGCTTTTTTATATTATAAAAGTTACAAAGTATTACAATTAGATTTGTTTAATGTATATGAAATAAGGGAATATATATATATATATATAAGTACAAACAAAATGACAAAAATTATGATTGCTTGAGACACCAATAGGACAAATAATTAAATCTGAAAATTTGATCTGATTGATAACGTTGTTTGTCATTTATTCTTACTTTTCAAAATTTAACGACGCAGTTTGACTCCACTTTATCCACTCGAGTCAGTACAATACTACCTTAAAGTATTATACAAATACTATTATAATCAAATGTCTTAGATCAAAAGGTCAGATTATGTTTACTTTTGCAATTACCAAATCTTCAGGAAATTCATTTGAAAGAAAAAAAAAAGGTTTTTTAATGAAGTAAAAGTGTTACAAACCAATTTTGAACGGTTATTACATACATTTGTAACTGTGTATTTTTAGACTTCATTATTATTAGTTTTTTTATTGATGTTTGTTCAAGAAGTTAAGCACAAATCAAAATTGGGCCTTTCTTTTCATATACCTTATTATTTAAACGTATATACGTAAGAGTATATATACATTAAATAATGAATGGTAAAAACTTATTTTCTTCTTCAAAAATATATTGGATAAAGTGAACAATATTGAACCTCAGATCAAGGTTCTTATATTTTGTTTTCAATAACCAACTTGTAATCTAATTTGTAAAGGAATTGTGTTATTTTAACTGTAAATATACTTTAATATGAGGAAAATAAATATGTGTGTGAATGGATAAACATACAAACTGAATAGTAAAAACATTCTTAGAAGATTTTTATAAATCGTAGGAAGGGAATTTATTTAAAAATGTTGACGTTGCATATGCAATGTATAATAAATAATATCAATTAATAACTATCAATTAGGATTGAGACAGTATACTGAAGAATCTTAATAATTCCTTCAAAAAATAGTATTGGAACTTGATATTCCATAGTGCTCTATTTCTCACTTGTTTTAGTTTCGACCTGTTCTTAATCATTGGACTCTCACGTAAGGATCTCATGCCGCATTTATTCATATATTTTTGGTTAAATATCTAAAAATAGGAGAGACAAAAATAGAAAACTAATTCTAAAGCAAACACCCATCCTGGATATTATGAACTTACACATGTAATGGAAAAATCTCAACTATTTCAGACATGTAAGATTCCACTAAGGTAACATCCTTGCTTAGAGAAAATTGGGATGATTCTCCATTCTTCCCAGTGGAATAGATTGACTAAATTTCATATTATTTGAATTCGTCAATCCATGTTGTTATTATTTATTTCAATGTAACCATAGAATGACAAAAATTTTATTAAAATAAGTGCAAATAACTCAAATCAACAAACGAAAAAAATTAGAAATGGGGCGCAGCTCTCAGAAGAAGTTAAAGTTGCGTCTTCATTTCTTCTCATAAAGTAATTTTTATTTATTCTATTCTATTGACCTCCTGAAAAATTGAAAGGACGCATTAAATGTATACAAAATTTTGTAAGGGAACCCCTTAAAATTTTACGCATCAGTGAGTTTCCTTTAAGCTGTGTACAACTGCTGACTTTTAAATAAATAATAATTTCAATAGAGTTAATAATAATCGTTATAATTACCGAATTATTTTGTGCATTATTTCTTTCAAATTTTCTTAATATAAGTCGTGTAAGTTTTTAAATGTGCATTCTAGGGTTGTATTATTGGTCCATAATAGGGGGTTTAAAGTTGATCCTATACTTTCTTGTCCATTTTAATGATAGTTTAAAAACTGTGCAAATCTTTAAAATTCATATAAATGGCATCCTTTTTAGAAATATTATTGTAATGCTTTTTAAATAAACAATTCTATTAGTTCAGTAAAACTTTAACTCTCCAATATTTTCCCTTACAATATTAGTGTGAATTTAGGTATTTTTAATCCAACAGGTAACTAACGATTTGGAAGAATTCTTCATTAAAAACTAGATATTTTATCTAATAATAGCTGCTGCTGGGCATGATTAGATATACTTTTTTAAATCTCTTAATTTAAGAATATTATGAAGTTCTATCATATTCTATATTATCCTTTTGAAAAATTTCCACAGTTTAGATAACATAAATTTTTCTTATAGGAATCAAATGAATGAGCAAGATACTCAGTAGAGGGAGTGCATATTTTTTCTTTTTTATCACTGATTGCCTTAGAATTGTCAGTTGCCACAATACCTATTTGAAAGATCTTAATTACTTGTTATAATTAGCCAAAAATTGCAATATATTTTTTATATTTGCAATGTCAAATGTCCAGTGCTGTGTATTATAATAATAGAGCATCTACGGATAAAAAGTCTTAAGACCATTCGTGTATCAAAATGTTTGCCTTTCCAAAATACATTGACAATAATAATAGTTAATAAGTTTTCTATTCTTTTATTATGTGAGAGATGTAAAACTTAAATTAATGGGTTGGTTTAAAAGCATTTCAGGAAGGTTTTATATTTTCAATGTTTTGTACTTAATTACTTGTTTTAGGCTCATTTTGAGAATAATGCTTATGACGAAGTTTCTAGAACGATAGCAGCAGTATGCACATAATATAATTTCTACTTTCTTTGAACATTCTAATATATTAAAATATCCAAACTGAAATTTTTATAAAAGGGAATTGAAACGTTCATTTTTCGAGAGGAATTCACCTATTCGTCTCCTTGCCTATGTCTTCTAGTTTCTTTGGAACAATTTCATAGATGAGTTTTGACTGGCTTTCATCTTCATTTAAATGGTTATGTAAAAATTATTTACCCCTCGGAATTTATCTTTTTAGTGACTAAGTACTAACTCACACAGATAACAAAAAACTCACTTGGTTTTGGATCAGGATTTTTCGAGAAACTCGCATACAGTCCATTCATGAATTACTCCTTGAGACGTATTTACGATGATTAAGTTAAATAGAGTTCCTTGCATTACTGTAATTCTGAGAGGCTTTGAGCACCAACATTTCTTCTCACAAAAGTCAGGATAATTTAAATTGAGTAATTTTTACATTCTAGCTGCTTTATAAAGGAAACAGTGACAGAAAAGTATAATTGAAAACTTTCTGTTTATATAATTTATAGAAATCTAAATACTATATACATCGTAGCCCTCTGATCCCTTGTGCAGATGAAGGATATATCAATGTTTCAATATTAAATCTGTTCTTTGAAAATTTCGCATTTGATTTTTTTTACAAAGGGGGGAGGCAAAAATGAGGAGACAGGAAAATGTTCAATTAAGTTCCTGTAACTGTTTATTTTTTAGAATTTTTTATTAAACTTTTTTTTGAATACTGAGAGATGTGCCAGAGAAGCTTTATCATTCAGTATTGCCTCGACTGACCTCAATGGAGGCCTCGATTCTCACCATAAAGATGGTGCACACCTTTTTGATGTTCTCTTCAGTGTAGTCTGTCCACTCCTTGTCGATGGCAGGTTTGAAGGAGACGCCATTGGCTTGGGGGTTGCATTAGTCTTCTTCTCGATTGCGCCTTACCAGAAATAGTCGAAGGGGGTGTGGCCAGGGAAACTGGCGGATTTTTGTGCACTTCTGGAGTCTCTTCTACTTTTACTTTGTCTTCAGACATAGGAATTGAAGCCTGAATCTTCAATAATGCCCACTCTGATGGTCTTGGATCAACACTGAGGTCATTGGCTTGCCCCTTCATGCTCATCGTAGGATCAGCATCTAACTTGGCCTTTTAAATGTTTATGAAGGCCTTATATATCTTCTTGTTGAAGCCCCCCTTCCAGGTGACCTGTTAGAGCCTAATCTGGGGTTTCTAGCATGTTGGATACGTTGTACTGTGCAATCATACGCACCCTCATATCAATGTATTTTCTGCTTACTTGGGCATCAAGGAGATCATGCACCCTTTGGCGAATGACCTTTTTCTCGTAAATTTTTTGTCGAAGTAAGAAGAATGATTTTTAAAACTTTCTAGTTTCAATTACTAGCGATTGGATGATCCTATATGAAATATTTGCACATATTCGTAATCAACTTTAAATTTTGCTAATCAATGTGAAATAAATTTAAAAAAAAAAATCAAATTTAGCACTTCTATGAAAACTTATTTAAAAAAAGTTGTTTCTACAGCATTGGGCCCATACCTGCAATTTTGATGTTTAGCTAGAAAAATTAGGCCAAAATCAGTATTATATTTCTTGGCTATTAGGGCAGGGATTCATAGTAAAACAAAACAAAATAGAGGGGACCATCATGAAGTTGTTCTATCTACTATCGCACACAAAAAGGGGTAATAATGGTTCCTATCCCATGCGCCAGAGTATCTCTCCGGCTAATATTTTGTCAAAAAAATATTTATATAACAAAACCCAAAATTACTAATGAAATGTGTATTATCTTAATTTACAGAGAGCACAAAGACACCTTATTTTTTTAAATAAATAATAGTGAGTTTTTCAAAATCAAACTAATAAAAAAAATACGACGTGCAAAGCCCGTGGATTCAGCTATTAACTAAATTTGTGATAAGAAAAAAATACATAAATTATAAATATTGTTTCATTGATATGTAAGTTAATCTGTCAAAAGTAGGAAAGTTTAAAACGATAGACTTTATAAAATACAATACGTTTTGAAATGACTATTGAAGTTGAAATATTGCATATATATTACGTAATTTATGTTTCATGTTAATTGCTCACACATTTAAATACTTTTTTGATTCAATGACTAGACAAAAGAACGTTTTTTAAGTTTACCAATATGCAATTTAAAGAAATTATAGATGGGGATTGTCGATTGATCAGGATGTAATGACTATCACTCATTTCTAAATTTCATATTATAAATCACGATAAATTAGTTTCTCGTGGCACAAAAAACTCTAAATACCCGTATCTGAATCAAAGCCAACATCAGTTCACAAAAATACACTCCCAAAACAACATGAAGGTACGCAAAAACAAAATTAATAAGTAACTCAATAAAAAAATATTGAACTCTCCTGGATTTTAGTAATTAATTCGTATTTCATTTCGGCTATTGCTGCAAGTGGATCTGGAGGCAGCCATGAATATTACAATTTTGGATATAAAGTTCATGAAGGATACTTTGGTGCCAACTTTGGGCATCAGGAGTTGTTATGGCTACGGAAGAAACGGGCAATATCATGTTAGCCTTCCAGATGGACGCCTACAAACGGTAACTTATTGTGTTGATAATGGATACTCAGGCTACGTTGCTGATGTTAACTACTCTGGAGGAAACCATGGAGGATATCGCGGTGGGAATCATCACGTTGGATATTAACAGAATCAGTTATATTAATTAAACTTTATTCTTATTTTTCGACATATGCTTAAAAATGGTGTATTGTCTAAAATAATAATTATAATACAAACTGGTAAATTGATTTCATATTGTATTTACAAAGATTTTACAAATTATTTTTCTTATTCATAGCTTATATTTAGCTTTTGGATAAATATACATTTAAATAATAAAATATATCGATTTTTCAATCTCAAGCGAAACTTTGATAACTTTTATAACCTCATAGTTTTACTCTATTTTATATATTAATTTACCATTTACTTCCACTATTCCATTTTTTTTTTTTGGGAATATACTAATTAGTTTTTGAAATATTAACCAATTTAAAAAAAAATCTATTATGGTTTCATATAAGGATTTTGTGCATTCATATTATTTATCTACTTTAACATGAATCGGAAAGTAAGAGATGGAAGGAAAGTGGAAAATTCATAAATTATGTTGTAGAAAATGACTTGATTAATAATAATTTATTTCATTAGAAATAATTTATCCGCAACAAACTACAAAATCTAATATTATTTTCTTGAATTTTTATTTTAAACTATCGACATATAAGTAAAAAAAAAATATAATTTTTTTTTACTGATATTTATACTAAATACCATATGTAGAAATTCAATTTGCAAATAAAGTTATATAATCCTAAAATATCAACTTCAAACACTGTAGGGATATTAATAGTATTTTTTTTAAATATTGGTAGAATGCTCAATTACACCAATATCAACCAACTTAATCGGCGCTTTGACAACAAAAGGAGAAAAAAAAGATTCGGTATTCGGTATCTCATAACATCAAAAAAATTCTCACATATATTTTGTTATTTGTTAATTTTTTTAATTTTACTCTTAATTACGGTTCTAAACGTTGATTGACTAAACTTAAATTATTTGTGGTTCAACTGCTAACAATTACTGAAGTCATTAATCGGATAATAGGAAAATAGTTGTGAATAAGTTTCTAAATACCAATTGATTTTTTCTTCATTCTCTTTTGGGAAAATAGATTGTTTGATGTATTGGAAATTCCTAGTGGGTCATTCCTCACGTACTTTGAGAACATAATAAATATTACATACTTTTCTGGACTAAAAAAGTTTTTATCGACATAAGTATTAGATAGGAAAAGTTAGATCAGTTATGGTACATAATGCTATGTTAAACTTTATATATTTAAAACACATTTTACCAACCGAGATTTATAGACCAACCATGATGCATCAATATGATTTTGACATAATGCACAATAACGAACTTTATGGAGTCACTTTTCAATGTAATGGGCTGTTAGTAAACAAAATTTCACATTTGCAGTTAGGCTTACTATGGATGATTCCTGCAATCTTTCTGTGACAATTTAAAAAACAAAACAATTATATTATAATTGATATTGGTATAGAAACTTTACAAAAATACTAAAAAGTAAAAAATATTCGATCACTTCTTAATAAATTGATTTATAAATTTGTTAAAATTTATTGTTTTTGAATGGAATGAAACTTTTAAATAAATACATAGTATGTCCAAAAATTGATGGTTGTTTTTAAAAAAATCATGAAATAACCTAAACAAGTGATTTTTTTTGCCGAAAAACTTTATTTACGTTTTTCCCATATTATGACTGTTCAGCTTAATATGTTTTTTATGCGTTTTGGCATCCCTTCATACAGATTGTTCAAAGTATATGGATAAATTTTTTCCCAAGCTTTTGTCAGTTTTTTTTTAATTCATCCTTTGAAGTTAATGGCGCATTTTCATTGAGTTCCCTTTGGACCCAGGCTCACACATTTTCAATGGGAGACAAATCAGGACTGTAAGCAGGCCGTGTGCCATTGCCTCAGAAAGAATCCAAGTTTTCTAAACCCCAATTTTGTGCCTTTTTTGAAGGGGTGAGAAGGGGCACCATCCTACTGGAAAATGGCTCTTGATGTGTCAAACCAAATTTTGCTCTTCAAAGGAGGTTCAGTTTCTTCAGTACGAGACAAAGCTGAGATCAGAGACTTGCTAAGGATTTACATTACATAGTAATCAGCCGTCACAGTTTGGTTTCGTAGAATCAGGTGAGGATTTGACACTGCCTGGTGGGTGATAACGACCCAAATCTTAATTATCAGAGGAAGTTTCACAGTTGCAGTTGGTTCCACATATCCCTTATCTCTTGCCAAACCCCGATCTGTTGGGGGATTTTGGGCATGAAATAGCTCAAATATACTTTCATTACTGAAGAGGATACATTTTCGGTCATCTGCAGTCCAGTATTTCCACTCATGACATAATTGAAGCTGGGTCTTCCTTTGGTTTTTCTGAAAGTTTAGAGTGCAGACGAGGTTTGTATGGCAAAGCATTCAAGGAGTGCCTCAGGTAGTTGTGGAAAGATGAATTGGATATTGGATAGCCCTTTGAAGTCAATCTTGCTGCAAGTTTCCTTGTGGACTTTTTGTATTGAAACTATTGTAAAGGAATAAAGTCATAATTAATATATGAAGACATTTTTTCCTCTTTGTTACAATAATAACTTATTTTCATAACCTCAATTGTTTTAAGAATGTTCCTTCTTTGCCCAAAGCAAATGTATGTTAGTATATAGCAATCAGTGAATAAATAACGGTTAAAAATTGTTCGGAATTAAAAACCATTTCACTCTCGTCGTCTATAATTATAAATTAATTAATATTTATTCGTCGAAATTTGTTTTTTAGCTTCTCTAAAAATCCATATACCGGTAGTTGCATAAATACGCGGACTATTTGTGGCAAATAATTAAATGTGTAATAAAATTCGTATGACTTTTTTTTTTTGAGAATTATACAATATAGAATTTATTCTGGTATAAAATTTAATATAATTACTGAATATAACCACCATCAGCTGCTATGACACCCTCCAAGCGCCCGCGAAAGGCCTTGCACACATTGATGATGTAATGGTCTTCCATCGCTGCCCATTGCTCATTGACGCTTGCCTTGAATGAGTCCAAATTCGGGTGGCGGGTAGCACAGGCCTTCTTCTCAATTTGTCACCACAGAATGTAGTCAAGGGGATTCAAATCAGGTGATTGAGGGGGCCAAATATTTTTGTGAAGGCCTCTTTCACCTTATTCACAGTGATTTTCCGTGGTCTGCCGGTCCGAACACCCTCCTTCAGATCTTTTCCTTCCTTGACAAGCTTCTGGACCTTGAACACAGTAGTCCTGGATAGTCCAGTGTCCTTGATTATCCCTTTGACAGACCTACCGGCGAGGAAGAGAGTGGCAGCCATATGACGTTTGACCTCGTCATTCATCGTAAACGACTTTGTTTGATACGAGTAAGAAAAACAAAAACAAAGCCAAAAGATTTACCGAGTTATTTGTGCTTGAATTTTTTATTTCCGGTCACGGAACCTCGAGGTATAAGCGTTTAAAAATTCATCCGCGTATTTATGCAACTACCGGTATATGCATGTTTTTTGTATTTAGCAAACGGGGATAACTGGTTTGTTTATGTTTTTATTAGTGAGCGTTATAGAGAATATAGAACTTGAAATGATCACATCATATTAGGTTTTTTTTTTCTTCCAACACTTAGTATTGTTCTTTCATTATTGAGGAGAGAGCACATATGTATTTTTATAATCTTGAGGAGTTATGTGTGATTGTGTTAATGAAAAACAAAGATTATTTCTTGGGGAGTTATCTTTTATATTGTTAAAGCAAAATTTGTTTTTCCACCGACGCCTAATTACTCCAGGCAATGCCGGGTACTACCGCTAATGAAAAATAAGTTCAAGAAAGTGGGGAC
The DNA here is from genome assembly GCF_016086655.4 of Lepeophtheirus salmonis. Lineage (NCBI taxonomy): Eukaryota > Metazoa > Arthropoda > Copepoda > Siphonostomatoida > Caligidae > Lepeophtheirus > Lepeophtheirus salmonis. Next base: position 36,014,322 of record NC_052132.2, on the reverse strand, counting down.
TAAGGACAAAATTGGTAAAAAAATAGAGTCGGATAAAAAAACAATCAGTTCAAATAAAGAACTATCTGTAGAAAATTTAACATCATGATCCTGCATGTGTTTCTGGGTACTCAAGCTTGGGTGCTTTTTCTGAATCATCAACTAAAATTTGATTTATTAATAAGGAGAAATGTATTCTCTTTCAGCCATATCCTGAATGTGTTGCAAAAAAATATTAATTTAATTTTTCACATTTATTATACAAGTGCTCTAATGTTTATATCGTAAATTAGTATGAGTAATGAATGGATAATTTATTTGCTTTAAAAAGTGATCTGTAATTAAATAATTGACAAATAATAAGTTGTTATATGTGAATATTTATAGACTAAGTTTGTCGACTGTAGATTCTTGTGAGTTTATGTGTCTGATAATCTTCATTTTATCAAATATTGTTTGGAATCTCTAACACTAATGTATCACAAAATAAAGTAGTATTTGTATTACGAAAAAGAAAATGGTTTTTTATTACCCACTGTTAATAACGATTTATGGAGTTACGCCTGCTAGAGGATATACCGGGCTCTATACAAGATGGTATAGACTTATGTGCATCATCCAAGTACGCTACAATTTTTGTCAACTTTGAAAAGGTATTCGATACTGTCTCACACAAGTTCATTGTCGAACAGCTTTATAGGTAGGGACTGCCTGATGGATTTGTTAACATGGTCTCGGCCATCCTTAGGAGCACATCATCGCGCATTGACATTTCCCGTGCTCATTCTAAGTTTTGCATTCAGTGTAGAGCTCGTTAAGGGGATTTGTTATCGCCATCCGTTTTTCTTATTGCAATGAGTGGATGAAACAAGATCAACCACCCCTCCAGCCTTGAAGCCATGAAAATAAATGAAAAGTCACTGGACTGATTATTATATCCTGACGATTTTACCTTATTTCTAATGCGAACACAAGAAAAACTGGAATATTTCATGTCTCACACCATTGAAGTCATTCAGGATTTAAAAAAAAAAAAAAAAAATCAGGCCTCTCTATCAACATCGAGAAGACTAGGATCTTATCCAACTGCGACGACTACCTTAGAAATGTGATGGTCTTAGCGAGTTATGTTTTGTTAACGTCTTTCTCACTTCTAGGGATTGAAGTTTCTAGCTGCAGTGTCAATGCTGAGAGAAGAAGTGATTAAAATAATTATATTCTATAGACAAAAGTGTCATATTTTTCAGTAACATCCAAATCACTAGATATGAAAAATTGAAAGCCTGAGATATCAATATCCTCCCAAAAACATTTCATCTTCTGAGATACATAACTTTTTCAAAGATAATATGTGAGATCATATCAGGGAAGATTTAGTATAGGGGTATGCAAGAGCATACGTTTCAAGCTCGAGGATTAATGCTCCAACAACTCGCTGGTGTCGTGGTTCTACACACATAGAAGGTATGTGGAAGGCGCTGAATTTCTTGCAGTCATAACAACTCAGAAGCTCTGGTAATTTTTGGGCAATTAAAATGAAAACAAAATTCTTCCAAATGTTTGTTTTTCAATTTGATGAACGGATCTCTATGGGTCCATCTGAAATGCTTGGAGTAGTGAAAAGATTGGGCCGTCATTTGAGGAATATGTGCTCAGTATGGAGCTCTATCATTGAAAAAGGCCTCTCTATACTAGGTTCAAACGAACCACTCAATTATAATCCTCGACTCAACAGTAGGAGTGAGTTCCTTAGTAATGCATGGGTTACTTCTGCAGGCGAATATATATCAGACGGGACCTCCGTGTTGAATAACTTCTTTGTATCCCATAAAACCCGGCGGATGTTCTCTGGACGAGATTTTGGAGGTAATTATCTCGGTCCTCCGATCCCGATCCCTGCATTCATTGCATTAGAAGTCATTCCTAATACAATGATAAGACAAGCTTTGACCTTTTATATTGATTCTCAGCTTCCTCTCCATGGAAGGGAAATATACTAAGAACTAATAAAAAAGAGACACTTATTACGGACTTTCTTTTTAATGTTTACAGAAATAAATGCCACGGAGTTCAGTTAAACATTTCAATAATACCAGACTTGATTTAGGAAGAAATGCTCTGCTACGTTAATCCAGTCTACTCACAAATCTTGACGATTTCTTTTTTATTATTGATTGTTGTTCTTCTATTCATTCTGTTCTTTTTTTTATAACAATTAAATGATCTGCTTTATGTGGGGTAGGAAGAAGGAAAAATAATCTTATCAACTTTATAATTATTCACTAAGGCAAGGAGTACTTTAGTACTGCGGTGTTAATTATATTTTACACCCACCAGGATTTTTTTTTTTCAACAATAACTTGTATGATGATGATGTTAAATGTATTTAAATATCACTCTATTAGGCTTTATGGAGAGTCATTAGTAATAATTATTAACTACTTTTGTACCAATTTGTGTGTTAAGTACAATAGAGTTTGATGACTTTAAAAAAAGAAGCAGAAAACTATGAAGAGAACAAACAATTTTGCAAAATTTTATATAAATAATGACGTCATCATGATTTTTCATTTAATGAAGATGTTTTTATTTTTAATTCATTCCCACGTCTATAGATGAAGATATATCATACAACTATGGGGAAACAATAAAAATTGCATTCGAAAAACTTTGAAATGAAAAATAAAAGAGTAATGAATATTAAAACTTCTTAACAGGGATGACGTAAGCACTTGATTACATTCACTTTCTCTGACCACCTTTCCGAGACAATCCTTTTTTGGCCTAGCGAAGAAGGAAATCGAGTGCGCCTGAAGAAACTTAATGCACATTGTAAAGTAGTTATTAGCCAAATATGTATGATATTTGTCAATAATTTGCAACATTGAGCATTTTTGTACCTTTAGCATGACCCTGGGCAAGTTTTATTTAGTTATAAATTTAGTGTCTGTATCACACTTACAAAATTACATTAAAATCTGTTATATATCATAATTTGTTCCAAAGTTATGGTCAATTGTACGCCCTAACAGTGACCTTGACCTATATTTTTGATCTCAACAGATTTTCTTAACAAACAGTGGAAGGTGGGAAAGTCACTTCTCCCGGGTAAATTGATATTCACCTGTGTATAAGAAAACTATAGAAAATTCAGAGTTGTTTACTTTTAACATATTGATGAGAACATTATTTTTACTTATCATTAAATTATATAAGAAGAGTCAGTAAAATGGACAAGATTAAAGGATCAAAATTTAAATATTGGTCAAATTTGCATATTTCATGTCACTACAGTTTTTGGTTGATATCTAAATGGTAATCTTATTAATTTTGTGTGTCAACCATTATTAATTACCAATCTCTGTTATGCAAATTTTGAGAGGTTAAGAGTAATTTTTTTACAATGCTTCGATGAACAATACTATAGAACATATAGGAGGGCATGCATCCCTTGTGATTTCCTTTAAGAATACAGGCTGAAGACTGATGAGTACGTCAAATTATGGATACCAAAGTTCTCCCCTGGATCTAATCCATCTTTGGAAATTCTCCTTTGGTGTTCCAACAAGACAGATTACCTCCCCACACCGCAAAGAAAACCCGAGAGTGGCTCTGGGACATCATGCACTTCTGGCTGCCGCAGAGCCCAGAGATCAAAACTTAGACTATTCCATGTAGGTGCACTTCTATTCTAAGGCCTGGCCTGCGGGAGACGCCACAGCAGCAACCACGCCCTGATGACCTTTTTCTACAAGACTTGAGCCTCAATGAGTGCCAAGTATATTCAGAGTGTCTGTAGCAGCTTTTTCCACCTCTTGCAACTCACAATCAATTCTGAGGGTAGATACATTGATCAAAACATGTTAGTGGGTTTTAATTAATAATTAATAAACTTGTTTCGTAATTCCCCCAAGATCTGGCCATAGACTTCAATACGAGTATTTTGTATTTTAAAATGTGTAAATAATAACGGTTGGCCCGGTATAGTCTTCCTTCAAAGTTTTACCCGAATTGGTGAATAACTTTTTTCTTAATCTTCGTTACAAAAAACAACAACAATAATAATAATAATAACTGAGGGCTAAAAAAATAACATCATCCTCGTTCAACTTTTTTGGCGGAGGTAATGTTGTATAAAAAAATCAGAGTTATACAAAATTAAAAATGATTATTAGAGATTTAAATATTTATTTGAATTGAAAGATTCTGAGATTAACTAAGTATTCTGATTACAAGAGAAAATTTTCTTATGAGGGATAGGAAAATCCCTATTACTCAAACTTAAAACTAATAAATTATTCTTTGTTTTTATATTGTAATTTTACTTGTCAAATAATGGTGCATTTCCACCTATTCAAGCATTTTTATAAACCATCCTAGTGACAATCCTTAAAAAATTGTATATATTGACATAACAAGTCTTTCTACAATTTTTTTAATACATGTCAATGAATCAACATGTCTAAAATGTTCTTTCTTTTAATTGTCTCCATAAATAAATAATATGTATGCGGCAAGCCTCTGTTTATAAAGATTTAACAAATGAAAAATTATAGAAAAATTAAAATTAGTATAGTTTTCAGAATTACCATAACATATAATGTAGAAATAAGTTTTGTTAATTTCAACTAGTTATATATATTCCGTAATATATCATTAGTGTATGCTGAACTGATCAAAACTGTGTTCTTTTTAAATGTTTGGCCGTTTAAGTCATTTTTTCTCTAATACAATTAGACTTTAAGTCTTTTTTCCAAAAAAGATGGGTTTTTCTTGCAGATTTTTTTTCGAGTTTTTTTTTTTTTACGTATCCGAGTCAAGTGTAGAGATATTGAATTCGACTCTAAGTCGAGCTAAAAAGCTTTGAACTTCCAGTATCATTTGAGTCTAAAATTGCAGTTTATTGAGTCTTTTTTCTTCCATATTAGTCAGACGGAGTTGCAGCGTTTAGGTATAAGTAGACATCCTAGTATTATAACTTATCAAATCCATAAGACCAATAATGGTAATGACACATTTTCTATGTGAGGTCTGAATACATATATCCCAGTTAACTTTTTGAAGTTTCTTGAATTTCTGCAATGGGCTTCTACTTTCCAAAGTTAAAAACTATGTATCAATAATCTGACATTGATGGTCGCAGATCTACATCCCATCCTTTTATCTCAAACTTTTTAAAAGTATGTTGATTTATAATTGTAATGTGAATGGTTGAACTGGCTCGTTGAGTGAGAAAAGTAGGTTCATTTCCTTCATTTAAGATTATGTTCATCCATTAGGTTTACTCCTTTTCTGTCAATGTATTTACTGCATAAAAGATGATTATGAGAATTAGAATCCATGGCCATAAGATGAAGCTCTTGTGGGTGTTTACAATTTTCAATAAAACATAACAGTGTTTCATTCTCAACTAATAACAATTGATCGAAATAGACTATACAAATTTTTCAGTATAGTGTGTATACATCTTTGTCAGAGAGTTCTGAAACAAATTATGCATGTAAATGATTAGCATGCCCTAGGTTTCTTTTTTGAGAATATTTGTTGAGCCGTTACTGAGGTATGGCTCTGTTATGAAGGTTTTTTGAGATTTTCTGAGTTTCATTTCACAGTTAGCTGCTTTGTAGTGTTGAGTGTTGATATAAGAGTAGCTAATCATTTTGGTTTCTGTTGTTTTGGTTTATCCAATAATAGGGATTCGGCCACCAAATTGAAGAACATATATATTTTGGACTGCTTTTTTCCATCTCCACTATTTCAATTTTTTTTCAGAGTCTTTTACTCTTGCTGCTTGATTTAGCAAGTCTCCTCCTGGTTCATTTGGCATTCTGTGGTCCTCAGTAGCAGTTTTTCTAACACTGCCAGTTTCATTGGCTTTTGGAATATCTTTACAATTATTTTTATTAGTGGCAGCATCAACACAGACATTAAAAATTTCCTCGTTGCAACTACTTGCTCTATCATAAACAATAGTTGTTTTGTATTGATTAGACTTATAAACACAGGGTTTACAATTTTGATTTTGGTGTATCAACCTTTCCACAGTTTTGTCAAAGTTACGGGCACGTTCCGAGGGTCCTGAAAGTGCATCTTTCCTGCAAAAGCCATTTTTAGGGTGAAGTCAATAGTTTGCAGATCTTCAAATGCTGCTTCACCCACATGAAGGTGTAGGACTTTTTCTAATTGTGTTATTTCTGATTTGGTTAGCTCGACCTTACCTCTAACACGAAGGAATTTACTTTGGTATATCATATCATATATACACTTGTCCTCAAAACTATTCATACACTTGTTAATTTTTATGATTTTTAATTTAAGTGATGGAGCTAAGGTATTTTTGTCGAGTTTTATTACGAATTTTATTTGACCAGAAAGTGAATGAATGCCATCTATACACAATTTAAGTAACTTTTGATTTCATTGGTACTTTATTGATGGATAACTAAAAAATAGCATGTTCATAATTATTCATACCCTATCACCCCATATATTTTAATAGTCAAGAGTATAGCCTTTGTTTTTTTATGACTGCTTCTATACAATTTTTGTAAGATTACAGACGCTTCCTGCATTTGTCAGTGGAGTTTTGGTCCACATCTTTGGTAAAGGCCTCAAGCTGGATTAGGTTGGTCGGTTTCCTAGATATCACTCTTGTCTTCAAGTCTCACTTCAAGTTCCCAATAGAATTCAAGGCTGGGACATTGACTTGTTATTATCCTTGGACCATTTCTTCACTATCTTAGTATTATGTTTTGTATCATTATCCTGCTGGTGCGTCCACTTGTAGCAAAGTTGGAGTTTATCAGCCGACTCTTTCAAGTTTTCATAAAAGATTTTGATTTTGGGGACAACTTACGCTTCCTGCAACGACCGCTGAGGTTTTTAATAGTGTTGAACCTTTTATGCTTCTTAATAATGTTCTGGACAGTCGCCACAAGGACATGATACTGTTTTGAGAGGGCCTTGTAACCTTTTTCTTCACTGTAGACATTCACAAGACGTAGTTCCTAAGTCATCTTGACGATGACCCAAAATTGTGTCTTACGAGACGACTGTTACATTATTTATACTCTTGTGGAAAGATGCTATTTCTTATCTTGTTTAACATTTGGTCATCAGAAGAGGTATTTATTCCATTACGATATCTTTAAAGAACTTTAATACAAAGGTCAACCTGTTTGAAACAATTTCATTGATATTATTGTGACGTGTATGAATAATTTTGAAGATTACATTTTTTGTTTATCCATCAATAAAAAACCCATGAAATCAAAAGTTCCTAGAATTGTGTATTGACGTCATTCTTTTACTTATTGGTACATATAATTCATAACCAAACTTGCCAAGAATGCATTCGTTTCATCACAAATATGAAAAAATCACAAAAGTTAGCGAAAAATAAGTGTTTCTTTGGTTTTTTCACACTTTTCAAAATAGTCGAGCAAATCAGTCTAAAATTTAGCAAGTAGACCAAATAAATAGCCAAACATAATTATAGGATATTTTAGGGGCTCTAAGGTCATTCAGGGGCTGTTTTTGACTAATATAAAACCTTTGTTTCCATCTAACCTTCTATATATCTCTCAGTCTCTCCCCTCTTCTCTTCTCCTTTTGTCTCTTTCTACATCCTTCTCCCTGTCTCTTCTCCTCTACCTCCATTCTTTGCTTCTATTCTTCTCTATAAAGCCACGCAGAGCAAGCACTCTCTGCCAGGATATTTATATACATATATGAGAAACCTTTTATTTCAAAAATTATGTGAGAGTGTCGACAATATTTGGGGCAAAGCCTCCCCCTCCCAAATAATGAAATCTAGCAACGGCCTTGCATAAGACCAAGAAAATATCTTGTAGTTTATATAGATAAAAAAGTATCCTTTTATCTAAGAGCGGCCAGGATTTGAACTCACATTGATTTCAAGTGACAGCACGACTTCTATTTAATCTAAATTACGTCAAATTAGCTAAGCTGTTCTCCTTTTTTCAAATTGTCAGGGTTACCATATTGATTTTGGCCTAATTTTAGTTTACATAACGAAAATGCTTATTATCTACGGCAGTGATAAATCTTTAGTATGAGCTAGAACTATCATTGCATATTTCAGAAATTACTAATGATGGGTAGTTGACACGTGGGTAAGCCATTAGCAATAGCTCTTTTTAGAATGGTTAAACCCCCAAATCAATTGAAACACTCAACTATAGATGAGTTTTTTTGTTTTGTTTTTAAGTCGTGGAGGACATTAAAAGAAACCTTTTCATGATATTTAGATATTTAATTATCGTATTTCCCGTTATAGGGAATTTCATTTCAAAATTTACATTAAACTTTTTTTCTTTACTTTAAAAAATGATATGGATAACATTAAAAAAAAAGGAAAAATAATTGATTTTTCCTATTAACATAAAATCAAATGTATTTTATTTATTTATGCAATTCAGCATTAAGGGTTGAAATACAAAATAACTAGCCAATGATTACCCAGCGTTTTGATATATGTCTCTATAGATTTTAAGTTTGATATGAGTCATTTTGAAACCATGTCTAGGTGCGTCGATATTAACTGCATTTTTAATACCACATAGATCTATTGGACTTATATTTACTCTGGGCATTTTTTTTTATTCAATCATCAAAAAATATGCATAATAGGTTTCTTCCTTATAAAAATAGAATTGATTTTTCCTATTAACATATATCAAATGTATTTTCTTTATTTATGCAATTGAGGATAAGCAAAAAGCGTTGAAATATGAAATAACTAGCAATGGGTTACCCGGCGTTGCTCGGATAAAAGAGGAAGAGGGGATCCCAATTAAAAATGGCCAAATCAGAAAATACTGATTTTCACTAATAATTATAAAATGAATGTATCGTTGTTGTCGAAAAAGATCCTAATAATTCTATTTCTTTTAGAATTTTCAAACTATATCAATCCGGTTAAGTAAAATAATCTTCAAAGCAACTCCCCCCTCCCAAAAAAACCCTCTTATTATTGCCTCTTGTTACCTTAACTGTTGTTAACATACCAACATATATGCATATAAAAAATGGTTTAAATGAGAAGTACATTTTTTATTTACTTCAAAAAATTCCCAAATCGAAATTCGTGAAGAAAATTGCAAAAAACTTTCTTTGCAAAAAAAAAAAAATAATAGCATTTATTAGAATTGTAATAGAAACACAAATCTAACAATATTTTTTTTGTACTTGCAAAAAACAAAAAGTTATGAAGAATAATGTTGTTGAAAAAATAATACTCAATTACTGGTTAATTTTTGCAAATATTGCAAAAAATATGTAATAAAATGTTCCGAAAATTGAAAATGCTCCTCACGTAGGCATTTTAAGCATCATCTTGTGCAATTTTTCTTAAAAAACTGAAAATTGACGTTTGATTAAAAAATGGAAGAAAAAAGAGAGAAAAAAAAAAAAAAAGAAAAATTGTTCAGATTGTTCAAATGACAGATTGATAAAGTTCAATATCAATTTTTATTTGGCCAATTTGTATACAAGCGAATCTCCAAACAAATTCCTACAAACTTTATTCCATTTACTAATCCCATACAATTCTCCAAACAAATTCACAAACTTTATTCCATTTACTAATCCCATATTCTATTGTCACCTAAAATAAACAAATTGCAATTTTTACCGATTTCTTTTGTAGCCCATAACTTTTTTTATTTTGAATAAAATTAGAAAGCGTCGTAATTCGTATAGTTGTTTTCGAAACGCCAATCACTTATTGATAAAATAACTTTACCCGCTATCTAGTCTCCTTGAACTGCAAAGAACGGTTTTTGGGTTTTGGATATAGCATAAACCCCTTTTATATATTTATCTAATATTTATAGACCTGCCCAAAAATCGACACCCCCATCTGAGCTTGTCCTAGCTCGAAAGAGGATCCATGCAAAATTTCAGCCTCCTAGGTTCAACGTGGAAACGTATAAAGGATTTCTATACACACACTTTTATATATATACAGAAGATTAAATGTTCAATAATATTACAGCTCCTCAATGCAATACAATACATAAAATTTATTAGGAACTTGCTTTACTTTATTTTTTTTGCTATAAAATAAAACTTTGTTTCTAACCACATATTTTTTGTTGAACATCGTTTTATGTATAAAACGCGTGATAATTTGTAAAATATCGATTTGATTGCTGTGAGCAACTATTTTTACAAATATCCCAATAGTTTTTGTAAATTTGGATTTTTAGAGAAAACAAAGGATACACAAAAAAATGGCGTCCTCATGCATTATTTATAATTTATTTTTTTACCTTTATTTGATTTTATAATTAATATTTCATCTTTAGCAATTTGTCGATATTTAATGTATCAGAAAAAACTACAGATTAAGTTGCCTCTTCCTTTATTTTATTTTATTTGAGTGGTTTCACTGTTTCTTTGTTTTTTAAAAAGCAAATTAAGTTTCAAAAATATTATGTTATACTCATGTGAATATAAAAAGCTTTGTATTTATTAGTTTATGATAGTTTGATTGGTTTTAGTCTTTAGAATGAAATTAAATTGGAACTATAATGTTGATTGATGTTTTTTTTTACAAACCCAATTTGCTTTTTATGTATTGAGTTTTTTATATCTAATATTTATAGATAAGACTTTGCTTTTGAGAAAAGAAAGACTGAAAGATTTGAAATTTATTCGTTATACATTACTTTTATGAAAATGGTTACACTTATGCTATTTGGATCAATTATGAAACAGATAAATATGTATGATGAAAGATTTAAACTACATAGACAGGTTTACAGCTACACTTGTCAAAATATGACATAAAGATGTTTTGGTTTATTATATGCTTAAAATTTCGGTCCTAATGCATTCATTCTTTGGCTCCAAATCATGGAATGATTCATAAAAGACTGTGATATAAAAAATAAGGGGAGTACTAGATAGCAGAAAATAAAAAGGTAATTCAAACTTTGGTCTAAATAACCCACAAAAGCTAATTTCAATTTTATTTTTCGATTAAGTAATTAGCAACTAAGAGAAAATAATACAGTATTATGTGATAACTTAATTTCTTCGTTCTTTTGGATATGAATCAGTTAATCCAAATTTATGCAATCGACTTTATTATAGATTATATTTTTCTAAGGAAGAAACCTCTTACTCATATTTTTGATGATTGAATAAATAAATGCCTAAGAGTAAATATAAGTCCAATAGATCTAGGCGTTATTAACCATACAGTTAATATAGACACACCCAGACACTGTTTCAAAATGACTCATATGTTCAAACTTAAAATCTATAGAGACATATATCAAAGCCAAATGTGTTTCAAAAAATGGGGCAGCGTCAATACCAAGAATGTTACCCAGAGGGTATTTACAAAGGGGGTATAGCGAATCAAAAACTATATTCAAATGTATATCATACATAGTTTAAATATGCTCATTTTGATAAAAAATAAAGATATTTAATATGAATGTCATATTGACCATTGTTAAGATGTTGCGACGGGTCTTTGTAGTTATAAATTTCACAAATGTATCAAAAAATCAATGAAGATCTTTTTGGTGCATGTCATAAGGCAAATGATTATATGTAATTTTTTAAATTAATAACTTTAAATTTTGTGTGTGCTATAATTGCAACAGCAATGTTTTCTTTTCCATTTTTTATAAGAAGTAACTATTTTCTGGGCAAAAATATTTATGAAAACTTTTGAAAGATTATTGATTCATTTGAAGTAGTTATTTATTAGAAATTTGCTTTATTTTGAAACATTTTTTTTAAATTGCAGGTTCTCAATTCTCATTTTTATTATTATCAAAAATAGGTTTTTTTAAAAACGCAGATCCTATTTTTTCTGATTCTGTTACCCAACCCGTCTCCTAACATAAAATTTAAATACAGTGCGACCCATACTATTAGTTTACCATCATTTTTTTAATTACTTAAATTTTAATTGTAAATATTGATATATCGACTCATCTCTACAATTGTATTGGTAATGTTGTACATCTAGTTAAATTTGAATTTAATCCATTGGCAATTTCTTCTTAAAAGTATGTTATATGTTATTGACCCATTTAACTCAACCCAAAGTAATATCTTTGGCACAAAAAAATTTATCATTTATGGTTTAGTTGAGAGTAAATAATTCTAAAATAACATGTGTCACAGTTTATTCGTTTGATATTATAACAAAAACAACTGCGTAAATGTCTGAAAATGTTTTATTGTTGACTTAAAATCCATGGGAGTTTAAAATATCAATCATCCAATTTCTGTTGCACTCCTTTAATTTTTGATGGTAGAAGGAGGGTCTTTCTTTGCAGAACTATGAATAGCCATCCACAAATCTCTCTTTGACGGATTTTTTTTTTTGCTTTCTTAAGAAAGTTAATTCTTTAGGCTACATGACGTAACCTTATTTAGAACCAAATCTAAACTTTTGACATAACTTAAAGCTTAACACATCGCAGAAAACATACAATTTTAAGCTTATAAACAACAAAGGTAAAAATAAGAAAATTATCAATCTAAAAATAAAATTAAATACAGAGAGAAGAACAATTAAAAATTGAATAACATTATTGTCATAGTCTTCATTTACCTGAAGAACTACTCCGTATCTTTTTTGACTTTGATTTGTAAATTAATAATAGATAATAAAAAAACCTAAAAATTCCGTACATATATTTTGTTGAACATATTATTTGAAATTTGTGAAGAAAAAGGTAGTTTGATTAAATCTCATGACGATTTCCTCATTATTCTTTTGACAACTCTCATTCCCCAACTAGAGTACGAAAGAGTTTGATGTCTCTTGTGTTACGGAAGCTTGACCATCCTTTTTATATCACCTCCATAAGCGCTCAATATCTCTACTTTTCTGGATTAGTTTGTAATACGAAAGATAAGAAGAACTTTCTGAGTAAGGCCATAATTATTCTAACTAACTTCATTGTTTCGAAAGGGCTCTTACCCAATACCAAAGGTAGGTTGTCAGCATAGCAGAAGCATTTTGTTTGTCCGGGGATCGCCGAAAATTCAACAATTTTGTCATTTTGCTGCATATTTTGAAGAAATATGTCAATCCCTACGTCGAACAGCAATGTAAACTTGCTTTACTCCTCTTTTATTCTCAAAAAATGACTCTTGATTCCCATATCTCAGAATTGTACGGGAAACTCTGAAGATTACTTAGACCATTCTAATTCTAAAATGGCCAAATCCTTTCTGATATAGCGTACTAATGATGAACTCATGAAATAGCGTGTAAAAGGCTTTGGTAAAATCTAGAGTGATCACAGAGGTTTGACCAGACATTATCTATGGTGTTAAGGTCAGGTGAAAAAGGTGTTTAGATCATGAGTATTTTGTCCGGGAACCCCATTAAAGTAAATTGACCTTTGGTCATGAATGCAGTATATCATTCATTACCCCTCTTTCTCCTCGGTGACGTCGAAATTGGTGGTTGTTTTGATTTCTGTTGGATATCCACCCCTTTGCTCATCTGACAGGACCATCAAGAGTACCTTGCGATCGTCATTGAAGCTCATGTGTTCAATTTTCTTTGTTTTTCATGTACCTCCTACCCTACTCCACTCGCAAATTCTTATGTTGAACAGTCAAACGAGGCCTGGTTTGAGTAATTCTGTTGAAAGACATAGTATTCAATAGTTTGTTTGAAGTAGTTTTGGCTACTTGAGGAAGTCCAGCGTGATTAAATTGGGTTTTCCATAAGCATTTTTCTCTTTTTTTATATATTGTATAACGTTGACTTAGGGGCTGTATTTGCATAAAATATTTCGGGTCGTGTCCAGGACTTTTCAGGAATCTTTGACATGATGTTGATTTTTTAAATATAAGATTTTAGATATTTGACAAATCACTTTTTTGAAAATTTTTGGAGTGATAATTTTTCGAAGAAGCAAAATTTGTGCAAATGACCTGTTTTCGAAAAATTTACCCCCTCCTACATGACACAAGGTCTTGCATTAGATTTTATTTGGAAGTAAAGAAGTATTTATGCTTCTTCATCTGAATTATTATAAAAAACAAGACACTTAACACATAGCTAAAATAGAAAAACAATTGAAAAAAGTCGAGCATGCAATATTTACTCGTACTATAAGGCAAAAAAGGGGAAAAATCAAATTTGAGTTTTGGGTGACAAATCTTAAAAGTACGTGCAAAAAAATCTTGAATAATATTATAAAAATTCCTTCATATATGTTTTCCTCTATTACTTCAATATATTTTTTTTTAGAAACATTAATTTTAATAGTAACAATAATTTTCCTAACATATTCTCTTTTCCTTACATATATAATACATAATAGGATTTCTCATTTCCCGGAAAATTGTCCTTCAGCCGGATTTCAAAGTACGAGATCCCTATATTTCTTTGTGATCCTGTTATTATATAACCAATACTCTGAAATTTAAGTATTTATTTTTACATTTCAAGAAGACATAATAACTTTTAAGCTAGTATAACTATGAAATAAAGAGCCAGAATAACAGCCTAAAAGTCAACCCACGCATCATTAGACTCCTTGGACTCTTTTCATAAAAGTATACGGCATTTGAAATCAAACATTTCATATTGCATCAAAAATACATATTATACCTTATATACGGAACATTTTTGACGATATGGGAGATTTAGTTGATCATTTACTGACAAATAAGTAATGTGTAATTGTTTTGGGGTTGGTTCCATGTCCAGATTTTCTTTTATCAAAAATTTAACGTTTATTATATGTTTTATTTGTCCTAAAAATGATGAAACGGACTTTGATGACATCACTCAACTTCATCTCTCCTTTAATAATCAGTTCTAATGCTGAGAGTTTGAAGGACCGGTCCTAAGACTCGACTAAATAAATAAAGACTTACACAGCACTATTAATATATGTATATAAATATAGGCTATATAGTAACATATAATTTTATTGTTGTAGAAAGGTATTATTATTTGAGACATTTTAATTCTTCTTTGAACATCATTTATTATCAACTATTTATCAAAAAACTGAAGTTTCTAATTTGGAATAAGTAAATACGGGGCTCTATAAAGAATGTTTCGTAAGTCTTAAAACCCGAAAAAATTCCGGGATCTTGGGATAGAAGTCCTTATACACGCACATATATGCCTTATTTTTAACTATGTACTTTTTAAGCAAATGCTTTGTACATATATAAACAAGAAAGTTATGTATATGAATGTATTGAAAAACGATTAGACCTTTGTATGTGTTGTGTGATATTGTTGAAGTTTATGGTGAATGTTTTTTTCATTTATAAAATGTCACTTCTATTGAATGTTTTAATTGTTTTCAAGCCCTTTTCAATAATGTATATTTACATACACATTAACACATTAAAAACGTTGCATTTATTTTAATAAGTATCAGTAAATGGAAAACCAGACTAAAAAAATATGCAGATATAGTGAACAAAAAATTATACATAAGTCTACATTAAAGTATTTTATTAGGTAAATCATTATTACTTGTACTGTACTATAATCTTTTTTTTTTTTCTGTAGCTAGTCAGATGAAGTTACACTTATTCAGTATTGATAAACATTATAATAATCTGGTCAAGGGGAGTTGCTAAAGATAACATACACGATGAGCATTTATTATGAACATCTTACATCAGCATTGTCATATGATAAAGCTTTTAGAAATATGGCTGCTGCGTTTGTTCACAATTGATCAGAGTGATAGTTTTTAAGGGTAATTTGCAACTGTTTAAACAAAATTTAAATAAGTTTTGACCTATTTTATTCATGTAAATAAAGCATTAATTTGTTTTTTATAAATCAGACACGAAACAACAATAAAAATAATGGATTGAAAGAAGTAATATAAGACGGTTTTATCTGCAGCAAAAATAATGATCATGGATTATGGGATACACAAGGTATAATTTTCATCAATTTTCTCCTAAAAATGGACACAATAAATTGAGCATATTACACTTCATTCATTGACTAGTTGAATCAAGAAATTTCACAAACCGGTGAAACATACTTAGACCTTTTTTTTTTATAACTACGATGGTCTACATTTTTTTCTGCCTTTGCTACATCGAAGCTAATGAAATCACCACTGGAAGTATTTCCCATTCAACCATATTTGCCCGACTTGGCTTGCAATGATTTTTTTATGTTTCCAAATATGAAATAATGGCTTGAAATAACCCTTTTTATGTTTTCACATCTGCTCAATCAGTTCTTAATGACAGTAAAGTGTTCTGTACATAAGATTGTAAAATGGGTTATTTTCAAATACCTTAGGACGAAGAAAGTAGAGCTTTAACAACATTCAACTCAGCCCAAGGAAAATTTCGATATTGTTGAGCTCCAATTGGTCTTTTTAGTTCTAACGATGAATTTTGTACAAGGCAGACGCTGTTTTTGTGGAATCAAGAGTGTAAAGAAGATACTGAATGATATTTTGATATCTGGCGATAATGAAACTGAAGTTTTTCAAAAGGTGTAAGAACTACTCAGACGTTGTGAGAAGAACAATATTACCTTATCAAAAGATAAAATTCAATATGGAACAAAAGTGAAATTTGGAGGTATGCTCATATCTGGTGATTGTAACAATATTATCCTTATCAAAAGATAAAATTCAATATGGAACAAAAGATGATAAAAATTACGAAGTTGGTTACTAACGCAAGTAAAATTAATGGTATTGGTTTTGCTCTCATTCAACAAGATAAACGTGATGGTGATTCAATGTGAGCCCAGCCAAAACATAGTATTCAGCAATGGAACTTGAATGTTTAGCAATTGTCTGGAGAAAATGTTCACACTATTTAAAAGGTGCTAATTTGTATGGTATCAACAGATTAAATTGAAAGGTATAATTGATACATTAAATCCACGATTAAATTTTTTCAAACAAAACGTTGTCACAACAGAACATAATGATTTGGTCGATAATAGACTTATTACCAATTCAATTTGGAAGAATATTTCTCTTTTTATTATACTTAGTAGTGCCATTAGTTATATTTTGAAGAAATTACATATATCTCATCCCGGTATTTCCGAGATAGGGTTGAGCCATTGAAATTCAAAAAGACTACGACACCTGAAGTAACTAATATTCTACTAGATTGGGTTTATGACTTTTGGTTCCCAAAATATGTAGGAAGTGATGGAGACCCTCAATTTAAAAGTGAAACATTTAAAGAACTCTCTAATTTTAATGGCATTATCCACGAAATTTCATCACCTTACGCTCAGTCAAATTGACATGCCCAATCATCAGTTAAAAATATGAAATATTTAATGGAAAAAGTAGATTATAATTATACCAAATTTGAAGAAGCCCTAGCCGAATTTCGGATTACACCAAAGGGAGACTGTGATTCTCCCGCCGAAATTATGTTTAGAAGAAAACTAAGAGGAGAATTACCAATGTACGAGAAGGATCAATATAAACAGTAAATTACTTTCCAAAAGGGGAGAGAGTATATTTGCAAAATGAGAAATCAAAGAGATGGAAACAAAAGGCCGTCATTATATCGAAGCATAGGCATGGAAATTCCTATGAGGTCAATAATAGAAGACAGGTCCAGAAAGCGAAGAAATGTGATTCATATAAAGCGAGATTATACACAAATTGTACTAATTTTAGATATACCTAAATCTCCGACCAAGCTGAGACGAAGTCCTCGTTTTAATGTATTGAAATAATTATTGGTGTTTAACTCTCTTTAAAAGGGGAGATGGTGTGGGATTGTTTTTATTATTATGTATTCATAGTACCTTGTATGTATTACAAACGAGTAAATTAATATAGACTCATTCTTATATATACCATCAGGTCGTGTTTTATTCTATAATCTTTAAGGATTATTTAGTGCTACGTATTTGTAATTACAATTATCAACCAGTAACATCTAAACAATTTCCACTTAAAATATATTAAGTTCCATGTTCTGATATTACTACTTTATTCAATTTAACCTGACTTACTAATCCACCCTCTTATATTAATTTACAACCTGGAGGGTTCTCTATAGTTTGTAATTTGGTTTCATATTATAAAAGAGCATTGATTCGATTGTTCATTAATTTTTTGAGCAAGAATTTGTGATACGAATTCCTCTTTGATGCGGTCTAAGGGAAAACTCCATTTAATTTTAAGCTTTTTTGTTCAGATTTTTGAAAATTGACGCCATTTTTTTTTTGTATTTTATAAATATCTTTTTAAAAATTTACAATAATATGTAGTTGCCTTTCAAATTTAGTGTGATATAGATCACAATTTGGGTCCTTTTTAGTTAAAAATTGAAGAAATAAATTAGTTTGTGAAGGTTAATTTCTCATTTTTTAACCATTACAAAACTTAGTGCAACGATTAAATATATATTTTTCATCTTTTAAAAGCCATTATATAATTATTTTCTTTAGTTGTACTATTGACATTCAATGAGGTCACCATAGTAAAATAAACAATATGGTTCCTTCCTTGTCGGTATTTTTAATTGCTTGTGGCATTTAATTTTGACGAATAAAGTCATTTAGAATTTGTCATATTCTTCCGAAAAGTATTTTATTCAATGATTATTCAATGTAAATGTATTATTTGTACAAATTTACACAAACAATAGTTCTGAACTTCTCTCACTTGAGTTTTACTTGAATGGATTCACAATAATTACGAAATATAAGTGTTGGATTCGAGTATTGCTCGAACTTGAAAAAAAAAAAAATTTGTCTACTTAACAAAAGTAGACAATTTCTGAAAATGACAAAAACTCGCCTGACAACTCAATTATTTGTAAGCACAAATTTAAATGATTATACTCAAGATATTCGAGTATAGATTAATCTTTTCTCCAGTATTTCTACATTTTTAATAAATAGGTCCTCATAAGATTTTTGCTTTAGTCTAAATGGAGTATTTCTACATTGTTAATTTAAAAAAAAATCACTTGTATGATTATCTTTCTTAATATGTTATTGTACATCAAGTGTCTCCAATCTACATACCCAACCTTTTTAATCTAGGCCACGCCAGCTGCGGAATTATAAAATATACCTTACCCAAGAAAAAAAAAAAGTTTTTTTAAACTTACTGAAGTAATGTGTATTAGCCGAACGGATGAAAATTTGAAGATATCTCTTTTAGTCAATGATTATAAATATTTGCCAAATTTTCCACTATATTTAATTAATAATTGAGTGCTTGTCTTATCGAGGTAGTCAAACTGACTTAATTAAATATTCTTATTTACTTGATACTTTCACTTGAACTTTGCTTGTCTCAATGTTCAAATACTTGAACTCGGTTGTACTCAATAATCAATTACTCGAACTTCATAGTTATAACTCTAATCCAAACTACAAAATATATTTCCTCTAATCTAACTTATGGTAATTTAAATACATACTACAAATATTAACAACACAATAGACATATTACAATTAGTTAGTGGTTTTTCCTTCGGTGTCTTTGATAAGTAGGAAATCAATTTTCATTATATACCCCCAACATACAATTTTTTTTTGTATACTAGGTGGATTCGGAGCAAAAAGTTAGATTGACAAGCTGGTCGAGAGTCGACACTGAACTAAAGCTGCTTCAAGTTTGTTTATTAAAATGTTGGTCAGATTGAGTTACATGGATTGCATGAAGGCATTTTTGGGTGAAACTATTTTTTTAGAATGAAACTTTGCTTTATATAAGGTTTGATATATTTTTAATTAATTTTGTATGCTTTAATATATCTAAATATGAATTTATTTCAATCATTCAACCTTCATTAATTATTGAATTAGCAAGTGTTTGGATTTCAGTGGACCACCTTGTATATTTTATAAAATTATACTGTTGAATTTATTTTATTTATGAATCATATTCATTATCTATTCACTCTTCATAAACTACAAATTTTGTTTGTATTTCTTGAATATTATTTTTATTTGTCGTAAAACTCTGGCTGAGTATTTTTAAATTTACTTGTACTTTTTGCACGGAATCAAGCAAGCAATATAATATTAATATTTTATTTTTACAAATTTTCCGAGGTTGGTGTTTATGCATAATTTTTCGCAAAAAAAAATTATAAGAAGGAATAAATGGGATTAATGATAACTAATTCCCTAAAACAATTGCAAAGTTAAAGTAACTTATCTTTTTAAATTATCACCTTCTAGAGATATCTTTATGAGAAATTAAATGTGAAATATGTATTTGTCTGCATATGCATGCAAAAAAGGCGTGTTGTCACTTAATAAATATTAAATTTAGCAATGTTGACTTGACTAAATATACTTTACAGTTAGAGTGTTTGCGTTTTTTTAAAGTTGACCTAATTCAAAATTATCATGGACCCTGAGATGAATTTTGTTGGTAATGTCCTTCTGATTATTTTTTTTTCTGTGCCATCAAAAACAGTTACCCTTCTCCATCTGGTTAAAGCTCCAGTGATCCGGAAGTACTTCAAAAATAGATCAAATTAAAAAAAGGAAAAAAATCTTATTATTATTAAGGCATAAGAAAAGAAAAATTTATTTTATAATTTTTTTGAACTTGTTTGTAATTTTTTTTCTTTATTATGTAGTCGGTTTTGTAAGTAAAAACTCATGAAATAGCTATTGACGACATGCAAATATAAATAAATAATTATGGACTTTTTACTTGTTTAGCTATTTATATGATAAAATTTTTTCATGAACACGATTCAAATGGCGATAAACATATATAGTTTTTAAATCTTTGAATAAATTGATTCATGAAATCAGACTTTTGAAAGTTTCTATTCAATTTTGATCTTGAGTGATTTGTATCAATTAAATTTTTTGTGTCTTTTCTCTTTATCATATGTTTTCTAGGATTCCTTCTTTATTGATATTTTTGACCAATTAACATCAAATATACATAGAAAAAATATTAAATAAAAATGGATGTATACAACCAAAGATAAAAAGAAATAAAAAAAATCGTATTTCTTAATAGTTGAGAAATAAATTCGGAGTTACATAATTAAAACAGTTTCACAGATCAACATTTCAAAAATAATACTGTTTCGAAAAATATAAGGTTATTGAAATCACCAGGGCATGAAACAATCTCATCGAGTTCGGCCCAACCATACGTAGGGAAATTTTCCAAATTACAAGATTTTTCAAATAATATTTTTATGAGTTTCTTTAATCCTTAAATAAAAGGTAGTTATTTTAGACGCTTGCAATTTTCTCTGGCCAAATCTCATCCCACTACAAACAGGTTTTAATACAAACACACACTAATGAAGATTAAGTACAAAACAAATGTTACTCTAATATGTCAGTTGTTTATTATACTTTTACAAAAACATAGGCTGTCTTCTTTTAATCAGGAACAAAAACGTTGTGTTTTTTGTATATTTTTAGCAATTTAAATGTAAAAATTAACAGCATTTTGTTGCTAAGATGGTCGGGTACACTACTCAAAATCTCCAAAAACTCAGAAAATAATTTTCACTGGACAGTGATGACCAACTGACAATGATTCGCCATAAGCCTGGTTACCGGTATTGACCAAAATCGTCCAAAGTCCTGCATTGTTGAGCAAAATATATAAAATAATTGAGAAGAGTTACGGCCAAACAATGAGTGCACTTGCTGACACCATCGATGTAGCGTCCTGTTCCATTTTCTATCGTGTCATCAATGAAGACCTCAGGGTCACCCAAGCCAAGACTTTGACCAGACTAAAACAGAAGCCTCATGTGAAAGATCTTGTCTAGTTCTTCTCAAATGAGAAAAAATTATGTTAACCCCAGAAGTATAACTCAAGGGGCAATAGATTGTTGGCAATAAGTCCTTTTAACGTCCATAGGAGCATGATGTCCAAGTAACCTCAGAAAGTTATGGTTCTTGGTGTTGTTAGCAGCAAAGCGTTGCGTTATGGTGCATTTCATCTTCAAGGAGGGCCTAAAGGTATACCTCCGTGTTTTGCACACTAAAGTATTCCCCTGGATCCACAGCATAATGAATAATCAATCTTGAATCTGGCAGTAAGAGCTTGACCTTGTCAAACTAGCATTAGAAGAATCAATTATCTTGTTTCAGAGAATGTGATATACGCCTGCCAAGTTCTTGGGCTGCTAACTCATCGGAAACATACCTTTTAGACAATTATTTCTTAGGCAATGTTAAACGGGTTTCAATAAAGGTCCCGACAGTACTACAAGACCCCTGTGACCTGGGATAAGGATGACATTTCGGACTTTGCCTAGTGGGCAGTCAAAAAGGTAGTAGGACGTTTTCAAGGACTTTTGTATATGTGTGGTTCAAGCAAACGGTGATTTTAGGGATTCAATGTCAAATTTATTTTATAATGTTGTAAAAATTTTAATAAAATCGGTGAAGAAATAAAGTCACTGAAGCGTTTTTGATTTTTATACCAACATGAAAAGAGTAAATTTAATTTATAATAATTATGAGTATAGACATTAAACAAAAATAAATTCGCAATTTATCCGGCAACCATTCATCTAAAATAGCAAGTAAAAAACTAGAATGGGTACTCGGTCGTGCGCAATCCTTGCCTAAAATTATTTACCCTACTAAATAACATTCCTTTATTCTTTATGTTGTCAATCTTTATTTATAATTTATTTGCCTTTTTTATTGATCTAAAAAGTTAGCTACAAAAAACTAAACTTATTGGTTATAATTCATGGCATTTGGATACATTATTTGTTTGAAAGGATGGGGAAAAAAGTGTAGGAACTAAAATAATTATACTTACAAAAAATTATTAAATCTTTTATAAGGTACATATTCAGTATACTCTAATGATTTGGAAAGCCTTGAAATTTGCTTAATGGAATATAATAAGCAATAATAAGATAGTGTAGGTTTATTGTAGTTAATGACGAAAAATATAATATTTTTATTTATGGATAACCATAATTCAATGAATAAGCATTAAAAATAAATATAATTTAATATATAATTTATGGAGATTTAATACCAAATTCGTAAGTAAAGTGTTCAAAATAGTTAAATGGGACGAGTATATTTATAATATAGTACACTTTGTAGATGTAATATTTATTCATAATTTTGTGGGTATTGAATGTTTTCTTTAATTAATTTCTCACTATTAGAAATGTAAAAAATATCAACTCCCGGCGTGTATTAATTACTCTAACATCACGTAACTTGGCAAAACTGTATTAAATATTAGTTTTTGTTAAATCTATTATCATTATATATTGACATTACAAATGAGGAAATTTTAAAGAGAATAATGACAATTCGCGTTCTGAAATGGGTAAAATAGAAACTTATTTTTGTTGAAACAGGAAAATAATGACAGCTTCTCCATTAGTCCCCCTACTTAAGATTCCACAGCATATCAGTTTATATGTGCGTGGTTAACAAATTCGTCAGGAGTCACCCTTTTCACTTCTCTACTGCATGTTATTAAATACATTTACTAAAAATAAGTAAAATATGTAGTTATGAAATTGAATCCAATTATACAAAAAAAATCTTAAATATTCAACAGAATGGACAAAGATGTATCTCTATGATGTATTTTAAAATCTCAAAATTTGTAATTTATTTGTATGTTTATGTATACGTGTGTATACTTAACAAAATAAACATTTATTTAATGATACTATGAAATTCTTACAATTAAACTTTTCAATGATACGTATGAGAGGGAATTTACTTTTCTTTAACCCATTCTGTTTAAAGAAGCAGTAATCACAAATAAAATCTATATAGATTATACAATATTTATATGTATATTTTCTTTACAAGTAGCCATTTTCTACAAGTTGTAAGTAATAAAAGAACAAATTGATCAAGTTGCAAACAAAACAAATACACCCTCGTGTTATGTTAATCGTCAATTTGACCCTACCATATTAAGAAAAATCAAAATACAGATTATCCTCATTACAGAAATTTTAAATTTTTTCTTTTGTACCCTTTGACAGATCGTAGAATGACTGTGCAGTGTTTGCATACAAAATTTTATCACGGCTCATTTTGACCCGAAGCCTTCATACTGGGTACAGATCCCAAATAAACTTGATACTTTAATGTTAATTATTTATTTTATTACTGCCAATCAAGCCTTGATTAGGAGCTAATACTCATTTTTTTCTCACTTTTTACTTCATATGTGTGACATATGCACCAAAAATGTGCACTAAAATATGTTTCAGTTTAATAAACTGTAAATAATTTTTTAAATAGTGATACTGAGTGCAGCGGAAAATATTTTGGAGCTTGAAACACCTTCAAACAGAATTTTAAAAGTCATTTATCTTCCCAAACTAACAGACGAATTCTATTGACGGAGGGTTGATGTCCTTGGATTTAGAAATTGCGATATGGATCAGCAGACTGATGATATCTAACCAAAAGAAGTTCAGAAATGTATTAAATAATTTCTAAGACAAAGCTATTGGAGCATCATTTAATACAATTTCATAGATCTGAGAAAAAAAGACTTTTTGTTTAATACTAAACATTAAAAAATAAATCTAGGAGAGCCAATAAATAATTTTGAGTCATGATCAAACTTTTATATTTTATGAAATTGTAAATATGGAGTGATTCACATTGAATGATAAGTGCAGTTTCTTTTAAATTAAAAATATATGCTAAATAAGATAGAATTTATTGTATTATACTGTGGAAGGGAATTCTGAGCACATATCTATGTACATTGTACACCTACACTCATAATTAATCTGCATATCATCTGGATATTGACTTTATATATATCTACATCATTCTAAAAATATTTAAAATATACATAATGAATATTAAAAATACTCGTTAAGGTATTTTTAGGGAAGTTTGATAAACTTCAAAAGTATTGCATTATTTTTTACGAAAGTTGATTTTGATTTCTTTTTAAACGTCATGAACATTTTCCCTTATAATCAACAGTCCAACTATGTGGGCAATTGATGTTGATGCTCCACATAATTGTAACTTCTATTTCTTCGGCCTCTTGCAATAACATTTTGAACTGGGTTCTTATACTTAAGATAATAAAAAAGAATAAACTTAAGGTTTTTCATATAAAGCACTTTAACTTGAACAAACAGTTACAAATTTTGCCAAATTTGTTTTTTCAGAAAAAATTATAAAAATATACATACATGTCCAATTCTTGAACCCAATTTCACAGTACTTTTTCCTATAAATTGACCAATATTGTAGTAATTTTGAGTTCGATATTTTCTTTAAGCCCTTCTGACGTCCTCGGCATGTTGGTCTAGACCAATGACTACACATGAACCAAAAGAAAATAAGTTAAAGACGTTAAATCGCACAATCAAGGCGGCCAGTCAACTAGTTCATTTATCTAAATCTCTCGTTAACGTAGTTTACTTTGCAATAAATCAGTTATACTGTATTCTGTTTGACAAGAGGGGCTGTTTTTTGGAAAATAAATGTTTGTGAAGTCCATACTTAGCAATTGGGGCGGAAAAAATCTTTTTTTCATGGTCCAATAGCGATTTTCATTTACTGTAACGTTGCAATTACCATCATCAGAAAATATGTCCAAATGATATTCCAGCATGAAGTCCACACCTAAAAAAAAAAATTTCAGGATGCAATAATGTCTCATGAAGCACTTGTAGATTGCTGCCTGACCAATAAAGCATTTTGCTCATGAACAAGAAATTGAGCTAAAAATGAGATTCATCAAAGAAGATTAAAATTTGTTATTTTTATTAAAGTTATTTTGACAAAAAAATTGGATAATTTATAATCATTGATTATTTGTATATCGTTACATAATTAAATGTATATTAATGAAGTTTCTAAATATCGCGGGAAGATAATAAATAGAACACCGTTTTTCTCTTGTGGAAAATAAATTGAAGCGATCCTAATGAAACCCCTATATGATTCGCTTTAAATGTTAGTACAGTATTTATAATCGTTTGAGTATCCAAATTAGTAACCTTAGGCGACAATTAGTCATACTTCCAAATAAATAATCAGGATTATGTTATTCTATGGAACATAAAGAAATTAATTTTAATGAAACTTTTGAAATTCAGCATTTTAAACCTTTAAATTATTTTACAATTATATGATTTTGTTTAAAAATATAAAATTGAAATGGCTATAAAGGTCACAAAAAAGATCGTTGAACACTAAATTTTAAAAAAATTATATTTTCATCAATGCACAACAAAAAATCAAATTAACATTAACTTTAATATGACTCTGTATACATTATATGTATCTTTTTAATTGATAAAATTATAAAGATATTACTTCATGTATAAAAGGGCTTTAATGATAAAAGCAAATGCGAATTTTCCTTATTAATTTGAAATTGGTTTGGAAAAACACGCATTTAGAATTGAAAGAGTAATTTTTGAGTTAAGAGTGTTAAAATTTTTTTGGAGCTTATTTTATTTGTTTTTTCTTCAAAGGTATGACAACAACAAAAAAGTTGGGGTAAAAATGAACTTTCTCGTTTTCGTAAATGAGTCCCATACTTTAAACCTATGAGGAACGATTTTCCTAAACTCATACCTAAAAAATAAGATGTTCATACTTTTGACACCCAAAACTATGGAAAAAAATAACATTATAATAAAAATGTATATTGAACAGTTCTAAGTATAAGGTGGTTTATCTAAACGTTCGCAAGCCAATAAAAAAATTAAATGCAGCTGTGACTTTATTTTTTAACCTATTTTTAATTTTTTTTTACAAAAATAAACATTATAACATAAATTTGACATTTAATCAATAAAAAGGCCATTAGCTGGAACTAAACGTTCACAAAGTCCTCGGAAATGTCAACTTCTATTTGAGCAAGTTGGGAGGTCAAGAAATAGGAGGGACGTACATCACATTATCAGAATGAAGAAAATTGAGTTTTCTTTTACTGGTTCGATAGGGTGCTCGTCTTTCCATAGGATCCAAAGTAGGTATTTCATGATGCCACGGATCCAGGTGAAGACTTTGATTCGCAGAACACTAATGCAAACCTTTAGCGTTGATTTTCAGTCTCTGCTTGAAGATAAAGGGCGGGATAACGTGACCTTTCTTGCTAACAATGCTGAGAAACATATTTTGCTAAGGGTACTTGGTCTTTATTATGATAGGGAAATGAAAACGGCACCTTGACAAATTATCAACTGTTCCTAGAGTTATACGTTTTGCTTCTGGTTTTGACAAAAAAAAATTATCTAGGAAGAACCAGACAAGACTTTTTTTGGGAGGCTTCTGTTTTAGCTTCATCATTTGCTTGACCCTTTCCTTCCTGTTTGACGGGCTTCAGTTCCTTACAATGTACATAGCTGTGATAACATATATCTTCATTGATGATACGATGGACAGTTGAACAGGACTTTACCTCAACGATGCCGGCGATCACACTCATTGATTGGCCAGGATTCTTTGCATTTTTCCCCTTAAAAATACAGGACTTTGGACGATTTTGGCTGCTTCCAAGTCTTAAGGCTTTCAGGAAATTAGTATATGTGAGTCTTCACTATCCTTTTTGACATGTTTTCTAAAATTTTTGACGAACTGAGTAGTGCACCAGACCACTTTGGGCAAAAACCCGTTATATATTTTACCATTTAAATTGCACAAAATACACAAAACTGCATAATGTGTTTGCTCCTGATGAAAAGAAGACGGGGTATGCTGTCATTAGGAATTATAATGAGTAACCGGCGTGGAAAAATAACCTTTAGTCCGGACTTACTCTCCATAAGTGTATGTTTGTATTAAAACTGGTCTGTATGGGTATAGTATAAAGATAGAGAAAATTACAAACGTTTATAATAACTACCTCTTATACATAAACATAACCAGATTTATGATATGCATCCAAACCGAACTAATGAGTTTCCTTCACTAGCATCGTTTAAAACCAAACTTTTCTATTTTATCTTATTTACTTGTAGTTTTTTTAACTTAGAGACAGCAAAATTGGCACAATATACCTAAATATATTTGTTATTGGTTGAATCTTCTTAATTATTTTATTTATCTATAGTTGTTCCACAAATATAGAATGGAATTCAACACATCAAATGTTATAACTATATCTATAGCAAGAAAAAGTTGCAGCAGATAACTAAATAGAGTTTAATTTAGAAATTAAGAAAACTATTACAAAGCATATTTTAGAGTAAAATATATCAAGTATTATAATACATTTAGTAAACTAAAATCTATTACTTTTAATGTTTATAAAAAAAAAAAGAAAATTCCATTAATGTTTATCCCCTTTGCAATCAAAATATGACGGTCGGACTCAACGATTTGCACTATTTTATCCATATATTCGACCATTTGACAGAGCGTGGTGCATCTTTGACATCAAAGTTATCCGAAAGGAATAAACGAAACCAATATTGCTCGTGTTTTGCTGCTACATTATCAAGACCATAAACACTATTCAAATTTTTTGCCACTTGCCTTGCGCTTCCGCCTTTATTAAAGAAATACTCTAGAAAATGACGTATTTTCTCTTTGCTGATGTCCATTTACTTACAATATATGATAATAAATTGTAATATAATAATATTTGTATGTCATAAATAAATCAATTTATTAAATTGTATAAATTCATTTTATTTAAATTATCTTGCTCTTGCAATCTCACAACACTCTTCACGACCTTATCCTTGCTATATTATACATGTGTAAAAGGAATAAGTCAGGATTTTTTATCCTTTGAGTCTTATTTAGGACATCAAAGTAAAAAAAATATATTTTAATTACAAAGTGATAACTCTACAAGTCGGCTGATAAAGTTTAAAAAAGTTATTCAGATCTTTCTTTTGTGGCGAGTATACATTTTACCCTTATAATTGTCATATATTGACAAGTAATATTGAATCTTTTCCTTTTTTATGCAAAATACTTATTACTTAGGTACATGTAATGACTGAACATAACAAAGTAGTTCATTGTTATTGTTACGTCATTATCAGTCTTGAAAACTCAGCAATAACTGATTAACATTTTTTTTTTTTTTTTGCAACCTGAATTGGATTTTATTCCTAATGTTCTTCTTCCATTTATAATATGTAACCACGAGTGTGTGAGCTCATGAATCATAGAAAGTAATGCTGAAGAGTTATAATTGTAAAGACTGTTTACCACATCTATCGTGCGTGTACACGTCTAAGTATATATATAAATAATATAGAGAAAAGTGTTATTTGTACAAAAAACTTACTTTACTTATTTATATTAAAGCATTAAAAGAAAGTAACGTATTGAGGCAGGTAGCCTGTACAAATTCAGTGCACCCTTTTTCCTTTTTGTCTTTCAAAAGTGAATCAACATTCTTACGTCACAGTTCCATACATTATGGAACATACAACTATTGGAATCGAGTATTTTCACATGGAGTCAAATTTGTTTCATTATTACTTTGCAAAAAGTAAATATTTATAAGCTCTACAGACATAAACGATTCTAGCTGAAAAAAAGGTGCAACGAGAGTCGCTTTTTTTATCAAACAAACAGTCTTCGATGCACCACTTTCTTTTATTACTTTAATTCATATTATATTGTATACTTAGACATGTACACGCACGATAGATGTGGTTTCTCGCCTTAAGTCCTTGTTAGACTCAGAGTAGAAATGAGGTTGGGAAACAGAGAAATTACCGCTTTTGTTTTTCCTAACAACGTAGTGGAACTTGTTTTTATTTCCTTTACAGCTACTCACAGTTCATTTGATACAACTCTATGACAACAAGATAATCTCCTCTTAAACATTCTTCAAATTTTCAGGGTTACCATATTAATTTCTGTGTTTTTCTTTATTTTTTTATAAGCCGAAAATGATTACGATTAACAAACCCTCGTAATCAGTGAAAGCCATTTTGGGGCTTGGAATATTACTTAAGATCGACATAGGAGTATTTCATTTCCTATTTATTACAATATACAGAATAGGATATGCAGGTGTGGTCCTTTCTCACAGCTTCCTTCCATCTAATCTAATGACAGTTAAGTTTCTGTTCTCCTGAATATTATTCAAATAGCCATTTTTTGGTTCATTTCTTTGAAAACAAACTATGACTCTGTTCATAACTCAGCATTAACTATGTAGTAACACTATTCTCCTTTCTGTATCCCGTGTTGCAATTATATCCTGTCTTTCCTACATATATAATACACAAACGTATATATTCAAAAAATTATATAATTTGCAATAGAAAGCTCCTTAACTTAATATCATAAAGTAATGATTTTTTTTATTATCTCATATCTTGCTTATACAATATTCATATACAGTATATATAAATACAATTCTGTGTATATAGCTATTTTATAATTTAATGATGAAAATTAATTTTTTTTTCTTATGTTTCTACTTTAACAAAAAAAAATTTTTTTATTTATCCTGTGCATTTGAAGAAAAGATAGAATAAAGTATATCGTTATAAAATTCTTCTACATATATTAATAAAAATAAATAAACTGATACAAGAATAAAATACATTTATGCACATTTATTCGTACCTATTGATGTTGAGACTGTACATTGATAGAAAGTACGTTTGAAGGATGAAAAAAGAAAAGAAAAAGTTATTAGAAGGGCTTTGAATTTTACAAGTTTTACAAAAATTTTGGAAAACTTTTTTCTTTCTTATAAAAAAATTAAACATACATTAAGTACATAATTTTTTTAATTATTTATTGTAATAATTCTTCGTGGGAGAATGTGGGCAATTCAGATATGGAACGGTAGCAACCATCCTTTTTCTCGAACCATAAAAAAGCTATGTTCAGATGGGGACCCAAACAATGCATTAGGCATTAATGCACTAATGTTGGCAATACGTGACAATGCTATCTCCATCCTGAAAACCTACAACATCAAAAAGTATTTTACAGCCCTATAAATCTTAAAGGAACCAAAACTTTTGCAGCAACAATATTACTGACTTCTGGTGGCCTTTAAGCGGGCCTCCTTTAGCCCTGACATAAAACCCTTGGATTTTGTAATTAGGAAAATCTTGGCAAAGAATGTTTGTTGCACGTCTCATACAAATTTAGATTCGCTCCAATCTGCCATAACAACAGCGTGGTACACCATGGACATCATTGTTAAGATCTGCAAATCTTTTCACCGGCGTATAAAGGCTGTTATAAGAACATATTTAATAAAAAATATAGATAAATATTGTAAGTTATGCAAATCTTGCCTTTTCTTTAATTAATAATAATCCCATTTTTGTAATTTTGTTATGCTGCCACAAGTTTTGGAACCTCATTCTGTAGCCACAAAATTTGACTTCCCTTGGGTGTTTATTCACTCAAGAAAATGAACTATTATCTTAACAACTTTTGTGTTACATGTTTTTTTTTCAAGTTCTATATTAATATAAGTTTATCAAAAGCTTTCAATATCTAATATTTCGGGATTATATTACATTATTGGTGGGTTAGTTACTAATTTTGTTATTAATTATTATAGAGATTCTAATGTATAGTTTTATGGGTTCTTATTATTTATCTGCAACCATAATGACAAACATGAAAAAAAGAAATAGACAAGGAATTAAATATAATTTATTTTGTACTGAATAATTTATTAATTAAGTGTTATAGGTTTTATAATTGTCAATAGAGCGATACATCTCTATTTTAGTTGTGGTAATACATATGTAAATAAGAACACTGATTATTCATATAATATATCACATGGTGCAGTCGAAAAAGACGAGTCTAATTAATTAAAATTAAGAGAATTTTTGTTATTATTTAATTATGAATTAAATAACAATAATAATGGTTGAAGAAAAAGTGAAGCTCAAAATCTATCAAGACTCTTCATCAAGAGATTGGATTGATGCCATAAGATTGTAATGTTCATAGTGAGTCTTAATGAATTAATTAAAAAGGTTACAAGTATCCCAATTATAGATTAGATTATTCTAGCTAAGTTAGCTATTTATGGACATTGATTTATGTGGCTGACTCTAAATTAAAAATATACAACTTCAGAGAGGAATGTTGCAGAATGGGAGGATATGTCAAAAGAAGATCTTTTAGAATCTCAAAATTATAAAAAGTGTATTGAATCAAAAAAATCAATTCAAATTCATCGTGGAAATTTTTTGGATTTAAACCATAATGTTGAAAATACGACGAATGATTTTCAACATAATACTACAGAGTCAAGTGGAAGAACTTGAATAGAACTTTCATTAAAACTAGAACCTCTAAAAGTTAACGACAGTCTTTTAGAATGGAAGATCTGGATGAAGGTGTTCCAGATATTTTATTCTTCGAATTTAATGTAAAAATTATCATTGGATGATCTGCGAGGATATCTAATAACTGTATTTCTTTGTCCTGTCGGGGTAATCTCTAACAGTTCTTAGAAATGGGTGACATTCAAAGTATTAATTCTTCTTTAGATGTTGAATGGGAATTACCAAGAAAAATACTCCGTCCTGAATCGGAGTGTTGACTTCAATAAATGTATTCATTCGAGGGAGGAAAATTTAGCTTCTTTTTTTAACCGAGCAAAATCACTAGCACAGGAAGCAGAGCTTCAAAATTTTACAATTTAAGACAATTTGGGAATTTGTCTTGTAGTAGGACTATAAGAAAAGAATCTCCAAAAAGAAATACTTAAATTGAAGAAGCCTACTTTACAAGATATCCGTGAAAAGTGTTTATCTTGGGAAAGTGCAGATATCAAACAAGAGCTATTGAATACTCAAAGCCATATTAACACGGCAAAGGTTAAAAATTATAAAAAATCTATTTTAACGTCACTGCAAAAATGTCAAAGATGTGGAGGTCAGTGACATAGGCAAAAATGAGTGTCCAGCAAAGAAATAAGGAATGTTTTTCATGCAATAAATAGGTAAGAAAAATTTAACAGATATTTAAAAAATCAGATTTCAAAAAATAAAAGGAATGAGATTGTCAAAATACAGACAACCGGAATTAAGGAAACAAAATTCAGGAATCCGACTCCAATGATTAAAATAAAATTTTCTTCAACACAATACATCTTGAGTAAAGAATTTGTAGTAAATGCAATATCCGATAGTGGAGCAACGGAGACGTTAGCTCTATTAATTGTTGTAAAAGCAGGCAAGCTGAAGATAGATCGAAGTCAAATGTTCAAGATAATAGCAGTTGGATCAAAAGCTTGAATGTCAAGGGGAAAGGAAGGAAGGTAAGAACCAAATCCTCCATCGCATCTTTACTAGAAAATGTAAAACCGTTTATTTGTTGAGAAAGAAGCTAGAGGAAGATTGATGTTAATGAACAATTGTAGAATTATAGTTCCAAGAAAAATCCGTTGCAAAGTCTTGAAGGACTTCATGAAGCCCATTTGGCGATGTCTAGAGGGAAGGAAAGAACAAAAATACCATCCTATAGGCCGAATTTTCAGAATGACATTAGTCAAAAAGTTCTGACTTGTGAAAAATGTCAACGATTTCGAAATAGTCAATCTGCAGAGACAATTATTGAAGAATTTATAAAAAGACCATATAAAGCGACGTCGACAAATAAATCTCGAATATGCTATGGAGGAAAATATTTTTAAGTTTATGTGGATCAATAAAGCGGATGGTCTCTGTGATTCAATTTCACAGAGCTCCAAATGCAAAAAATGTGGTTGGTGAGTTGAAAGGTCACATGGTGATATTTGGAATTCCAAATCGTTTGAGAACCCGATGGGGGTGGGGGGCACATCATTACAAATCTATAGAATTCAAATCAAGTTCACACAATCCACAAAGCAATAGACATGCTGAAGAAGTTGTTACAGGAATAAAAGATCTTGTAAAAAAAGGCTGGATAAATGGAAATGTCGACAAAGATATATTTAATTCGGCAATATTAGAGTAGAGGAATAATCCAATGAAGAATAAACCTATAAAGTGAGGATTCAAATGATAATATAGGTGTTGCAGCAAAACAGATATCTTCATGAGTTTAATTTATACTTTGGGAACAAAAAAAATGACAAATATGGACTGTGAGAAAGTGTTGAGCTTGGACTGTCTCAGAAGCTCAAGAACTCCTACTCTACACAATTTCTTCACTTCTCCCCAATTAGTTAATAAATTTAACAAAAATAGGTTATAAATGTTTGTTTTAGAAAATAATTTTAAGAATGAAAAATATTTTTGTGTAAAATTATTTATTCGTCTTTTTACCCTTCAGGACAATAGAGGAACCGGTGTCCCCGAAAATATATCAAAATTTAAATAAATAATCTTTGCAAATTAACAAAAAAAGTTGTGTTGTACAAATATCCTATTAAGTAAAAATATCAAAAAGTTGGATAAAAATAACATCGAGGACCTTATGTTCACGATAGAGTTAATTTTTTTTTCTTATAACTCCAAAATGGTATTAAAGAAAAGTAGTTGGATCACCCCCCCAACGATTTTAATGGGGGACTATGGTATGTGATATATGCAGTATTTTTGATATAAAACCATATCACTACAATTAGATAATTGATTTTGTTCTTAATAACGAAAAGTCAACACGTAGTAACATGAATTCCATTATGTTTTATGGATTCTGTATTTCTTTCATGCTTATCTCCTTACCAATCAAAAAAAATCTTGTATGACGGTCTAACCCAACGATCTCCATTATTTTATCCATATTTTGGACAATTGGCCTTCATGAGTGTAGTGCATCTTTGAAATCAAATTTAATGAAACGGGATTGACAAGATTATACAAGAGTGGCAATTACAATATCAGGGCTACCAAACTTTAGTCTCATTTTCAACCGCCTGGATTAGGTTTTAGCTCTTCTTTTTGGAGAATAAGTGTAAAATATGGCATATTTTCTCTTTATTGGTGGCCATCTTTGACACGCTCATTTATTACTGAGATAAATAATCACCAAAATGTCCAAAAAAGTTTATAGTACAAAATGTTATTTTTCTAACGTCATCTAATGTAAACTAATTGCCCTTATATAAATCAAGATTGACATTTAGTAAAGTGAGATATTGGCAAAATAATGCTTTTTTTTTTTACAACAACTATGTAGATTCAGTTCATTTCATAAACTTATACATACTTTTTGGCATTTGAATTAATAATCACAGGTGCAACATCAATGAATCAGTTAAGAAAAAGATACAAATTGAAATAGTGCAACTATTAGTCAATTTCAGCTGTTCATTATGGTATAAGGTTTGTTTAACTTTAAGAGTTTATCCTACTTTATTAACCACGTTCGTAAAAGGATGTTCGCTAATTCTAAAGAGTATGACGTAGTTACAACAATTTTAAAAACCGATAATTATTGAATGGAAGAAGTTTATAAAAAAAATTGGAGAAAAAATTAATTTAACATTATTTATTACGTATTTTGTATCTACTATACATACAAAAAAATATATTCATGCCACTTTGTAAAATGAATATCTATTTCTACATCATAATTTATCATTTAATTTAACAATTCATTATTACTAACAAAATGATGAAGAAAATAATATTAAAAAAGAATATCAAAATTCAATAAACTTGACAAAATACTAAGTTTTATAGTTTTTTTATAACGAATATCTCATATTTAGAAAATGACAATGTAAAGAAACACGAGTCATTTTTAATTTAACTTATAGCTCAATAAAGTAATATATGTATATATGTACATATTAGCCTGCTTCTAAAAAAATCACTACGCTTATTTTACTTATAAATGAAAAATTATAAGGCTTAAGTGATTTTTCTTCATGTTGAGAGGTTGTACACAGCCCTTGAAGTTACAAAAATTTGAAGAATATCAGGTTGGCAAAAGAGAATGGGAAAGGAGTCAAAAGGAAGGCAGGATGTGGAAGAAATGGTTTGAAGCTAGATGAAACATTTCTCAAGTCCCTGGAGGCCAAGATCAAGC